>NC_090007.1:5997047-6311727 GCF_036417845.1 Apteryx mantelli
AAGACATTAGATGCTCTCTTGATCAAACTCATTGCAATTTCACAGGGGATTATAATTCGATGGGCAGCGCTAAGGGGGCTCCATCCCTGTGCAGGGAGCAAGAAACCACCTGGGTAATTCGGCTCCAGAGCTAGCTGCGCTCCGAGCTGCTCCCTGCTATCATCTGTTTTCCAAGCCTGTCCCCAAAAGACTGTCATTAACTCTAATAACTGCATTAATACGATGAAGTTGGGTAGCGGAGAAGCCCCCGGTACCCCCCAGTCTTGCCTCTGCGCAGATGCACGCTGTTTGAAGGGGAGATTAGGAAAGATGCAGATAGGTATTTTATCCCCCCCTGGGAACTAGGGAATAAATAAATTGAAAAAAATCATCCTAACCAGCTGGCTGCCAAGATGTGGCTGGTGAAGTTCTTCCCGTCCAAAGTTGTTTTCTCCACACACACACACACAAAAAAACCAAAAACAAACCCATGACTTCAATTCTGAACCTCTAACATTTCTTGAGGTGGGGGGGAAAAAAGTGCCGACAAACTGAAAACCGCTATCAGATCACAAGCCTTTCATATGCGAGCGAGGAAAATGAAATAATTTTTTAGGCAGTTCTAGTGGCTGATGCATGGGAAAACTCTGCTCCAGAGGGATTGCACCGGTGAGCAAGGGGAAAAGGATCAGAACTGAAGAGTCAGGACTGGGGATCGATTGTGGTGACACTGATACAGTGGTATTTAGCCGGGTCTCGCACGCCCTGGATGAGCGCGGCGGCCGATAGCCAAGGCACCGCTTGGAGACCTGAGTTTTCACGCAGGAAAACAGAGCTGGCAGGTCCATGCAGGGCTTCAGCAAGGGCTGACGGCCAATGGATGAGTCCCTGGAGGTGTCCTCTGGGTGCCAGGACACCGATGCTCCTCCCTAATGCTCGGCCATTCCCGGACGGTGCACCGGGGACCGGGGGATGACCTGGGCAGAGGACGCAGTGCTGTCCTACTTTGTCCCAACCAGCTCAGCTCGAAACAAGCAGAGAAAGGTGCAAACATGAGGACATATCTGGGCCTCCTGTTTCTAACAGCTGAAGCCTTTTCTCGCATGCCTGGCACCCTCCCAGCAGTGCAGCGATGTGGTTAACATGGGGGTTTCCTCCCTTGAAGAGGGACACGCTGATCCCTTGGACACACAACCACAACGCTCCTCACGCTGCTTTCGTTGTGCAGCCAGTTTGCATCTGCAACAAAGAAAACCTCCAGGCTTTGCCTCTGTAGCCTGGCTGGCACTTTTGTCTCATCTGGCAGGCAAAAGGCAGCGCTGTAGACCTGCAAGCAAGCTAAAGACGTGTGTTTTGAAGACTTGCCCATGCAATGTGGTCCCACATACCTGATGTGCACCAAATGTGCCTGCTGGTGTCATTCCCTCCGGACCCCAGGGCTGTACAAGCCCATGTGGCCACAAAGCTTGGGATCTGTGCAAAGAACAGGGATAAAATGCAGGGGCACCGAAAGAGAGGAGATGATTTCTAGGTTTAGCTTAACGTGGTAGCTTAACCCAAATTCTGCTTGGGGATTTTTTACCCAGCAAAACGGCATTTCAGTGGGTGATGTGCAGGTTTGCTTCACCCTTGAGTTTGAGTTAATTTATGCAAACATCAATAAGCCAAGTTTTCTGGCAGAAAAACAAGTGGAAATACAGTGTGACTCCGCTTAAACGCCACTGCGGGAAAAAACTCAGCTGAGCACAGAACTGGGAGGACAGGGTTAGTCCAGTGCAGGAGACACAGCTCGGTCCTTGCTCTGCTGCAGCCTCACTGCACAGAGGGTAAAAAGAAATCCTGTAATCCCCCACGCTCGAGCCAGTAACACAGCTCTTCCTCACCGGGGCGCTGGGACGCTGCCGATAGCAGCAACTGAGCGATTTGGACGCCTTGGCGCTGAGCATACAGGAACTGCAACAGGTGGAAGGAGAAATTGGAGGTGGAAGAGTCTGGTTCGCTTAGAGTTTTGGGGATGGAGGTTAGGTTTGGGTGCAGGATTTGGTTAGCTGCTGTTTTATCCAAACCCAGCCCTAACACATCACAAATGCAAAGATGACTTTTTACATATTAAAAAATATCAGATGAGCTTTTAATCATTCCGGAGCATTGCTTTCTGTTTGTTTGTTTGAGGTCTAGGAGTTGTCAAGCCTCCCCAGGTCCTTCTGATGTTTTAGCACACTTATCAAGTATGAGTAAAGCTACGTGCGAGAAATGAAAGATTGTGGTCTTCAGAAGAACTGATATGAGAAAGCCAGCTTAAAGATGAATACCTTAGTGTAGTCACACTTCTTGTGCTGCACTTACTAAATTTTACAAGCTAATGTAAGGGGCTATACTTTCTTTTTCTCTTTTCTTTTTTCTACAGGGTTGAGCATGAATTTGAAACACTGAGTATCTGATAAGAGCAAGATGTATGTTAGAAGGCAGCTACATATATACAAACTCCCACGCACCCAAGATGCCTCTTCAATAATCACTTTATCTTAACACACTAGCAAGCATTACTGCACATCAGCCAGGGTATTTGGTAGCATTAGGAGCAGAGACAGCAACTCCCAAAGTGTTTTACATTAAAAGGGAGCTGGATCATGTAACTTACTTCAGCCCTTTGCAAGCCACAAAGCTAAGTTCTCTGGTGCGTGAGCCTGCAGTCCTGGTGGGCATCTCTGAGCTGTGTCTCTAGTTATACTTTCAGCTTGTCTTTGCACTGAGGATGGATGGGCCTCATGGACATTTTGAAGTTCACCCTGCCAACATCACCACAGGACAGATGAGGTCAAGAACCCCTGGACATGCAGCTCTCCACCATGGAAATGAGTCCCCTGGAAGCCAAAGTCTGCAGGCACTGAGCCTCAGTGCTGTCTAACTTGCTATGAACTAAATTGCGTTGTTGAGGATCTGATCTTCAGTTCCTTCCTATTCCTATTAGAAAGATGACTGGATATGAGCACAAGGGCAAATTTAATCTGGGATATCTTTTTCAGCAGGAAACCAATAGGTATGCAATGCAGGCAGCTGAGAGCAGAGCTGAGGGATTCGTGTGAGGAGCAGCTCTCGTGCAGCTAATAAGGAGGTTAGTGCAAGATAAAGGGCAGAAATGCTCTTGCTGCCTGTGGTTGATCAATCGAGCCCCATGCGATCTCTCTGCGTAGGAAACAATAAAAACCAGCTGTAACTCCAGCGTCCGGAACCTGCAAGTCACCACAAGGGTAAAAGCATCGCTGTAAAAGCAGAGATGCGCTGTTGCGGCCCCACACGTCCTCCCCCTCTGCTTGCTCCTCTGGTCTTGCCTTGCCCAGCTGGTCTCAGCTGGCCTCGATCCAAGCAGTCTTCAAGCAGCCGTCAAGCAGGCTTCCCGTAGCAAGCAACCTCCCGAGCGCTGAGTTTCACCACCTGGCTTGCATTAATACTGCATTAATTCTTGCATTAATACTTGCATTAATGTGCACCCTCAGCTCTCTGGGGAATGGCAAATCCATGACATCAGGGCAGCCTGGAGTTGAAGGCACCGACACTGGCCAAGTCACCTGGGGTTTATGATGGTGGAAATGTGAACCAGAACGGGTCGACTATTTTCTCTTCCATATAAAGACCCACCCTCATGTCTAGAAGTAACCTCCCAGGACTGACAGAGAATCCTATAGGTTGGGGGTGGGGGAATTCAGTTCAAGTTTGAGGCTTAGCTGCCTGTGTCTCCTGTCTGAATGGTGGTTTAGGGCAGACGTCTACACCACCGCACTGCAGGAGGTGGGAGAGGGCCCACAGCCTTCAGGATTTTGAGCCATTTTGTAGTGTGAAGTCTTGTGGCGGTGGGTGCTTATGTCCTTTAAAAGCCAGAATTTCTCCCAAAGTGGTGTGCATTAGCAAAATATGGTCCATCTACAGCTAAGCTGCTTCATTCCCTTGTAGCTGGGGCTACGATGTAGGACAAGTTCATTTTGCAAATGATTAATGCCGATAGTTGTGTATGGTTTGACATTTTCCCTTCTAATTATTTCATAATAGTGGAAACATGGCCAAGATGAAATTTCAAAGAGATTTTTGAAATGGCATTACCCTTATGTGCACACCCGAGTGCTATACAATAGGTCAAGCAGTGGGGTATTCTGAATGTAATGCTTATTTCCAGAAGTCATTGCTAACTTTTCCTACCTCAGTAATGATTCAGTTTTGGTCCTTCGCATGACCTAAAGGTCATCATTAACTCATCTTCTTAAGGGAAAACTCTGTAGTCATCTCTCCATCTAACACCACGAAGGTGTGAAAAACAGTGCTTGAAATGTGAGAGGGTTTTTTTGCCTTTTTAGAGAGTGCAGTGTTTGGCAGCAGAAAAATGCTCTTTTCAGATGCACAAAGACAGAAGAGCATTTGGATCTGACCAAAGCTTCATCCAGCCTAGAAGCTGTCTCCAAAACTGGTGGATGCTTAAGAAAAACTTTGTGAGAGCAAAGGGAGCTTCCACTGCCTTCCCAGTTCCTGCGGTCTGCAGTTTAGAGACTTCCTGAGCCGGAGAGTCTATCCACACCTCTGTGTTTAATTGCCCCTGATGGACTTATGCTCCCTGAACTTGTCTAATCACTTTTTGACCTCATTTATATTTCTGGCATCCAAAACATCCTGTGGTAACAAGCTCCACGGTTTAACTGTGCACTGCATGAAAAAATACTTCCTTCTGCTTTTCTATTTTAAAAAAGTTCTGCCCACTTTCATTCAATGCTGGCTAATTCTACATTATGGAAAACAGTGAGCAATTGCTCCCTGTTCAAATGCTACAGGTCTTGCATGATGCATATTTAGATATCTGTAGCGTGTCCCTCTCAATTACCTCTCTCCCACTTGAAAACCTGGCATCTTAGGCACCATCCTTGCCCTCTCTTTACTGCATCTTTTTGAAGGCAGGAGGACCAGAATGGCACACAGCGTTGAAAGCGCGAGCTCACTAGGACATCAAAATTGCTCTGCAGAGTGCTGTTAATTTGAAGTTATCATATGTGACTTGTTAAGGTCATGGCTTTTTCCTATGTGCATTAATTTGTATTTTTCAACATTAAATTCCCCTGCATTTTCTTCCACAGTCGTTCAGGGTGGTGAGATCTTCTCCGACTCATTGCAGTCATTTTTAGTTTTTGCCAGATTGAATAATTTTATGATACCAGAACCTTTTTTCATTTCACTATTTCCCCCTTATTCTCAACCACTTACTGCATGTGTTTACTATACAACAGATGCCACTGAGGTGCTACTCAAAATAACACCTATAACTGTATTTCCTGGAATTTGTGGGAGGCTTTTAAGTACTTTCCATTATGATCAGCAAAACTGTTGCCTGGTATAGCAAAATGGTTATATTTTTTAAATTTGAGAAAAAAATAGCTATTGATTATGGAAGGAGGATATTTGCAGAGGGGAAAGCACTGCTTTAAAAATACATATTAAAACAGCATTGCAAGAGTGAGATTTGCTTGTGACTGACCAGAACATTAAGCTCAGAAGGCAAAAGAGTTTCATGAAAAGTTTAAATGCCACCGAATGCTTCATCTCTGCTGCAAGGAAGGGGAAAACCACAGTCCTGGGCTCCCTCTCCTCTTGGTCTTTGTGGCCCTCGGCCCCTGAATTCCTGGCTGCGCAGCAGCGGCGGTTCAAGCGGCCGGAGGACAGTGCCCAGCTTTGCTGCAGCAGCTGGGCCAGGAGCTTCCCACAGGGTCTGGGAAGCCGTTTTGAATCCTTGCAGCCTGCAGAGGGAATTGAAGCACAATCTTTCATTTCCTGGGGAAGTGCTGTAACCACGAGCTCGTATGCAAAATAAAAGGCTGATATTTATACACCATTTCTTCCTCCGCTGGTTGTGCTTTCTAATGAAAGTGATCGCGGCGGCCACGCTTCGGTGCAGCCTGGGCTGGCCACGTGTGCCAGTGCTTGCTCACCGGAGGAGCGCCACAGCGGGACCGCGGCCAAGCTGCCACCCCAAACGTGTATGTGCATGTGTGTGTGTGATTCCTCCTGCTCAGGTGCCTGCAGGATGAGACACCGGCGATGCTGGGACTGAGGTGTCCCCTCTTGGGCTTGTTCTCACTGACGCTAGCTAGTTTTTGCCTGCAAATCTCCTCACCCACTTTATTTCTCGATTTCACCTCTGTAAAGAACAAACATCACCAAGTAGTATTGATACACACAGGCCTGTAGTTGCCAGTGGAAACTGGGCTGACATTAAAACTGTGGCATTAGTTTACAGTTGCTTAACCATGGATCAAATCAACATTACAGTCAAATACAAGTTGGTCCTGAATTAGGATGGTGCTTTTGATCCTTCCATTCTGGTAAATATCAGAATAGGTTTCCAAAGAGATGCAAGCAAGCTCATGGGGAGTAGATCTCTTAATCAAGGCTGACCAGTACTTATAACAAAACCTAAAATAGATACAAAATGTTTATTTGTGGAAAAATATAAAACACTTTCCACCTTCCTCCAATTATGCCTTTTTTTTTTTTTTAACATGGAAGTGAGCAAAACAGTTCAAAGGTGCATAAACTTTTAGACATGCTTCTTTCTGTCTTTTTTTTGCTTTCTTCCCTCCCATGTGGGACCAAAATGGATTTTGATGCAAAATCTTCCCAAGAGATTTCCAGTTCAGATTTGCAAAACTATGTGATTACAACGTTTGACTCAGCAACCGAAATCAAGGCTGTGGAGTCGAACAGGACGTGGAATGGATTCCCCCCACCTCCAGGACTCCTGGGGCCAGTGAAGAATACAGTGAGCAACCCACTCCACCTACATCCGTGTTCATCCATACCCTCCCACCCACTCCCCGCAATGCCTCACCGTCATGTCTTTCCCCAGACACCGCGTTTTTCCATCACAAAAGCGAACAGGGCCCCCAGGCTCAGGAAACATGAAACATTTTACTCACCTCCCTCCTTCAGACTCACACACAGTTGCTTTATTATATAACACTCCTCCCTGTAATTAATCAACTCAAAAACTACTTAAAACTGCTTTGGAACAAAAGCTGGTTAATGAATTAGCTTTTAAGCTTGAGCAGAACCAGAAATCAGGTCAGATGCCTCCCAGGCAAGCCCTCTGGCTCTCATTACCTAAAGCAATTAGTTTAATAATCACTCTTATTTGAAGATATTATTAAATAGCCAAATTGGGGCAGGGATAATCAATAGAGAGGACTGGATCGCCCACAGGCTACCAGTAGGAAACTTTCTCAAGGACAAGGCAGTACAAGTGGAGATAAAAGCGCGGAGGGAGCGGAAATACCCTCCCCGTCTGCATCTCCTCCCACGCGTCCTAGGCCAGGTGTGCAGCCCCAGAGGGGAGGAAAAGCTAAACCTGGAAAAAGAGAGACATTTGAGAGAGGAGCACAAGGTGGCGTGAGATAAAGCCAGGTGTGGAAACAGGGCTGGCTTATCTCACACCTTTTCATCCTCTCCTGCTTGCTCTTCCTGCTGCCATCCCACCCTTCCCGGCAGTTTACACTGCCGTTAACTCCGACTCCAGGTTCAGCCCCCAGCTCGTGCACCAGCAGGGAGACAACAAACAGGAAGCATTACTCATTTCTTAACACTCTTCAGAAGAAGCGTGTCCGCTCCCTGAGAAAAATCCTGGCTCTTGACACCTGCAGGGTTAAACTGCTCGGGGCCTGCTCTGCCAGGGACCATCTGCAGCACAGGGCTGGGGCCACCTCCTCTCTGCTAGCACCGAACTCAGCCTGTGCTGCAAAACACATCCTAAATAGCAGGGTGAGCTAGCCTACACTAAGCTCTGTCGCTAGGATAGACTGCTGCCAGTACCTGAACTCACTTGTTTACAGCTTGCTATATTCTGCAATGCTTGCAACAGGCAGCAAGCCAGAGGAAGGCCATGGAAGAGCCTTCCCAGTGATGCTTGGGAAGGGCAGCCATAGGGCAGAGGTGATTTTTTTTCTAGCAAAACAATTTCTAAGCCTTCTTATTGCTATGGTCTGTCTCTACCTGTTTGGAGGGGAAGGGAGGACGGGGGGAATAGCACAGGAAATCGACACACTTGTGGTTTCTTTTAATCTGCAAGCATCACTGTGTCAAGTTTCACACCTGAAGAGCAGTTGCAGTACTCTGGTTTCCCTTCATCCCCATGAGTACAGTAGTGCTGCCCCCATTGCACCGCAGCTTGGTGCGGGATGCTGTTTAATCCTTGCCCTTCTTCACAGTTCCCTGTGCTCCTTGTGAGCAGACCTTATCTCCAGGGGATGTATTTATCATACCAGTCGCTCCTGAGAAGGAAAGCTTGGCAGTGATACAATCCCAACAGGCCACTTTTGGAAATAGAGTTTTATTAGGCACAACATGTTGATACACCTTATAGCAAAGTGCAGATCTCCCTCTGTACAATTCACATTAAGGGCATTCTTCTTCCAAACCGAGCTAAGACGTGAGGATTATATCCCACATCAGGCTGTGCCGTTTGTCCTTTTACACTCTCTTATTATTGGCACATTCATTTATTATCAATAAAATCCTTTCTAGAAAAATATCCCCGACAACTGTCCTCGTTCTGCAAAACCTGAAATTTTAACAAAAACAGTGTAATATATAAAGGTACTAGGCAGTTCTGTGAGCAGCAAAACTGGGAATGTGAGTTATGATGTTGAGCTCCTATGTTATTCTCCCAATTTCTAGCAGGGCTGGGCAGGCACGGTAGCTTTTCTATCAGTACGGATATGATAGATTGGCCTCCTCTGCCCCAACCACCTATTTTCATGCAATCTGAAGTTACTTATTCTCTTTGAGATCTCTTCTCTTCCATCAGATTGGACTGTATTTGTCCAACAAGTCAAAAAAATGTTTAGGGATGACAGACTGGCACAGAAACACAGAACTGCATTAGCCTCATTTCCTTAGGAAACAAGACAAAACGTGGAAGAGGTAGAAAGAGAAAACTGAGGATGAGAAATTACAGATATACCTGGAATACATCCCTGAGAACTATCTTTGGCTACTGTTTTGTAAAGCAAATGAATCACCACGCTCAGCTACCTTGTAGGTGTGGCATATCCTGCATAATTCAGCACTAAGATACAGCAGGGAGAAAGCAAGGTCAAGAAAATAGGGGGACATATGAGCCCAGTAGTCAGTACTGGAAACCTGAACATGAATTTTACACTTTCCTAGTTTACACTTTCTTCCTCTGCCTCCACACAGCACCACGTGTACCTTGGAGCTATGCGTTTGACAGCTCTTTGGGCGCTCAAAATCCAGACCTAGATCCTGAGTCCTTGGAGTGAGCCCAGGTCTGAGCGCAGACAGCAGACACTGTGCAGCTCTTAAAGTGAGGAGGCTGAGGAACGGAGTAAAGTAGGTCTTAATGTCCTTAAAGAAGCTACTGCTCATTGAGGCTAAGCTAGTTTTAAGCTCAATGTAGCTATAGCAGCAGAACCTGCTCATGATGTCGGGCTGCCCTGCACTGAGCTCTGTGCTATGCTGCTGGCAGTCTCAGGTTGACTGGGTTAAAGTACTTCGGCTATATCTAACTTACTCCACACTTACTGCCACCGCTGCAGTGCAGACTCTCCCAAGCAGTGGGAAGGCAGGATGGACAAGGAAAGTGGCCATGCAGGTACCCTGAGGAATACATACACTATTTGCAGTATGTGCACAGGTAAAAAGGGAGCAAAATGCTTTAAAAGCCTTTAGGGGCTGGACCAGAAGGTATTAGATAATATTAAACAAACAAAACTCTGGCGATCTGGAACAGAGCAGTTTCCTGAGAGACAGAATGGACACCCCTGTGACCTGGAATAGTTAAACCTAATGTTGACACAGTGCTAGAAATATCTCGGCATGGATGCTCCTTGAACACCTGGAGAAGGGGCAGAATGTCCTGCAGGAAGCACCATACAGGAGCAGAACACCACCTTGCCCAGCCTGAGAGCAGGCTTCCAAAAAGAACTAGAGGCATCTAGTCTGCAGATGCTTCCTAACGCATCTCACTACAATTTTTTGGTGAGTGAGCAATTCCCACAGCCCAGCAGACACATGTGAAGCCTCAGGGAGGTGAGTGAGCTGGAAGAGTTATCCTTGCTGTGTGCACTTCCAAAGGCCAACTGCAATTGCTAAGCAGTGCTCCAGGCTGGAGAGCCATCTCGCTCCAGCGGGAACTTCAGTCCAAGAGACGCAGATGTTAGAGCCCATTCACAGACAGCACAGCACTGAGTAAATTATGTTAAGTAATGACTAAAGCAAGCAGCTCTGTCCTTGGGACATGAGGGGCATCACGAAGCTTCTCGGTTTGGGCACAACAGTATAAAGTATCAACAAAGATGACTCTGAACCACTGTCCCCAGGTATCGCTCACATACAAGTCCTCCCTGATATTTCCTGATAAAGGGAACCTACCAGACAGAACATGTTATGCACCACCTCTTGTGCCCTGGGTACCTTACACTTCTCAGTCTGCTGGCTCCTTCATATAGGGGTGGAAATCAGTTCCTCCATGTCCAGGAGATCTCTGAAGCAGCAATGTAGCCTTTACTGTTTTTTGGAAAGTCCAGTCCATTTTGCTCCATGTCTGTGGCTCATTCAATGATGCTACACACTCTGCATCAGCACGGATCCAAAAGTCACAGTCTATACTAGACTATCCATCTAGAATACTAAAGTATTATCTTCCTCTATTATTTCTGAGTGTTGCAAAGATGCCAGGCACTGAAACTCAAGAGAAACCATCAGTGCCAGCTCTTTGGTTCAGCCTCTTAAACTTGGACAGTGTCATCAGTGAGTACATCCAACTCTGAGTCCAGCACTGCCAGTCACAATTTACCTTGATTAATGTATGCAGCCATATGTTAACTAAGATGCTCACTTGCATTTTAAGCTGGCTAAATAATTTAAAAAATCATTTAAAAAAATCTAAAATGTTGAAATGCTTTCTATTCAGTTTACTGACAATTCTGGTAAAAATTTTTATTTTTTTATTTTTTATTTTTATTTTATAAATAATTCATTTCAAAATAAGGAAATGTATTGGCCAACTCAGCTAAAGGTGAGAGAATGTTTTATAAAGGCAAATTCCAAATATGGAAAGGTCATTTCTGAAAAATGCCTTATTTATTATTGCCAGTGTAAATCTACTGCCTTTTTAATCACTCTACTTTTTCTTGCTCCAGACAGCTAGGGTGAGAAGGTCTGTGAAGCTGTTTCCATCAATAGCTTCAAATGTCAAACAAGCCCCATTTAAGAGGATGAAGGAGAAAGAAAAAAAAAAAAAGAAACAAAAGTAAGAAAGGGAATTAAAATGGTTGCCACACCAAGCAGCTGTAGTTGTGGTGTGGAGCCACTATTGTATTACATGGTGTGGCTACCATCGCCACTATCTTAGCCTCTTCCTGCCTTTGGTCCTTTCACACTTTAGTTTGGCGTGTGAGCAGGGTGAAACTGTGACTTACTCACACAGTGACCACAGGACCTGGCAGGTCTCCTATGGTAAGTGGAGCATCACAGCCAACATAGGGTGTCAAATGTAATTGTGCTGTAGTGATGCAGCCCAGGCCTATAAACCCACTATCATTTATGCAAAACAGAGAAAACTGCATCCCACTTTGAAGCATAAGACCTTCCCCTCTCTCTCTCTCCCTCCTTCCAAACCCCTCATGTCTTTGGAAGGTCTTGCATTGGCCTTCTAGAGCAGGCCAGTCTTCTGCCATGTCAGTGGGAGTCCAAGCTGCCCTCCTCCCAGGTGCTGAGGGCTTTGGTCTTAATTCGGAGTTTGTGAGGCAGAGCAGAATAGCTTCGGCCCTTTGGGTGGTCTTCTGAAGGGCAGGGCAGGCTGTATAGGGGTAGGGGAGAAATTTTGGGCACCTGTTGCTCATCGTCTTCATCTGAGACAGTTTGGGTGCTTTCTTTGCTCACCTCAGTTAGGCTGGGGGAAGGAGACAAGAAGCAGGCACTGTCTGACAAGGGGAAGTGGTAGGCATATTTGTCTGGGCAGTGATAATTGAGGAAAGGAGAGCAAAATGTGGATCTGAAGGCTGAATCAAGCCTTTTTGACTGGTGAAGGCTAAGGTCACACTGGGTGCCCATGAGAGCCTGCTGTGAGTCACAGCTGAGGATATTTCTGGATGGGTCAAAGCTTTTGCATGAAAAATCAGCTGTCTTCAGCACCTTCGGCACAAAGCTATTTGTCCTGAAGAAGCAGGAATCCCTAGCAAAGGACTCTGCCTCGGGAAATGGGGGGACAGCTTTGTGTCCTCCAAAATAAATTCCCAGCAAGTCCTGGACAGAGCAGCCCTGATGGGTGCCGGTGTCTGGGCTGATGAGCCCAAAACGCAGTTTCAGGGACAGCAGCTCTGTCCTGAGGATGGCATTCTCCTCACTGAGAGCAGCCAGCTGGCTCTCCATGGCGAAGTCATTGAGACGCCTCTTCTCCCGTGAGCGCTTGGCTGCCTCGTTGTTCTTGCGCCTCTTCTCCCAGTACATGTTGTCCTTCTTCTCATCCGGCATGAACTCCCGCTTGCGTCGGGAGGGCCCACTCACCTTGCTGTGGAGGAACTTAGCCTTGCTGTGCTGAAGTCCAAGCTCGCTGATGGTGCTCAGTGGTGCCATGAAGTTTTCCATGGTCGCCAATGCACCCTGTGTTCTGCCAGTGGGAACCTTGGATGGTAGAATTAAAATATAAAACGATTACCACTAAAGGTCCTATTAATTAATAACAATAAATAAATTAATATAGCCATATCATCATTTTATCTGTGTTGCATTCACACTCAACACCAAGTTGAGTACTATACAAGCAAGTAATCTGAGTTATTTCTATTGTTTTGAAGCCATGATTTCAAAATAACTGTCAGCATATCAGTGTACTTCCATCTCACCGGTGTCTGCAAAGCGAGTCATGGGATGCCCCAAAAATGTGTGTGATTGAGCAGGGAAAGAAAAGATATTTTTGCTGGAACAATAAACAAACAAATACTTTGCCTAAGTGAATTCAATCAGGAAAACAAAAATTGCTCTTGCATACTACTTATCTCCCGCTGATCTCAAACTGCCTTACAAAGGAAATAAGCCTCATTGTCCCTATATTACAGACAAGACAGGCACAGGGAGGAGAACTGATTTACCTCAAAGTCACATACCTTAGCAGCTGAAGCAGGAACACAGACCTACTGCGTTCCTGCTCAGTCCCATTTTCCCTCAGAACTCCAGGTCTCAGTCTGGTAAGCTGGTTTATGAGGACTGTGATTTTGCGCAACATGTGGATGAACTCTGTGAAAATACTGTCTAGAAGTTTGCAAGTACTTGCATGGTATGTGCATGGCATCAGTGTGTCACTAAGTACCAGCACAGCTAGAACAGAACTATCCATCTGAAGATAATGGCCATGGTACATTCCTGACTTTGGGGAAAAGATAGCAGGGAAGACCAATGAGACAGTCTAAGTTGTAAATTAAATTAATATAGAGATCACAGGACTACTGCAAGCAGTTATTATGGCAGACATCCCTACCTAAGCTAAGAGTTTCTTGTAGTATTGGTATCTTCCAGGAAAACCAAATAAGGCCTCCTGCCTTCAGGCAGTCTGAGAGGGATTGCTCTGATTAAGCATCAATGTCTATAATGTAAGCACCTCATCTGGTCACCTCAGACTCACTCTAAACCCCACTGAGACCCACTCAGGGAATTTAGTATGGAATATATCTCAACCTCAAGTAGGTACTTACATTTGGTCAGCTGAACTCTCTGGATTATTGTCTATTGATTGTAAGAGAGCCCAGAGAGACTAATTCTGCTTTGGACACACACCTTGTGGGCACCTGAGGTCAGGTAAGAAGAATCACATCTTGTGAGTCTAACTTAAGTTTTGGGAAACTGCTTCGCAGAGTCAAGGGGAAGCAGTTTGTTAAGACAGCTCCACAGGATGGGTTGGGAAGGAGCAGAGGAAGGATCCAACTCAGAAGTGCTCCATTTAGATACTGCTCAGGACCTAGGTTCCTTCTACCAGAAAGCTGAGCTAGAGGGAGCAGCAAAGACTGAGCCTGATGAGCGGTTACCTCTAGAGGACTAGCCCAAAATGGCAAAGAGCATAATTGTTTCTCTTGGATTGGTAATTAATGCACTGAAGTTTGGGTATTTGTCACATTTCCATCCCCACAGCCCTTACACAAGGCCCTTCATTTTAGACTCATGACTACATGAATGTTGAGACCTACAAGACCAAAGCACAAATAACGGTCGAGGTGCCCACCACACTTTCTTGCAGGTTGCAGTACATTTCACTAGCCCTGCAATACAGTCATGGCAGTGCTTTGCCATGCCAAGTAGCTAGAATAATAATAGTACCTGTTTATAGAATTGCAAAGTGCTTTTCTGAGTAATAGGCAGAACATCAGCAAAGTTCCTGGCAGAGCTGGTCAGAGCGCTGTGAGGAGGAGGGCTGGTTGACATTTTCAGCTGAAAGCATCCCCCTTCTCCCAAGAAAATATTTCTGTCTTAAAATTGCCACAACTCAGGGGGGAAGAAAAATCAACACAACACCCAAAAGCCTAGTCTTTTTCAGTTTTTAGCCAGGAACATTCAGTTTTGGTATTTTTGACTTTCAAACAAAGACCTAGCTAGGAATCAAATTAAATGGCCATATTCAGAGCCTTAGGTGAAGTGAGAAGTCCAATTACTTTAGAAAGTCTGGACAGTCTTTCTGAAAATCAACACAGCTATTGATCAGCATCAGGACAAGTACCATGAAAGCATTCTCTGTCCAAATTAGTGTGATTTTGTAATTAAATACATTTGCAATGTATTTATTTTAATTTAGCCATAACTCTTTGAGATCTTAAGCAGTGTGCAATGGTTCTGAGGGTAACTAAAGACCAAAACAAAAGAATCTCCTTTAGCATTAATATGTTTGGGGTAATTCCTCCAGTTTTCGATCAAAATTACTTCTGATCTCAAAGCATCAAAGGGAGAATATCACTGAGGATGCCTGTGGTTTCTAACAGCGTCAAGATGCAGAAATATGCTATTGTCTCAGGGTTTAATCACTTACCAGGAATTTTTCAGGTTAGTATTTGACGTGACTTCTTTGTTGAATGAGTCAAAGATCAACAGGTGTCTCTTTCACTGTGTAAACTCGTCACCCGCATTGGGGAAAGTAGTTTGCTTTCTCCTTGTCCTTCTCTTGCTCCGGTGCCTGTCATAAGGGATCATATAAGAGGAAGCTTAAGGTTACTGTAACCAACACTCATGGTCCAACATAGCTGTGAAACATCGGAAACAAAACGGACCCAGAGTAAGTATCTGTGGGACAGGACAGAAAAAGTTGCAACCAACCTGAACTCTTCCTTCCAGCATACTCATTCTAGCCCATTTGTTTAACTCTTTTCACATTTGTTTAACTCCTCACACTTTAACTCACTGTGCCAAGGTGGGGTTTTCCTTAGGACCCCGCATCAGGGGTGCCAGGATTGAAGCAGATGGGACATGAAATCATGCAAAGGGAGAGTTGAGGCCAGGGAAGAGGCAGGAGTCAGACCGGAGAGAGGGCACAGTAACACTTATCTGGAGGTGAGGAAGGTCTGGGGCAGGTGGTGGGAGAAGTGGGAGGCAGGGGAAGTACTAATCAGAGGCAGGATCTGGCCTTTTAAGGGCAAGGGATGAAGTTTTAGCTAGCAAAAACATTGTTTGAAGCCACAGAACCTAAACTGTACCTGTTATTTATATCTGCAGCCACAAAGTCTCAAATATACCCACATGACATTCGTATTGGGAGGCTCTCCATGAGTGCAGACTCTAGCAATTGAAGCGCACAAGTGGAAACATTAGTATTAGTAAACACGGTAGAACCATTTTGGTCAAGTGCATTATGCAACCAACATTTCCTAAGGTGTCTTGGTACTTGTTGTTTCTGCTGCTATAAATGTGGAAGACAATTACTAGTGAGATTCTGCCATGTATAAATCTTGCCAGAACATCAGCCACGCAGTGTTTTATCTGCATCCCGACTGGAAGAGAAAGCACCAAAAATGTTGTAAAATAATGATAGCCCTTCATTTTCCACCTCTGATTTGCACTGTTGCTGTTAGTTCTGTTCACACACAGCATCCTTCTCAAGCCATGCCTATCTGGAGAAAGCAGCCTTTGAACTTTTCCACTCTCTTTCTGTCTGTTCAGACAGATAGGAAAGCCATGTTTTTACATAACCACTGCACTGTCTTACCGTTAAGTACACAAAAACATGCATAAAACAGTATCCTTACTACCTCTAATATCTCTAATTAGCTACGCTGCTGCCCAAGGATAGAAAAGTTGATGAACTCAGCAAAGATTTGACTCCAGGCTTAAATATCTCAATTATCCCTTCAGTCAGTATGGGCCCTTTTGATCACTGTGCAGGACACTCATGGTTGTGAAGGACTGACTGTGCAATGTCTCAGTGTAGCGCATACGCTAAAGCATTTACACCTCTGTGAAAATGAGGGTGCATTTTATTGAGGTTTTCCTACATATACTCTACTTGGTCACAAGATCCTCATTTCTGATAAAACTGCCTTCCTTCCACTAATAGAAGGCCACGTTAGGGTTCAGGCTTTAGAGGTGTGGTTCAGACCCATCTTCCCTTCTTCTTCTTATCTTCACGCTGAGCAGCAGATCAGAGCAAACTCCGATTAATTGTACTTTCCAGCAGGTTGTACAAAGCTCTCCAGCAAAAACTTACATCTAACAGGAACTGATTCACTGCAGATCTACAAGATGATATGCGCTTTTAAAAAACAAAATATACTGCTTCATAAAACAGCTGGTGAATCTCACTTTTCTGTGATCAAAAGTCAAGACCTTCCCTCTCAAATTACTTCATTCTTTTTCCCAAAGCTGTAATAAAATTAGAATAGGTCCAGTGAAGGGCAACCCAGAAGAGTCATAGATATAAAACTATTTCTGTACAAAGAAATGATCACTCATTATTTCTCAAGAACAAAGAACATGCAATTCTCAGTATTTCACAGTAGCAAAAGGAAGAACCTCTTCACATAACATATAATTAAAATCCGTAATTCGTTGCCACAGGATACTGTAGTCACCAAAAGCAAAAGTGGGATCAAAAAAAGATTACACAAATTAATGGCACACAGGTCAACCAAGGACTATTAAACAAGATGAACAAGATGTAACTGCAGATTGCTATAAACAGAAAAGAATTATTTCATAGACACCCTGTTTCTTATAAACCCCTCCTGACTGTCCTATTAGAGGCTATTGTCATAGAAGAAAGATCTGGCCAGGCAGAAGTTTGAGCTGACTCAACATGACAGTTCTTATATCCTAAAATACTGGCTGAATTTGGGTATTAAATAAATTTCCAGTGAGTGGGTTACAGAGGCTGTAGAACTGAACCACAGTTGTGGTCTCATCTTTTCTTTGAATTAGAACAGAAGATGAACAGAATTATATACAAAGTTCAATCATTTTAATATAATGAATACTTATATTTTATTCTTTTCAGTCTACTCATTTTTAATGTATGAATCTAAATTTTACTACTACTCAGTATGACTTCACTTTGCATAAGTTGCAAACTTTTTCCAAAATCTTTGCATTTCCGTTTATTTCCCCCTACTTATATTGTAAATTCATATCTGCAACCACTGATAACATCTTTATGCTTGACATCTCCTTTAAAAAAAGGAGCTGAGAGGGATATTCTTAGTCAAGAACAAGAAACAAAAGCCAAGCATAAATCTACATATATCTACATTAAATAGGAAGAAACAACGTAATTTAGAAGTCCCTCATTGCATATAGTGACTTAGTGTATCTTCTCCATGTTAGAGATTTCTTTTCTATATCCTGAAGTGAAAATCTACTTTTTGCAAAAAAGAAGCCTAGCACAGGGTAGTCTAAAATGGCTTGATTTGTTGTAATGTTGATGTCCTTTCCCATGACATGCACACATTTAAGCACATAGTGTATACTTGATTTTAAGTATACCTTTAAACAAACAACTTCACCTTAGTGAAACTGGGAACAGAATTTGGGATTTAAAAGTTCAAATAGGCACAAAACTTTGCCCAGGCTACTCTTGCCTTATGCCAGTATAAATCAGATGATAGTTGTCCATTTTTTCACTCTATACCAGCTGCAATTAAATCAGAACTCAGTTGTTAATCTCAAGTCACTCTGGTACATCAGTATCTAACCCACAGGAGTTATTCAGAATTCGCACTGATAAAATGAGATAATAAACAGGCCACAGTGAGCATGGTATGATTTACAAGAGAAACCTCTGAAAACTTCTGCCAGGAACACCATGCTGTACACACACTGCATTACAAGTATGACATTAGTAAGTACTGTTTCATACTTCTCTGCTGCTTGTTAACTTTAGTTAGAAAAAAACAGTCTGTGGTTTGGTAGTATCTCACAATACTCTCTAAATACGCTGCCTATTTAAGATAAAAGGATACCATTCCAGTTACTCATGTTCCTGAATATTTCACATTCATACTAACGTAGTGGTTAAAAGGCGCTATTGAGGAATAGGTATTATTCACTTTTCATGTTTCAGTGGGATACAGCATGGTCTATTGAGTAAAGCAGATAGAAAAGGGGAAAAAAGATCACAGCCTCATGATATGTATTCCTGACCTCCAAGACAACTATTTCTATGGTTGCTACTCAAGGAAGAATTGTTCTCGTTGGCAAAGCTTTGAACTCAGATTCAAAGCAAAATTGACTCAGAAACAACTAGAATATGCCAAAAAGTCACAAAATCACTGTGCATATATTTTGCAAACACACAAACAATTGTTGGCTCACAACACCAAATGTTCCTGCAAGTCTGTCGATGTATTGCAATGCCTTTACAGACAGATTTTCAAGATCGAGCATTTTCACCATCAGGCCAGGTTTTTTAAAAAGTCTGGCTTCACTGAAGGTTTGCACTCAATTAGGCATTTGTTTGAAAATCAGACTCTAAGACCTAGTAAGGATTCTCTGGTGTGGGCAGCTTTTGAAACCTGGCCCCAGCCACAGATGCTAAACTCCTGAAAATCAAACTCTTCTCTACAGATTTGGAGACCAAAGGATACTTCAAACTTTCAGGGGTGCTACAATTCTAGGCTCACAGAGATTAAATCATTTCTTCTGGACCTTAATTATAACAGGTTACTTGTTAGGGGCTTGGTAGAATTATAATTTTGTATTTTGGTCTTGAGGAGTGAGACTTCAACCCATACAAACCTACCCAAATTTACCAAACTACCTGCCACAGAACTGTTTGCAGCTTAGGCTTTCTCAATTCCTCAGTACTTGTGGCCAAAGGCCGTACCACTAAAGCTGCATTGCTTATTGTAATTAGCCTCAAAACTAGCTCAGGTATGACTCTGCTTGGAACAACCAGACCTCTAAATTTTACTGTGGATCTACAAAGGACCACAGGACTGGAAAGGTATTGAAAAACTCTTAAAACCTCAAATGTTACCGATGATCCTTTCTTTGCAAACTACAGAGTTTTGCAGCTCATGGTCTGCAAATCCCCCACTGTATGCTGATGCAGAATAATCAGTACTTCATAGCGTTTGCTCCATGCAACTTACCTCTGTGCCCAAGAGACCTGCCCCTTTCAGAACAAAGGCTCAATATAAGATAGCCTACAAATGTACTTTTTTTTCTCTGGGAAAGGATTTTAATGAAAGTCCTTTTTTCCCCCCTGCTTTATTCCATACTTTGGATGGAAAACATTGATTTTTCAGTAGATCATCCTTGGCTGGAATAGCTTAGTTGAATTCTGAAATACTGGGTCCTGAAACTCAAGTGTTTCAGCAGAAAACAGAAAACAATGAAATTCTTAGATATTTGTAGGCTCATTTTTGCTGATTTTTTTAATGATTACTGGAATTTTCCTTGGAAAGCAGATTGCTTGAAAAACAGGCTGGATACAACTCTATGAGTATGGTTTTAGATATTTTTTGCCTGGATATTTTTAATCGTGTTGTTCTTCCAGTTTCAGCACCTACAAGGTGGCCCCTGCTCCAGGAATGAACAAAGCGTGAATAACTGAATTGTGAGAGCATATCAGCACTTGAGGCTGCTCCATTCCCCATCTGAGGAAGCAAACCTATGCCTGCGAATAAGGACAACCTAAGGATTTGCAGGACCAGACCTCAAACTGTATCAGATTTTTGTCACATGGTTTATAGAAAAGCCATAAATAACACACAAAAATATTATTGTACACAGCACCGTAGATGAGAGCTATGAACCTGCTAAATCTTGTGTGTGCATTCACGTATTATAAATGTCCGCATTTGGCCTTCGGTGCTAACAAGAACTGGCAAAGTGTGGCTCCATTTGCCATGGTGTAATTCAGGAGTAAGTCTGTACAAATCATTAGGCCTTCACTCACACTATTAACAGGAGAATAGAATTAACCCAGAAGATACTATGGTTCGCTATGGTCAAAGAAGCAAATGCCCGCTCGTCGTGTGCCACTCTGGGTACGTGCAGACCTGCAGATGCTGTCCGCCTCTCTCTGCCTACCCAGACGGATGGAAAATTCCATCTGCTTCATACTGAAGCTGACAAAAACTGCTGTCTCAATAGTTTCTTTAAAAGTGAAGATCAATTCACGAAGATAAGCTCATAATTACCTGAAGGTTATCCCAGATGGTACAGTGATGCCTCATTGTGAGGAAAAAATGAGATGCAGTCTCCACCCAAAAGTAAGCCCCTTCCTCGTCATAGAGCAAGAACGTCATTGCAGGCTGTGACGTCCATGAGGCCTAGGTACGTGCTTATAATTAAGCAGAGGGGAAGAGCTTTTTCTGAGGCAACGCCAGCAATGTTGACTTCAGCAGGGCTGTCACTGATTTTAGCAAGTCGGTGTCTTTCAGTCTTGGAAATCGGAAGTCAAGAACCAACAGGAAGGAATTTGACGCATTTCTAATCTTTCCTAGATGCAATCACGAGCAATTAGTAAGTCTCAAGGAGACATGAAATCTCTATTTTAAAAACCGAGTGGAATCATTTGCAAGTGAGATAATCCCCCACTCTCTACAAGCTGCAAAGATCCCATTGTCAGAGAGTCAGTTTAAAAGGAAAAGCAGAACAAAACCTGCTAAAAACAAGGACTTCCCCACACCTTTTCTAAACTACATTCTCCACCAAACTCCAGCCAACAGGAGAAACCTTCTCCCACAGCTGATCTTCCTAATTCCTTTCTTCATCTTTTCTAGTACCTATTTCAAAACACCCAATCCAAATATTTTGCCCAGCCAATAAAACTTTCAAGACCTGCCTGATCCCTGATACTCCTGCTCCTTGTGCAATTACACCAACAGTTATAAAATATTCCTGATTTAGAAAACCATATGAGGCCATCTGTCTGCTGCTGAGCTGTAGAGACACAGGTAGCCAGTAGAGCTCCATGGGGTTTTGCTAACCTAGAAGTGCTGCCATGCAGATTCCAACCATAAAAAATGATTTTGCTTTAAGTGGGCAAACCAAAGGCGAACTCTCCCAGTCCTTCCCTGCTCCTAGCTGCAGCACAAGCACCTCCAGTATGCAGGATTGATCACAGCATCCTGTTGTTGAGCTTACTGCAGATTCTAAATGAAACTCTTCTCATTGCTTACCCTTACGTTTCTGAGCGAGAAACTGATGCTTATAAAATAGAAGCCATTTTCCCTAAGATATATAGAAGTAAGTAGTAGATCAGGAGTGGAGCATATCCATGAGCACAAATTTCTGTGCATGGTGTCTTTCTCATTATTTTCTGACAAGAGTGCTCCCATCCTTGTGTTCTTTTGCAGGAGTCTTGTCAAAGCCACTGATGCTCTCTGAAAGCTTTTCTTTCTCTTTTTAAAGGAAATAAGCCGTCCATAATGGCTCGTCTTGAAGCTTTCTGGGCCTCCTCCCCTCATAAGTGTGTGTAAAGGGCACCCACTACAGAGTGTGATCACATCTATCATTCATTAATTGTTAATATAAAGATTTTCTGCCAGAGGTTTCCCTTTCACTTTGTTATCACAGGAAATAAATGAAACTTTTGAAGATTTTGCAAGGCAGAGTCATGCATTGGCCACTTTCTGTCTGAGTTTCTATAATACACAGAATTGGTGACAAACCCACTTGTACTAAAGACGAAACTCCTCTTTTTGGTACCAACTCATTGAGTTTCTCTGGCTCCAAAGCAACTGAGGGCTTATCAGCGCTTTATCAGATTCGTAATACATACTCCTGGGTGACTGAAGGGAAAATGTTTGTGTAAACTCACATAGTCCAATCCTAGAAATAATTTTCCCAGCCTAAAACTGATTGTTGCCGTTTCTTTTTAAAATTATTGGAAGAAAAAATAAGGGTCTAAATTAGGACTTGGGTTTTAACTGAAGCCACACTGGCATCAAATCTGGAGTCTCTCCACTAACGCTGCAAGACTTATTCCAGATTTCTGCCAGAGCAGCCGAAATCAGAAACCGGGCTGTAATGTTTTTTTACAGAAATCAGCACTAGAAAGTGAACAATCTCCTCCATCCCTTGGGTTATTCCTTGCAATATTAATGCGCATGGTACAATTTCATTTGATGTAAGCAATGGGAATTTTACTTTAAACTGCTTGACCGCACAAGAAAAGAGAGAAAGATCTCCTTCCTTCTCAAAATGCAAAGCCAAATTCAGCCGTTACTTACATCTGCTCAGACTTACTGCACAAGTTGGAAAAAGGAGGGAACTGCGGCCTTTGCCTAGATTTCAACCAGACACACTTCACCAAAGCTTTTTCTCTTGCCAGGGGCTCTTTCTTTCTCAAAGACCCCCAGGAGCATGGGAGCAGTTCTCACCCCACCCAAAAACCAAAATTCGGGGAACACTTCACCCCCCACAATCGCTGCAGCCACATTGACGGTGGAACATGGTAGCTCAGTAACAACCCATGTCAGAACAATCCCATAGCCAGGAAGTGGAGAACACCACTGCAGCCAGGGGAAACTGTGAGAGAAAATCCAAGCAGAAAGGGTAAACAGCACAAACCGGATTGTGCTCTGAAGGCTTGTATTTTAGTGTAAAAATCAGGCCAGGAACCACAATGAGGAAGCCAGGTCCTTGGGTCCTTCCTTGCAGATGGACTGATGTTTACGGTCATTCACATGAAAAATACTGAAAGTTGCTGATTAATATAGCTTTCATAATATTTGGTGTTTTCTTGAAAGCCACTGCAAGATGAAGTCACTTCATTAGGCACGAATCTCAGCTTTCAGCTACAGGAAAACGTGTTTAACTCTTGTGGATGCAGATAAAGGACTAAAATTGTAACACCCTAGAGTCTAAAAAACACGGAGAAAGAAAGCTTTCCTTCAATAAGAAACAGCAAAGACAAAACCTCTTCACATTCTGATTTTACCTATCAACATCACTTGATTTTAGGGAACCAATTCTGAAGTTCCTAAAAACATGTTGCAAAAAAGGCATCCTTTTAAGTTAGAGCTGGAATGTTTTCTTAGAATAGCTCATGATTTGGAGTCTCTTTATTACGGGATGGCTCTCCACACACACCTCAAAGGATACATGAATTTAAAAAGTGGTCTTTTTAAATGAGGCCTGCTAAGTTTGGCAACAAAAAAATGTCAGTGCTTAAATGCATTAGTCTTTTCAAATACTGCCCAGTCTCTGCAGATTATTCCACTAACATGGGCCCGGAAGTCTTCCAACTGCTAATTATTGTGATATTTTTTCTGATAAGCAGGCATGCTAGACTTGTGATAACTGGCATGTAATAACTGTCTTCCTTACACACCTTTTGAGTATGCTCATTGCCTGCCCTCAGTACACTATTAACAGTCTAGGCTACTGGGATAGATCTACCTTATAATATAACGGGCAGAAAAGAGCAATTTCTGCCTACTCAGTTATTTACTGTCACATTCCCTTTAAATCTTGAACAATCAAAAGCAATGCTGGCTACTAATCAGTTTTGATATTATCTGTGGAACGGATTTAAAAATAATCCTGTTTAAAATGTCCACACCTCATATATGGAATGGTTTTGAACTGTGGATACTTGAAAGTTTCAGCTACAATTACATAAAAAGACCAGTATCCTTCATTCAAAGTTTCATTTCCTCCCCACCTCCCCAGACCAATCAGGAAGAATGCAACAAATTGAGAATTCACACTTTATACTGCTTCATCCTGTATACTCATAATACACTCAGTTTTGCATGGTACATTAGTAAACATGGTAGGGAAAATTTTTGAGACAAAGGCCACATAGACTTGGGGTGCAAAATATCCTCTCAGCCATCACCATTACCTTTCAGTATGAGATGCAAACTTGCTTCCCAGGTCCAAATTCTGCCTTTATAGGTATCAGCTATACAGAACAAAATAAACCATTTTGCTGGGAATGTTATAAATACACAAAATTGTGTTCTTCAGACTGAATTTGCAGTGTTGATCTCACTACACTGTCTACATGACTATTGTCCCTCTGTCTAGTTATTGATATACCTGAATTCCCTCTTCAAATACAAGATTGCAGCTCATATTGAAATGTCCGACAACAGAGCTGCACACGGAGCTCTTTCCATGGCTGAACTGAACATCTGAAAACCTGTTTCTGTGGGGTGAAGAGAAAGCATTTTGTTTTCATCTGAAATGAAATGTTTCAAAACAACTAATTGCTTTTCTCTCTTAAAGAAGTGATAAATTTCAACATGAAAACACCAGCTTGAAGTGAAAACTCACAACAATTTCTTTTGGTAAATTCAAAGTAGAACTTGTTTAGAAGGATTTTGAGTTTTCCTAAAAACAGCTTCCACTTTTTTAGTGAAATTATTTTCTAGTGAAACAGAACAGTTTCGGGGTCACTAATAAGCCATTGTTTTTTTGAATGCAGTACGTTTCAAAAAATTCACCCAGTTGTAATTTGTGAAATCTAAAAATATCCAAGGGCAGATTTTCTCTACTGCCTTTGTAATTATTATTAGATTGTCAAACAATAAGGATGCACATTATCGTTTAGAATATGTTAATCTAAATTTGCAAAAATAAAGAGTACATCTGCAAAACCAGTGGCTTCTGCTAGACCAATCTGCTTCCTAATATCTGTAATGACAAAAAATATAACTTGCAAGAACAATTAAAGCAATTTTACTCCCATTTTCAGAAATGACCTAAGAAATGCAGGAGCTAAATCTTCCATGAGAGGAAATGGGACATAGGACTGTGGTGGTAACAATCTCAGGTTACAACCTATTTTTAAAAATTATTTAGAGGTAGAGGCATCGAAATCTTAGAAGAAATTAATGAGCCTTCTGAATCGGGTGAACTGGGAGGAAGAATTGTGTTATGATTCAAGAAATCCCAGAGCCAAGTAGAAACAGAGGTGAGCCCAGTCTGTGCAGACTTTGCTGGAGTACAAGGTGCAAAGATCAGTGGGAAAGAGGGATAGACATTATCAAAAGCATAAGAGGCAACAGCATGAATTACAAAAGAAAAGAAGAAAACATTAGAACCAGTGCTTTTAAAACCTTTTGTAAATCTAGTCAGTGTCCTGCTGAACTCTTAAACCCCATGAGATTTTGCAAATTGGACTTTTAATGAAGAAAAGCATCTTTTCACTTTTTGGCTAAGTAAATACATGCCAGTGTCATCAAAAGTCAGTAATTAGGAGAGGAAACATAGTTCTTCCCCCAGTTTTTCATTTATTTATTTCATGACAGAACTTTTCAGAAAAGAAATTCACTATAAATCTTGAAAAAGAGTTTTTAGCATGCATTTGATATTAATTTATTATTACTATGTGCCTGCTAGCAATAGCAAGATTCTGTAGCTTGAACTGCATTTTATGTTGCTTATATAAATAACCAAGCAATTACAAACGGCAGATTGAGATTTGGCAGATTTGCAACATCCAGACAGATATGCATCTCTGTTATACATGCGAGTCACCATTTTTTTCAACGAATACACACTGTTTCATTAAGTTGCTTTTTAAATCTACAATCTTACTGCTTATGTAGAAGGGGAAATTTGGTTAATTCCACAGAATTCAGAACAGCAGTTTCATTTTCTTTTGCGTATCAGCTTTTCTCTCTGGAGTTTTCTCTACTATATATTACTTATGATGACTGTAAAGCATACCAAGAATATTTGTTCTAACATTAGGCAAATAGCAAAGAAAGGTCTATGGCTATCACAACTAACTGAAAGATATTATGGGTCTGAGTCTGCCATGATTTTTTTGTGATAAGGGATATACAAGCTGCCCCAGTGTTGGCACCCAGAGGAGGGATGGGATGGCTGGATCGACTGCTCTAAGATAGCAGGACATTTCTTCAGTAGTACTTCTAAAGGCCTATTGACAATATGTTCCCAATCCCCTTGCTGTTTAGTTAATGGTAAACAACAATAACAAGAAGCTCTGGGGATCCTTTGCCTGCAGGAGAGGAACTGTAGTGTTTTGCAGTTCACTGAGAGCCAGTAGGAAAAGTGGTTTCAAGGCACAACCTTTGGCTTTATACTTACAGACATAAGACAGCAAGCGTTCAAGCCTTGGATGCAGATTTCTGTGCGATTTTAAAGTGCTTCTAACCCCAAAAGCTGCTGCTGAAATGGAGGTTTGTGAACAGTCTACATTCATGACTACGATATTTATCATGCCCTGTAATTAATCTAATTAAAATATTTTATGTTTTACTTTCTTCACTGTGAAATTCATTATTTTGCTGCAGCAATAAAGAGAGAGTACGAATCCTGGGCAGAAAAAGATGGATTAAATAATCCCGTTTTCCCATAAAAATTTCATGACAGTTGTCAGCCTTAGAATACAAAAGCAAAACTACCTCACCACAAGCTTCAGAAATAACACACAATAATTTACACCTCCCTCCAAGTAGAATAAATGTATATTACCTGACACCTGCCTTTATATAAATCCCCTGAGTGCCTTCACAATAATGTTCTTTCTTTCTCTCTCAAACTTGTTTCAGAGGGGGAAGTCTGAGAGGGAGAGGGGGAAATGACAGCAACTCCTCCCCTGTCTTTGAAACGAGATGCAAAGGCTTTTTCAAAGCAAGAGAGGAAAACGCTTGTCCCCAGAAGCTTTGTGAACTGAAGAAACACCTTATAAGTGGAGCAATGACAGAAAGAAACAAACAGTGCTACGTGATGCTGGTAATTTGTGACAAGCTTGCATTGCCTGGATCATTTAAATTTTGTATCCCCTGTCTCAGTGCTTCTAATGTCATATGGGACATAGTGAAGGACATCTACATCAACATCTGCCCCGTACAGAGTAAGCAAAGAGAAATCCAATTTTCAAGTGTTCTGTTTTCACGCTGTCTTTGAAATAAAGGATGAGGTTTTCAGAACAGGGTTTGCAGCTGGGGGCTCAAGCATTTTGAAAAACTGGCCAGAAGTGTCACTGGAGGATTTTAGACAGAGGAGAAGAGGATGAGGAGACAGGGAGAGGGAAGCAAAAGGTTTTAAGTGCATACAAACCAGCTGGAAAAAAAAGGGATTGTGCTTTCAGTGCAGGCTCTCTAGCTTACGAAATTCACAGCAGAATTTGTCCCGGTTAAATCACAGAGTGGAGCAAATGCTGTTATCATACAGGGACCTCTGTGACAGGAGCTTTTGCTTGGCCTAGACAAATATTCATTCTGTAATAACCACTGGTGTAACGGAGGCTGACTGCCTCTCCCTGCCTCGCAGTCTCAGCAAGCCAGGCTTAAACTGGGGCATCCAAACAGCTCCCTCAGCCCAGAGCTGTGTCCTTCTGCCAGGGTAAGAGCCGCTGGCAGGAGGCCCCCCATGAGAAAGCCACATTTCTACCAGGCTGCTCTGCAGAGATACGGCAGACTCCTCTCTTTGGAGCTGCAAATCCAAGACCTTAAATTCACTGCGTTATTATCACGTTCTGCTGCTGTGCTGGCTGCTCCCGGAGAGACGCCAGGTGATGCTCTAGCAACAACAGAAACCATGCCTGCTGCAGGAAATAAATTCTTCCTTAGTCCCACAGCCAGCCAAGTGCGAGCACGTGAATGACGGCGCTCCCGGCACGAGGAGGAAAGCGAGCCAAGACCAGCAAAGTAGGGCAAGAGCAGGCACTGAGAAGGTCCCACTGCTACAAACACAGCAGAAGCATACAGCAAAATCCAAAAATGCAGCCACCTCCATCACTCCGCACTACAGATGGGAAGAGAAATCAAGGGGTGAGATAGGAGGCAGTGCAAGATGGTGAGGGTGTGTGCACACACGTATGTGCACAGACAGGTGTCCATGTGCCAGGAGGTGTGGCGGGGAGCAGGGCTAAGTGTCAGGAGTCTAGCAAAAGAGGTAAATCCAGGGACAAATGGAAGTGGGAAGCATAATGTTCATAGAGAGATTACATATAAGAGAGTGAGAAAGGAAGGAGAAAAAGAAAAAATAACAGAAGAGAAAATGCAGAAGAAAAGAATAACAGGAATTTTTGCTTTGAAAGTCCCCCATGTCCCAGGAAAGCTGGTAGGGGGCCAGGGACAAGCACAGAAACGGTTCCCTGGCAGTGCTTTTGCTGCTGCTTAGCCCCACAACCACCAAAAAAGCCCCTATGCCATTAATTCCCTGACACCAAGCTGGCATGGACTTACCTTCAGGGACTGATCTAAGCCCTGCAAGTCAACAGGCATCAGCTCCTTGCCCCAGAGCCACCCGGCGAGGGCCAGCGGGGGAAGACGAGCTCCTCTTCTGCCTGACGCTGCCACCCCGCCAGCTCCGTCCTGCCCTGAGAAACATGTCAGTGGGTCAGTGAGGACTTTTTCTTAGTCGCTTTTCTAAAAATTTTTTCTTGACACCCCCCCGCTTTTTTTTTTTTTTTTTTTTTTTGCATAGCCTGATCTTAGGAAAGCAGGAGTCATGCCGTGATTACGTAAGAGCCAGTGACAGGGCAGGCAGCGTTGCTAGAGGGTCAGGTGGGTCCCGCCAGCCACGCAGCTGCTTTCTAGCTTTCTCAGAGCTTCCCGTTAGCATTTACCCTGAAAACAGCCGGCAGCCGAGGCAGCGGCAAGCGGGGGGCGGGCGGCCTCCCTGTCGAGCCTCATGTTTAAAAACCCGGTGTTGGTGTTGAGTCACTCAGAAACCAAAGTGATGCGTGCCTTGTATAAATACAGCAGGAGGGAGAAAGAGAAACAGCGGGAGGTGTATACAATACGGCAGAAGGAGAGCTGAAGGAGGGTGATGGGCAACAGGGGTGATATATATATAGCGGGAAGGAAGGCATAGCGATGTTCCTGGTAGATGTGGTGAGATAAATCACAAATAAGTCCAGAGAGCCCAAACGAATTAAGTTTCCCACTGCATGGAGGCACCTCCCGGCTGCTCCCGGTGGAGCCCCAGCTCTGCCGCCTCCCCACCAGCCACCTCCCATCTCCTCACCTCTTTATCCACCTTCTCCCAGCTCCAGTGATTTGTCACCCACCCCTGTGGCAATCACTGCTGGCCTGGGGTGCCGGACAACAGAGAGAGGGCTCAGGCCCTCCTCCTCGCCTGCCCCGCGCGGCGCTCCCATGGCCGCCATGTTAGGCCTCAGGGCTCTCCGGCTGTAGTGAAGCTCCCGTGGTGGCCATCTTAGGCCTCGGGGGTCTCCAGGTGTCAGGGCTTAGCGGAGGCCTCAGCAAAACACTTCCCCCTGGGGCAGGCCTGCTCACTGCCCCGCTACCGCCACGCTGGATGTGAAGACCTGCGCCCAACCGCCAGCCCCCTCCATCGGTCACCACTGCACGTGGAGGCACGGCCCAGCAGGCCACAGGGGCTCATGCTGCAGCTCTCTGGGAGCAGTTGGGGGGGGGTTGCCCCTACATCCCCCAATCTATATAAAACCAGCTGCCCAGGGGCTCTCTCTGAGTGTCGCACAGACATTGTACCTGGTGCTGTCTCCTGCCACATCTGTCTGCAAAAATACACGCTCCCTTTCAGCTGCTTTTGGCAGAAATGCTCTCTTCAGCTCCTGATTGTTTCTCATGCGGAAGTGGCTGCGCTCGCGAGGTACACGAAAGGTCTTAATATGCTTGCTTTTTTTTTAAAGCAGACTGGAATGTTTATGGCTTTCTTCCTTCACACAGAAGCAAACTCTTGGCGTTTACTTTCCTATTAAAATAGCACCTTGCTGGCCTGTTGTAGGAAGTCGCTGTGGAGCCACCTCCTGCAAAAGCCGCCTGGCGTGTGGTTTACTTATGGCCCGGTGACACGCTAATATCCACATCTCCTGAGCCCCCGAACCAGTGCCCTTGCCACAAACTGGTACTGCCCGTTGTACACTCAAAGGTATGCTGGAGGTTGACATGGCAGTGGGATGTTGTTCTAGTCTGGATTTCACATCTAGACAGAGCTTCAGCAAGTCACTTTGCTTCTCTGTGCCTCAGTTTCCCTGTTAAATGTGAATGTTAATGATGGAAAGGAAGAATCATTATCTGTGATGCTTATCTGTGTTTCTAGTTGCTCACCTGTAATGCAGGAGAGGACAATGCTTCAGTTCATTTTAAAATCCTCGAAGGCCTGTTCTATCAGACCTAGGAACCGTTCCCGCTCTAATTGCTGAAACAACTTATTAAATTTCTTTCAGGAACTCTGCAGAATACATGAAAAAACAGTTATCTAGGGGCAGTAGTGCTTCTAATATACCTGCAAGTCAGGGTGATACCAGAGATTTGCTGTTTCCCAGGGGATGTGGTGTTGACTTCTTAACTCCTTCCATGGCTCTCTTTCATGTCATTGTTTTAGGTATGTTTCATCATTGTTGAGTGAAGTATTAACACACAGTAAAATACTGTGCTAAAGCCACAGTTAATCAGTTCATTCTAATCAATTAAATTCTCCTTCTGAATTCTTCAATATAGCTGGTTACAGCATCCTTCAGTGATGTTTCTGCTCTTGGTTTAGGCAGCTGCCATATCTCCATGCTCTGTAACTCCTCACAGCCCACAGGAGATTTGCTCGTGGGTTACAATGTAGAATGAATGAGCCTCTCCCCTTGATGAGGAAATCCAGGTACAAGACAGGTAGAGTTTCCCATAGGATCCAGGCTCAAAAGAGAAGGTAGACATGAGTTGTTTTGCAGCAATTGGCTTTGAAGTAGGACTTGCTCTGTAATGCATATCACGATGATACTGAAGATGATGATGTAGATCTGAGACCTCAGGCAAATCAATGGTATCGCTCTTTAGATTTAAATTCCTGAACACTTAAATGAGGATAAACATTATTCAGATGGCAAATTTTATAGTGCAGATACTTTCTGTTGCTACACTCTGTCTGCCTTGGTGGTGCTGGGATCTTATATGTGTTTCTGCAGTCTGTTGTAATACAGTGATGAAACTGTTGATACAACTAAGCATCGCTTAGCTAGACAGGCTTAAAACTTGTAGTGTGTACCCCGAGGACAGAAAAACAAAGGAATAGCTCTGCTGAGTAGTTGGTGCCATCCAGAAAACCAGAAATCACCTTTCTGATGCATTGAGCCCTTACCTGTTTGTAAACCTGTCTGGACCCTGTGCCACCTGGTGGACACCAAAGATGAAACACCAAGTTGTGCTGGAGTGAAATAAATGTTTGCTGAATAGCACAAGTTACTGCCCTGGGTCCCAGATGTTCAAACCACCTGGTTCTGATCCTTTGAGACACGGTTTAAGTGCAGTGAGCTGACTGAACCTCCTGACTGGACAGATACAAATGGGATTGAAGACATGCTGGTATGAACTTCTAAAAGTAACACAGCATGGAGAAGAAGGTAGAATACCATCATTGTGAATGATATGTGAATAGGTTCAAAAATTCACCAGATTATAGCTTTTTTGTCTTTTTTAATTGATATGAAGTAAAACTTGCAAAAGCATTGAAGGAACTTAGGGGCCCAGGTCTTAGTCTTCTGGGTAAGATGTTTCAAAATCTCTCTGGGTATTTAGCTGTATTTTATTTTTTTAACTGAATTTCCTTGAGACTTTGGTAGTAAAGTTTCAGCCCAAGGGACACAGTCACTTGTAAATTTTATATCTAAAGTGGCCATTAAAGTGTCCCTTGGTAAAGATGACTTAAATCTCTGTGGTTTTTTTTTTTCCTGGTTTTGACAAGATTAGCGTGAGCAAGGGAGAGAGTGAATTCTTCTCCCAGGCCAGCCCTGGAAATGGGCTGAGCTGTAGGGGTCACTCCTCTTCCTCACTGCTAAAGTATCCCCTTGCTCTCAGTGGGACCCAGGGTACTACTGAACTCATTTAACTTTGTATATCCACAAAGGGAGGTTTTCTACATACAAACTTATCCTCTAGATTCCCTTTATAGTCAATGGAGAGAAACAGGCTTTGGTAGAGTGTGAGTCATCTGATCTATTTTATCTTGAGAAGAAAAGAAAACATGTCCTAGTGTCTTTCTCTCCACTGGGCATAAACAGAGTCTAAGATGAGGAGTCTAGCTGATAGCTACAGTGTAGTCATCCCAGTTTAGGAGGGAGGATACCTGCTGTAAGCCTAGAGCTAGGAGCACCAGCCAGAAACGGCATATCTCTTCTTAGCAGGCTGTCATGGAGCCAAAGACCCTCAGAGGCAAAAAACATTCGGGGAGCTACTCTGGGGACATTTTACAAAGTCGGTTTTCAAAATCACTTTCAAGCACCTGCTGTCACCCCTGGGTCTCCTGGGGAAGGGGACTGGCAACATCATAACGTGGATCATGTAGTGCTCAGCTGTAGCTCAGCTGTGGGACTTAGAGGGCTGTTTGGATGGGTATTGAAAATATCCCCACGAATTCTGTGAATTAACATTATATCCTTCCCCTGATCATTGCATTCATGTCTTGTGTTTACCTTGCTACCAAACTCTTGCTTGTTTTGCTCCACCTTCCATAGACATAAATGACAATGAAGTGATAGTCAAGCTAACAGTCCAATCTAGGGCCTTCAGGCTGTAAGAGAGAAGACCAGAGTGTCCTACCTTACCCTGGGCAGAAGAGACAGATCAGGAGGTATTGTGTGAGCTGGCCACACTCTGGTTCATGAAATCTAAGAGCAAGTCTTATTGAAATGCTCAGTCCATTAAAGACTGTAGACTGAGGGTTCTCAGGAAAAAGTGTTCTGTGAATTTAATCCTGTAAAAACGACAGCATCACACTGAGTGCAAGACATTAGCAAATATCTTGAAGACAGGCTCCAAGGGAATATCATATCTGTCCTATTTTCCATGCTACTGGCTTAAGAGTTCTAACACTGAGGATACAGCTTATTTCCTCAGTTTTGTGCCTGAAGTGACAGAAGGACTTGGTGTTTCTGAGAAACTAGTTATCATTTAGAGCTTCAAAGATCAAATCTAGAAAATTAACATTTTTGATACTCTGTGCTAAGCATTTAGCTAGAACGTGACAATGTAATCTCTACCCAGTGTCTCAGCAGATTTCCCTGGAACAGGAAAATAAACCCAGAGGTTGTAGCATTTGTGAAGAACTAAGTTGCAGGGTCTGAATGTGCAGACTTCATTCATTGTCACTCTGTTATCACTCACAAAACTCTTTTTGCCCAAATCCTCTGAATGAAAGTGATCAGCCTTCACAGTTTTTTTCAACACCATCTTAGCATGTCTTCAGAAGTGTGCATTCTTCTGAAAAACCATGAACATGAGGTGCGATTACAGGAGATAAGCGATCATCTCCAATTAGTTTTTTGTATTTCAGCAATGCACCAACGTTGCCTCAAATCAGTGGCAGTAAGTATCAGCTACATACATTCAGCTCAGACATGAACTAGCATTGGTGTTGAATGCTCCCTTGTGCACACCTGTATATGTAACATATATCATGTTGCTTCTATTGAACGTAACAATTGCAGATGGACATTATTGTGCTTTTCCCAAGGCAATATCCCATTCATAAGTGGGTTTTCATGAAATAGCCTGAGGAACTTCTGTCACAAGAATTTGGTGCCCTCTCATCTTCATTGTTCTCTGTGGATTGGGGCCCCTGGGCAGGCTTCATTCTCCATTGTGCAATGTGATGTGGTGTGGTGGTTCAACCAGAAAACACCACAGGACTGTAAACCCACCAGGGAACTATGCCAAGAGGAGAACAAGAGCATGAGGCATCTGAACCAGAACTTTTTAATGAGCAATAACCACTGAATGTGGATTCAGCTCAAAATAGAGTGGAACTGAAAATTAATACTTCAGTCTGTCTTGGCAAACCAAAATATATTAATTTTAACCACATCCGGAATGAAATATTTTGCTTCATTTTTTCCACTGGGAAATAATGCTATGGCACTTTTTGTCTGGCAAGACAGAAATTTTCCATCAGAAAACACTCGTTTTCTGAGAGCTGTTTTTTATCTCCAAAGAAGATGATTCTGACATAAAAATCCTTATAGTCTCTAGAAGGGTGTGAATCAAAATGCCACATGTTATAAGTAGATTATCAATTATAAAAAGAGACTTGAATAAAAAACATTTTTTAAGGAAATGCATGATGAACAATGATTAGCCCATCACGTGTGGTTATAAGAGCAGGGAACATTTCTCTAGCTGATTGCCTACATTTCAAATTTTCTTGCATAACAGAGAACAGATAATTTCATCCTATGGCTCTTGCGTCAGTCTGTTGTGCACTGTGAGCATGAAAAGAACTGTGTGAAATCTTTTGTTCAAACCATTTTTTCTACAGAAATGTGGATTTTCATCAAGTAGGAGGTTCCACAGCAAATATCAATTTTCATAATATAATCTTGAAAACCTCTTATTTCTTATGCCTCTCCCCACAGTTTTTCAGCATGGACAATCAAGACATTTCAGTCAAAAAATCCCCAAGTAGTTTTTAATTTTCAAATGTGCAGTTTTAAGAATGCCTCCAAATGTTGAGAAGAAAAACATCTCAAAAAAAACCCAAGCCTTTTTCTATTTATTGTTGTCAAAATCATTGCCAGAAACAGAAAATTTTTGAAGAGCTCTAAATATATTCATGGGACCACCAGACTTCTTGCTGCAAGGACAGCATCTTCCCGGCTTCCTTAGGAGCTCTTTTCTGGCTCCTGGACATGCAATTCCACTCTGTGTCCCTTATTATCTCAAGGTAGAGCTGAACACACATAGTGCTGCTACCAGAATAGCAGGAAACCTGCAAATGTCATGTTAAGTCTCACCTTTCCTGGTGAGATGCTGTATCTGAACCTCATCTTCAAAACCTCACTTCACCCTTGTACCCACATGAGCAACCACAGAGTGTTCCTCCTTTGCACTCAAAGACTGTGGGCTTACCTCCCTTTTGGCTTCTTTACACTCTTCCCCTGAACCCCAGCAAACAAATCACTGTGCTCTGCTATCATCTTTATTCCCGCTGAGCTGGGCTTTACACATACCTTTTACGGACTTAAAGAGGAATTGCTTGTATGCTGGCAGCAAGCAGGGAGAGGGAGTAGAAAATCCCTCAGCATCATTTCTGGAGGGACAGCTGCCTTTAGTAGTCATTCATCCCAGCTACCAAGGAGAAGAATAGACCATATCTGCAGTTCTTGATACTGTTTTGCCACTTATTGCAAGGGCTTGATAACAACTCACTACACGGTTTATCCTAAACAAAGCAAAAACCTTCGTATGCGAGTAAGATGTGAAACCTGCTGCCACGTTAGAAAAAGAAACTCAGCCAGAACTGGAGAAGGACCATTGGTGATCTGGATTTAGACTGTAAGGATAATAATGTTTACCTGGGCTCTCTCTATTCTCCTCTTGGAGGTATTTGGCATTGGGATGGACTTTGCTTCCATCTCTCCAGTCCTGCATGTTTGGACAAAGATTTTGGCAGGCCTCTTCCCTGGGAAGCACTTGGCTTCAGGGGCTGGAGAGTTCTCTCCAGTCCCTTCTGTCTTGTTTGAGCCATTGTCTAAGAGCTGGCAACAGTCAGTTGGCATTAAAATACGTTGACATCTGTAGTGTCAGGGCTGTCACTTGGGACAGGTTGTGTCACTATTTAACCAGTATTTCATTGTTGCATTAAGGGATAATGCTGTTCAAACAGCACATGACAAAATGGTGGCAGCACAAGGGGCATGTGCTTTCCTGACTGTAGAGCAGGCAGCTCTTGGAGCGAGGCAGAGCGGAGGGAGGATTTTTCACTGGATTATTCATACCCACAGGAGACCCAAAAAGGCCCCTTTGCTATTTCCCAGAATTTTGTGGGCTTGGTAACATGAGAACGAAGGTGCCCAGCAAGCGACTGCTGGGAGAGGGGCTGAAACTAATTCACATGGGGGCTATGTGTTAAACTCCAGCATAACCAGGAAGCACTCTTCCTCTTCTCTTATCAAATTCTTCTTCCATCTTCCCCTTACCTGTCCTCACCTTCTTGGCTTTCACAGACAGAAACTACACTTTCTGCTCAGCAGAGCCGAATTACTCCATATTCCAGTAACGACCTAAGGCTGAACAGAGAATCCACTCCTTTTGTGATGGGGCTGTACAGATATCTACTGAGAGAGAGTCCCATTCTCAAACAGTTTATTTAAGAGGAGATATTTAAAGGAATGTGCATTTCAGATTCAATTGTCTTGAGAGCCTGGGCCTGAAGTTTCATTTATGGTTCTGGAATTCCCCTCACTGGAGTCAAAGCACAAAGTTAAGAGCATCCCAGGTAAATAAGTTAGCTCTTCTCTGCTGGCATGCTCCATTACCAAAGTTTGTGCACGTGTGTACTCAGGCTGACAAGGAATATGAAATTCATTGCCTGCTTTATGCACTGACTGCCCAGTGAAAATGGGAACCATCAAAACAGTTGCACAGAGAATGGTCAAAGAGTCTAAGCATGAGGTTTTGATGATAAACATCCAAACATCATCATAATTGGCACTTCTTAATAGGGACAAATGACTGCAGATGTTCTTTGCACTAGCTTTACACGTGTAGGATCACAGCCCCTCAGAACTGCAGGAATCAGCCCACACAAGAATGAGGCAGGAAAAAGAAACTCAAACAGAGGAGGCAGTTATTCAGGGTCACGTACTGGAACTGAGAAAACTGGGAAGTAAACCAGTCTTTGACTCCAATTTTCTCTGATACCAAAGGCTAGATTTTTAAAGAAAGCCAACTGCCAAAATGAAAATCATAAACTTTTTGTTTATAACAAACAAAACTTGTGAGTGGGGATGCAGAGCTCTTCTGCGAACCTTTTCCCTCTGATACCAGTTGAGAGCCTTGCGGTTTTGAAAATTGGCCCTGTCTGTGTAGGATGTAGCATGTAAAATGCTGGCCCTGAACTCTTCCAAAAAGACAGCTACATGGGAGAAAGGATGCTGCTGTGGTTCAGGTACAAAGCTGGCATGCAGTAAGTTCTGTTTGCACCACAGATGTATTACGTGATCTAAATCCAGTAACTTAGTCTCTGTTTGACTTAGCTTCCCTTCTTATTATTGTTTGTTCTACCCCGTTTCCCAGAATCGCTACCTTTTGTCATACTTCTAGAGAAAACAATACAAATAAAAACAATAAGTTTATAAACAATAAGTCTAATTGTTCTATTCCTTGAAAAATACAATTCTCTTAGCCATATGTTCAAGCACGTACACAATGCAGTACTGAAGTCTGTAAAAGAATCTGGGTGGATAGAAGGAATTGTTAATGTTTATTTGTGGATTTTAAAATGAAGATAGAATAAAAACTGTTTCCAATCAGTGATATGATGGTTCACTTAAAACTTTCCTGCACTTCTCCTTTGTATAGACTACAGAAATTCTTTATTATTTTTCTACACTGCTGGGATGGTAGTGATACAACACAGAGGCCAAACTCTCCTTCTATTTGCGGCAAAAAAGAATTAAGAATTATCTTGCATTTGGATCGGAGCTACTCATTTCTCAAAATGTGAGTCAAAAAAGGATACTTTAATCAAACATCATTTAAACAAAAGAATGATTGTTTTGTATATGGTATGGATCAGGCTCAGTTTCAGTTTAGGTTGTTTCTGTACATGTCTTGTTACATATTTAAAGATACTTAATATTATTTTAGTAACTTTATGTGATAGATGTCAAAACCTTTTACTAGTATTAAATTAAGCGTTAGTAGCTCTGTGCACAGTCTGTCAAATCACTGCGCATAAAACTATTTTTTCCATTATGTTGTTTCTTGTAATAAGTAATAGCCCAAAATACTTTTTCCTCTTTGCACAATGTAGATTGGTATTGTGCTATACAGTCAGAGAGGCCTGGGAAGATGTCTGGGAGGGATGTGAAGGGGCATGAATGGTTATCCACCCCATCCTTCCGCTGTATGGCAGGATGAACTCTATCTTAACTGTTCCCAGTAGATATGTGTCTACGCTTGTCTTCAGGGTCTCTGATGAGGGAGATTCCACTGTCTCCCCAAGCAACCTATTCCAGAGCTTTACTATGCTCACTATTAAAAAGTTTTTCTAGTATCTAGCCTGAATCTTCCTTGCAGCACTTTAAGCCCACTGCTTCTCACCCACTGGATACAGAGAACAGTTTATCCCCACAGTTTGTGGCAGCTTTTGACACACTTGAAGAATGTTGTCATGTCTCCCCTTAGTCTTCATTGTACAGAGAAGAAACTCACCTACAAGAGAAATTAAGCTGTTTGCTCAAGATTTCTAGCTAGCTGGACAGTGAGGAACCAAAGCTGGAGTTGGTGCTGCTTAGTTGGCGCAGGCAGCTCTGGCAGCTGCTCTCTCAAACAGGACAGCAGCGTTGTGCGTAACTGCATGAACTTCCCTGATGTATGTTCACATGTAAGTGCCAGCATTTGTCCACTGCTGAACTGTGCTATATGTCTTTTATCACTTTTTTTGAACGCTAAAGAGCTGAGTTTAACCGGTTCTATAATTTACAGCTGTATCATTAATAATCATGTTTAAAATAAAGCAGGCCAGTCTGTGCAGTGCATCAATACAATAAATAGGAAATATAAACTTCTTATTACTCACATCAGGGCAGTTTATTAATCAGTTCAAGTAGCTCAGTAAAGTAAACAGGGATTTTAAAAAATGAATAGGTTGGGGAGGAGAAGTGGGGGGGGAACAAATCGGTTGTCTCATAAAGGTCAAATCACAGATACCAGACAGAGCCCAAGAGTCCAGTTTGCTATAGTTAAGGTGAGTTTGAAAGGGTCAGGAGGTTTCCACTTTGGGTAGAGAGTAATTAATTTACAAACAGCGTAACAAAGGCTGTACTTTTGTTTATTGTGTGCATGCAAACATAGACCTGCACACGAGTGTCCTCATGTTTATTTGTGTGTCTGCACACACACAAAATGCATCCAGACATGCCTGGCTGTAAACATGCCTGGCAATTCCTGCACACACACAAAATACCGCAGAAATTTTATTCTATGGTTTGAAGGGTCAAAAACAAAGTGCAGAAAGGGAAAATGAAGATTTGACTTGTTCCGACTGTAAGTCACATTGTCCTTTGGAGACTGTTCAAAGGAACATTTACATCCTCTGAAACTTCCATTGACTCGGTGGGAAGAATGACCTCCACAGATTCCCATCACTTAATTCCTTCTTCATTTAAACTCTGCCTATGAAATCTATTTTCCCTTGCATAGGTTTCCTAGAGTCTGTGATTGCACTAAGGCATCTGATCCCATTGACCTATGTGTCACTTAAGGAGGAAGGGAGGCACTGTTGCTCCTCAGTTTATCTCCCTTCAGGCAGCGTCTGTGTTGGGAGAGATGCTGAGGACAGTTCGCAGAATGGGAAGCCTCTATGCAGCCCCCCTGCATGCTGTCTCCGGCTCCAGGTCTTAGGACAGAGGGAAGATCAGTTCCTGTGACACAGTTGCTCTTAGCTTTTCTATTCATACTTTGAAAATGACTGCTAATTACAGTGCCAAGTGAACAGCAATGTTGGAGGAGGTGGGCCTGAACAGAGAACTGCCATTTCCTTCCATATGGACCACTGAACAGACTTTCTCAGCCTTGGTGATTGCAGTGGGTGGCAAACCCCTATGGCTTCCTCCTAAGCTATTTGCAAATTTTCTTTAAAAACAGCAGTAAAGCATTGTGTTCTGAGCTCTGCAAATCTAGAGTTCCCTGCCCAAGCCCACCAGGCTGGGAGCACAGCCATCATTCTTAGCCTTGTCTGAGATTAGATTGTCCCTGTTTTTTAACATTCTATCACAAAAAGCCTGCCTTGCCACCCACTTTCTGTACCTGAGCCCATGTAATTATTTTCTGCTCCAGTTTACTGACTTCTCTGACCTTTCTCCATCTTTGCTCTTTTTTTGCAGCTCCTCACAGGGTAAGTCTACCTGTGAATTTTTTGAACGTGCCATTTGCTCTCCCTTCCTCAACAGCACTTGAAACATTAAAACAGGCTGTTCTAAATACCAGGTCTCAGGCCTCTGCACAGTCTCTTTCTTCTGAGTCTTTGCTGCATAACATCTGGGAAAATGGAAGCTCGACTAAATGAACTGTCCTGATTCATTATCTATCTTCCTGTGTCTATTTTTTAATCAGTTTTCAGTCCATATGACACTTTTTCCATCCTTGTTTCTCTTCCTATCAGTTGAAGTACAAACACATGAAACATATTGCTTTCCCCTTTTCCACTGATTATATGATACAGTTTATCTTTTTATAATCATTGCAATTTTTTTCCATATCATTAGTTTTATTATGCTTTGTTAAAGTGTTTGAATATCTACTAGTTAAATCTTATATTAAAGTGGCTGTAGCAAGTAAGTATATTTTGTGATTCCCTTATTTATTGTCACCAAGATATTGAGTTCTTTTTTGAAGTCATACCTTGCATAAGCACCAAAAAAAAAAAAAAAAATCACTTTATCTTTCTTATCATAGCATCAGTAAAATATAAGCACCTTCCTAGAAGTGGGACTGAGACGTACCAGTTAACCTTTACACAGAATGACTGTATACATGTCAGAAAGCAGGTTGGTGTAAACTATAATCTAATTGAACAGTTGCAGTGATACAAATACTGCACTTACCCCTGGCCTCAGATTTCATAATGGGCCAATTTTGTAATCTTTGTTTGAAACTAGTAGTTAAGCCAGTTTGCTTATGATTCTTTCCTGTTAGAGGAGAAAGTAACAATGCAGCTTTCCAGTCTTGAATTTAGAGCCCATTCTTGCCAACATTTCCTGCATATGTACTTCCTTGCTGTGCTTCTTATTTGCAAATAAAACCATTGCTTTCAGTGAGAGTCCTTACAGTAGAACATATTATGTTAAAACTTCAAGCAAGTATGGCATTGCCATGCAGCAGTGAGGCAAATTCAGGAAGGATTAGGTTAAGTGTGTATATTGCTGGAAAACACAGCTTTGGAGAACAAAAAAAGGCAAAGAGCCTCAGAGGCAGAGAGATAGATGTTCACATACTTCTCCATGCCTAGACAGTATTTCCTACTCACTTTAGGTCCAGAGTTCTTGGACTGTTTGTCATTTCTGCCTGTTTCCCAAAATTCACTGATATGTGGCCAAAGTCAAATTTTTAAGTTTGTCCAAGATGATGTTGTAGATCTGGGGTGGGAAGGGAGCTGGTTCTCCCTTGCCTGTTTCACCACATCCCCATTTACACCATGCCAAAGGATGTGGCAACCACTACAACTCTGACAAGACCGAGCTTTACACCCACAGTATACTCACTTGCCCAGGGAGTAAATGAGTTGATTTGGATGGAAATTTTCCTACAGAAGAGTTTTCCATCTGAAAATGCTGATTAGACTGAATTGAAATGTTCTGTGGAAAGGTTTTGGTTCCGTCAAAGCTTTCAGTGGAAACAAAGCAAGCATTGGCCAGGATGTCTGACTGGTGAGTCTGCCTTGATTCCTGCCAGCTCATCCATCTGCCTACATGTCCCTGGACTTTCTGGCTCTGTGGCTACAAGATTTCCCAGCTGATGGGGTTTCAAAGGCCAAGATACCAGTCAGGTATCCAAATTTCAAGGATTCTGAGCCCTCACAGCGCTCTCACTCTGTGGGGGCAGCTCTGGGACTGCACACTGTCTGTCTCCCAGAGCTGGACATTTTATTTTGAAAACCTCTTCTGATTCCGTCCTTATGATTTTTTCACATTTTTTATCCCACTGAAAATGTCCATGTTTTCTTTTGCTTTTCAAGACAGAATTATTATTATTATTATTATTATTATTATTACTATCAGTAGCACATGTTTTTTTTACCAGAAGGTGGTGTCCATTCAGCTTTATTGGTGACCTGACTTCCAGCTCCAGAATCAAGCTCTGAAAAAAGAGGGGATGCTTTGCTCCCCATTTCACGCTGCCTGCTCACAGCTGCCTCCTGCAATATGCCCCCTAATGCTTTGCCTAGTTGTAATTATTCTGAGTGAGGATCAGTGCATTTCTTCCCCAAACAGATCTCACCATTCTTAAGCAATCCCTCAATTCAGCCTTAATCTGTTTTCTCAGTCACTGGCTGTTACATATCACATGCAGGTAATTTTTCACATGTCCTCAAGGTCTTGTCCCAGCTACTCCCATCCTTCCTTGCCACATACAACATTAACATTTTTGTGGGCAGTTATGAGCCTTTTGCCACCTGTTAATTTACATAGACACAAAATTGGTTTGAAAGCTGTCATGCTTTCAACAGAAGACAGACACTATGAAAACAGTAGTACTCTACAGCATCTCTCATCAGAAGTATATTAGAAACACATTTTATTTTCCTTATCATTTAGGTGGCTGCCTTGCTGCCACCTACTATTATGCTCAAGGAATCAAAGAGAACTGACTTCTGCAGAGGTACAGAAGGAGTGAGTGGCGGACTTAGGAGTGAGTGGCAGACTTAAGAAGAAAACCCAAGCTCTGTTACATCTCTCACTGATGTAAAAATAGAAGTTAACATTAAATGTTACCACTGAGCTGTGGCGCAATGTAGATTCATCAGCACTTAGTGGGAATCAACCTTCAAGGTGCTACAGCTATCTGTCTACATCTGTGATTACCCCATGTTTTTAAATCAGGGTCTTATCCAGCATGCGAGTGGTGCCAAATGTGTGGTGTTCAGCACTTCGAAGCAACAGAACCCCAACATGCATATAAGCTGGGATGCAGAAGGCAGGGTCTGCTAGGAAACAGCAAAATGACCAATGAGATTAGTTTATGCAGCAATCTGGGCAAGTAAATTAAAGCCACATTTAAATCCCATATGTGAGAATGAGCCAAAGAGAAATCAAGAAGTTGTAAAGTGAAATGGACTGTTTTCTTTATCTTTCACCCAGGAAATGCTTCCCAGCCTGTTAGCTGAAACGAACAAGCATGCATATTCTTAAATATTATTTTTAAATATTTCATCTGCTGTCCAAAGTGAGGTGAAAAAAGCAGCACAGCCAATGAGAAGGGATTGTTGAGAAGAGAGTGTTGCTTCTGTGGTTTACATTTCAGAAATATTTCATGTTTCCTTGTGATTTGCAAAATGATGCATTTTTTAATAATGTGGGTGATAAAAATAGCATGTGGTTCTATCTAAAATGCAAATCCAAGCTTTTAAATAGTTTCCCCTTAAGGAAATAAACATATTCTGTCCTGGCCAACTGTTGTAGGTATTGCTATATAGAATATATGGTTCATCTATTACGTTTGCTATATATGTGTATTGCTGTAGTAATTAGAAATGCATTATGCTAGAAAGAGAGCAGGTACTGGGTGACAGACCATGGCCAAAAGAGCTTATAGTTTAAATAGACACAACAGACAACAGGGAGTAAGAACCAAAAAGTGGAAGTGACTTGCCCAACGATACTCAGCAGGTCAGTAGCCAAGTTGAACCTGAATTCAGGTCTTCTAACTCCTGGGCCACTGGCTCAGCTCATGTTTTCCCTTCAGGGTGATCCTGGCTGCTGACCTCTATGCTTTGGTCACTCCTATCCCTCCTGCCTAACCAGCTCTGTGCTTCTGCTGCTGTTGTGAGTGGAAGTTATGACATGCACAAGGATGTTGATTCTCATCCTTGTGGGGAGAATATTCACATCTCACAGCAGTGCTGAGAAGTCTTCCCAACACAGGAGCTCCCTTTTGCTCCCCTCTGCCATGCACCAGTTACCAGCTTCTACCTGCAGGTCACAGGTCCTGAGCAGACCAGAGCGGAGAAGAGCAGCCATGTCTGGCTCTGGTCTCACGTGAGAGGTGACAGCCAGCAGCCCCTCTGCTGAGCCAAAGCTGCACTGCTGCTCTCCACTTCTGCAGGATTGCAAGCACTGGGCCTAGCTCAGAGAGGTGCTGGTAGCTGCTTTACAGATGGGGACCCTTGTGCACCTGGACTCCAATCTAAGCTAGGAAGTGGCACCCAACACTTGAGAGAGAGGTTATGAGTAACTTTGTGACTTGCCGCTTCATCTGTTCTGCATGTCAGAGGGACCACAGCTGCTGCGGCAAGCTAACTAGCTCTCCCCTGACCAAAATGGGTCCAGCACCCAAGCTTATGGCTTTAACAGTGAGGGCAACAACCACAAGCCAAGCACTGCATTGCTGTAGCCTTGGTTTTTCCCTCCTGAGCCACACCAAGCCCACCATTATTTCTGAATCTGCAAGTGATATATTTCTTTTTTGATGCAAGACATGGTTGGGTTCTCAGCAACAAAAATCCATAGCCTTCAGACAGAGTGTGTGAGACCACCTGCTGCCTTCTGTCTGGGACAGTTTGAATTAAAACAGCTCCACAGACAAGCACATGCACGTGCAAGCTCTAGGAAGAGCACAACCATGCTCTGAATGATGGGAGTATTTGGGACAAAACAACAACTTTGATTAGTTTATTAGAAGAAAGCTGTGAGTAATAGCAGTAGTTCAGCTGCTGGGCCTGCAGTGGGTGGTTTCGTTCTGGAGAAGCAGCTGCTGCGCAGCCCTGCACGAGGTGCAGTCTCTTGCATGGCAAGGTGCGCAAGGACTCTGCTGGAGGGCAAGACCTTGCAGGCTTTGATGTGAAACAGAAATCAAATATAAAGAATGCTGCAGCCCATTCAGGCCAGAATTCAAGGTTGCTTCAGTCACAGCAGGGCTCGCTGCAGCTCTGCCAGCGGAAGGAAACTGCTTGAGTTTATCAGCCAGTGCCATCTCCTTTCCCGGAGACTGTTGACCTGGCCAGCCTTTGCACAGCAGGCATGGGCTTCAGCCCCTTGCTGAGCTGAGCTGTCTGTCCTAGATTGAAGGCTTGGCCCATATGGTGCTCCCACAGGCTGGGGAAGGGGAGAGCTAAAAGGATGGGGGGAGCATGTGATGAAGACGGAGGTAGACAGAGAAAGAGATGAGAACAGCGTTTTCACTTTGGTAACATCCTCCACTTTGGCACTGCCATATGGACCTACAAAGAGTGTCCATATGAGCCTGTATTTTACCCTCTTTCAAAATTTCTGACAATATCCAATAAAAAAAAAAACAGAAATGAATCAAATGCCATTTTAGTTTTTAGTGTTTCTTTCTGGAGCTGTGTGTTCTCTTGTTGCCCAGACAATGCAGCTGACAGCCCAATATACCAGCCACACTACCAAAGAAGAAAAACAGTCCTTAATCAACAACAGCAACAACAAATTGGTTGGTTACTTAGTAGACTAATTTAATAGTAAAATGTATTTACCAAATAAGTTGCTTGCTTAACCTTTCAACAACTTATTACTCTGGACTGAAATTTCTCTGCTTGGTGAGAGGCTATTTCACCCTGTCCCAGAGCACTGCTCTACAAGTGGAAGCACTAGGTGGAGATCACAGACAGGGAGGGCAGGTGAGTTGAGAAAATAGGGAGGATGGGACTTCAGTGGACCTCAGATCAACGGTCAGATTTCTTGGTACCATCAAGTCCTCAAGGCTTTGGAACAAGGTCCTGAAACTGCCTTCTTACCAGAGCAGAAGCCTTGAAGAAGCTGTGTGAGCCGCAGTGGAAACATCAGCCACGTGTAGCCTCGTTTGCCTATAAAAGTTGAATAGAGCTACACCTTACATTGACCAAAGCTGATTGCTTAAGGCCACAAAAAACTGCATAGAGAATCAGTTGTCGAAACCACCTGTCATTGCATGCTCTGTTTGCTGGCAGCTAGGGACAAAAATAACCTCTCTTCATGACATAGTGTGTGTATGAGAGCAGATGCCTCTCTCTGCACTTTCTTTCTCTCCGCACAGCCTGACTCTGCGCGTGCTTCAGCTGGTCAGGCAGGCAGAGCCCCAACGCCTATCCTCAGCACCCCTGCTGTGAGTTTAGGCCAGCCACTTCTTGCTCTTCCTCAGTTACATCTTTTAGGGAATTTTAATTACCCTTATAATGTGCTTTTTCAATCAATGGCTGTTAATTGCTGTACAAATAAAATGCTTTGACAGATTTCAATACAGCATTCATGCAGGCTGTAAGTAGTCCTGGGCTCCAAATCCTAGCTGAGCTCTTTGCCCCCCTCACCTAGCTCACCCAGCCTGTTCCTTACTCAGCCCAATAGGCTGAATGGGCTCTTGCTGTTGAGTTTGCCAGGTAATGAATGACCAGGATGAGACATAACTTACCTTCAAATGCTGACATGAAGGAAGGGACTCAGGAGCTAACATGAAAGCAGAACTGGTGTCCAAATTCTGTGCCTATTATGTCTCACACCATATGCATACTCCTATCAGACGGGATCATATGCAGTTAGAAGAGATGAGCAGTGCTAAATTTCCTACCGCTTGCCAATGGCCTTTCAGCCAGTACCAGCACCTCCCTTGCTCTCCAAGATTCCTGTTACTGATCAAAAAACAACTTGTGAAGACACATGCACACTTTGCTCTGACAGCACCCAGTTTCTATCTGATGGGCAAAACCAAGGTAATATTTAAAAAATTAGAGGAAAAAAAGACAGAAAAGCCCTTTTGGCTCATTTCAAGTCTTCCCTGCCCTAGCAGATTTCGTGGTGGCAAAATAAGTAATTTCCTCCTGCTGCAAGAAGAGAGATTCTTTTCCTTAGGACTTGGATGCTCATTGTTAGTACCTGAAATAGACAGGCAGCCTGATCAGTTGCATTCCTCTTGCCAGTGAAAATCATCTAGATTTGCATCTTTCTGTGCCTTGCATGCCCTTTTTTTCTTCATGGGCAACTGGTAAAAGCCACTACAATGAGACTTAGCTACTTCTCTGCCATTGCTGAGTGAGTATATTGATGTATGTAATGGCATTCTTTGTACTGGAGGCTGGGGCATCATTTGGCTTGTTCAGCTTCTCTGAACCATTAAAGTCTTTTGAACCTTCAGAGAAGGCATCCTCTAAAGATCAAAGTGTGACAACAGACAGAGGTGGACAGGGCTTTTCCTCCAGGCCTCTGTTTAAACACTGATGAGTCATATCCTTTCCCTTGTCTCACTTCCCTCTGCTGTAATTAGAAACAAACCCATCTTGCCCTCATGTCAGGGAAGGAAAGAAAGGGACAGTGTGGGGATCAATATTTCACCTGATTTTTATGAAGAAATCGGACTTTGAGATGGATCTTGTTAAGGCAGGACCAAAGGCATTCTGTAACTTCACACTTGCCAGACATTTCCTAACAAAAAGGGTTATGAAGAGAGGGTCTGTACAAAATAAGCCTGTGCCCTGTCCTGGCCATGTCTCCAAGTTGTCAACAGCTGGAACCATCCAGCAGGATCTTGAAAATGCAAAAATGCTGTTTCCCTAGACTGTAACTGCTGCTTCTGAGCAACTCAGGCACAGAAGCAGGTCTGAGTGCTGTAACAGTTAATCTCTATCGTGGTCCCATCCTCAGCAAGGGCAGCTCAGGGACAGCTACCCACAGAGCTTTCCAATGCTCTTCCCTAGGGCTGGTTCCCTCTCCTCACCTGCCCAGTGCTCCTAGTTCTGCCTTTTGTGCTGTGTAGAAATACGTAAGGCTGCTTTGTATGGGCCGTGGAAGACCCAGAAAGCAGCCCAAAGAGAATAGTTTAACTGCTGGGCAGGCTGGTGGGCCAGAGGACAGCCCAGCTGCAAAGCAGGGACTCCCACGGCAGCGTTGAGCTTTGCCCTGGGGAACCTCATCCCTCCTTGTGTGGGATGCGGTGCACCAGCGGGGCACAGACAGCACTTCTTGAAAGGGAAAAATATCCAGTGTTAGTGTTGAAAATATACTTTTGCGTTTGTTCGGTATATTACTTGCAGATATGAAACAAAGGTTAATGAGAACAGAGCTGGGTTAGTCACGTAGTTAACGTGTTGCTGAACGAAGTGAAAATGCCTAGATAGCTGGAAGAGATAGAAAGGTGAGCATGTGCTTGTGATAAGACAGCGCAATTGCATGTACTGGTGATAAGGTAGGCTTATCGGTGATAAGATAGGTTGGAATGTGATAGATCTGCATTGGCGATATGACAGAGATATGATAGAGAATTGATCAGACATGATCACTGATATTTTATCGTATCTCACAGTATCGCTGTGGCTACTTAGTTAAAAGATGTAGTTCATCCTTGCCCTTGCACTGTATGGAGAATGCAAGAATCATAAGCGCTTTAAAGATTCAAGTAGAAAACGGGAAAAAAGGGGAGAGAAGGAGGGAGGCAGAGGGACAGCAAAAAAGAAAGAGAGAATATGAGGGAGTTTACAGGAGGGCAGAATCAGCCACATAACATTGAACTCTGAGTCCGTGCTAACTACAGCTTGTGCCTTTATCTTATCAGTGACTCAGCTCTTGTTCAAACACCCAGTGGCTCTGGCATCAGGCAGTGAAAAGACTGAGAGGTACAGAAGAGTGTTTCAGTATCTAGACCTGCTGGCAGGGAGTGAGGAGGGAGGACAGAGACAGATACACCCATGTTGTAGATGGGAAGAAGAGCAGCTGTTCCAGACTGTGGGACCTGGAGAGGCATCTTACTGGGTGGACTGACCCCCTTCTGACCCATAGCGAGTGCAGGTTGGGGATGCCAAGGAGGGAGGCAGTGCCTGAAGTCAAAGGAGATTACCCTTGGGGGTGACTGTCAGGCCCTTTGCGTACCAAAGCTGTCCCAGCAAAAACATATGAGTCGCAAAGTCCTCTGACTTCAGGTCCTGCTTGTCTCACTCTCTTTTTTCCCCCAGCAAGTCCTGACATTTTATGATGCTCTTGGAGCAGCCAGAAAAACATCCACATCCCAGCTGGCTTTCCAGAGGAACAACCTCTGCTCTCCACTCTTCTGGTGAGATCTCGAGGGATTTACATCCTGTCCGGCACCTCACTGACTGTGTGCACACATGCTCGCTTTTAATTGTTTCCAGCAACTAAATCAGAAGCTCCTCCATGGACACAAGTTCTCTGATGCATTCCCTGTATTCCCTTCCCCATTTGAAAAAATACCACCAACCAGTTAGCTGAAAATTCAATATGAAAAATCATTTCACACCAGAAAACGGTTTGTTTAGAAAAAAAGTCAAAGCAAAATGTTTTGGCTGGGCTTTTCAAACAAAAAGTGCATAGAACCACCTCTTTCCAGCAAAATAAGCTTTTTTTCTCTGGGAGAAAAACATGACATGGAGATAATTTTTTTCCTCTTTCTGCCGCTAATTCACTGCACAAACATGAACAGACTACTTTCTCCTTTGATGCGTCTACTTTCCCATCTATTGGTGGGGGCAATATGTCCATAGTTTTCAAGCATGCTGGATGGGCTAATGGGCTTGAGAGAGAAAATGCTTTGGTGTGTAAATACTTGCTGTCACTGGGGGGCCGTAGTCTAAGCAAGGAGAGGGCAATGCTTACTTACGTTTTCCATTGGACCTAGGTTCTCTGACTGCTTAAACAGTGTACTTGTTTGTGTACCCGAGAGGGTAATTCAGGTCTCATACCTGAATGTCCCCCAGGAACTGTTACCTTCAGATCAAACACACCTCCCATTAAGGTTTTAGATAAGGGCTGTGCCCTGGCTTGGTCTGTAGCTGTTTATTTTACCTCCAGGACAAGGTACACTGTGTGAGCTACTGTGTGGCTTTCAGATGCTGAAAGATGGTGAGAGATAAGTTTCCCTTTTCACTGTATCTCGGGGCTCTGATCTTTTGCTTCTTCTACTTCCCCAGCCTTCACACCCACTCTCTGCAACACTGCAGACCACAGTTGTCCCCCCACCCCATGGGTCGTCCACTGCACCCAGGGTCAGGGGAGGGCCTGCAGTTTCTGAGTCACTTCTGGGAGAAGGTGGAGGGAGGTTTTTGGAGGGCAGCTTTGCTCTTATTGACCAGAAATTACCGTGTCTCTGACTGCAGTTGTGTCCCAAGAGAGGGGCTTGTTCCTCAGTGTTACGAGCAACTCAGGAAGGACAGTTCCCACCATAAACCCTCCACTCTCTCTATATTGTTCATCCGAGGTGCTCAAAAACCTTTGCACATGTTGATGGGATGAAGCCTGCAGAGCACTCACTAAGTTCCAATGGGGAATCAGTATTGTGGTCCTCCTCCAGTGATGGGGTAACTGGGGTACAGATCAAATGGCCCCATTAAATAGTGACAGCACTAGTGAAACATCCCTGGGTGCCATAATATGACCCTTGGACACAGGCAGCATTTGCTCTGCCTCTTTGCCTGTGTCCCCACACTACCATGCTGCCCACTCCCAAAGGGGGATGGCGCCACAGTACCAGCAAGGTTACTGATAGAGTTTGGTGTATACCTACAGTGTTCTGGAAAAGGGGCTGTGGTTACACAGCATTTCTCACCCTGCTAGACTAGTCACCCCAGTTGGAGTGGGGGGGGGGGGGCAGGAAGTGTCAATTTTGCTACATATAGTGCTAGAATTGAATGAAAAGGAAGGCACTTTTTTTTTCCTGTTTTCATTGCTTCCATGCAAGGCTCCAAGGATTAACTGCTCCATTAAAACCCTGAAGCATCCTCAGAGGGTCTCATTTTTGCAATATGCTGATGGCCATCCCTTCAGAATTCAAAGTCCTTTGAAGAGAACTCAAGGTGGGTACCCCAAAACATTAGCTGCTCCTGGTAGTAAAAGCCTCAGTAGGTAGGTTTCCACAGTGGACTCAGCTGAGCTGCTTTACTCCAATTCTAGGCAGCAGTATATGCCATTAGCTGCCAGAGAGCTTCAGTTCTGGAGGAAGGTCAGTCCAAGGGTAACCTAGTTGGTGACTCCAGATGGGAGACCATCAAGGAGGGAAACCCTGGCTTAGGAGGGGGAAACTACAATAATTTCTATTCAGCTTAAAGCAGTTGCAAACATCTGTGGTACTTCAATAGTCTAAGCCATATGTATGATAAAAAAAAACATAGAATAGTTTATTTATAGGGATTTTCAGGCTTTGAAAGCAAAATGCTCATTTGAATAGCACAGAAGGGCCAGTGGGGATCCAGGAGGTGAGCAATAAATGGTTCCTGGCCTGGGGGTTTCATTGTTTCAGGAGCCATAACCAGCCTGGAGGGCAGTGGCAGTGCAGGGGTGACGTACACTGTGCCCCGTGCTGCACAGGCAGACATGCAGTGCCCAGGAGTGCAAACGCTGCAGCTGACAGGGTGGGAGAAGGACAAAGCGGTGGCACGCTGAAGCTCTTCCCCAGCATTCCTCCCCATCTCTGCTGGCAGCGAGCAACACACCAGCTCCTTCCTGCCCTAGAGTGGAGGGGAAGGGGATGCAGTGGCTCCTTCTCCTGTGTCCCACCACGTGCAAACCTCACCCAAAATGTGTAGTTGGTAGTTTCCTGGGAAATAATTGTTTTTTAAGAGATCAGGAGAAATCCAGGTCTGCTGGAGCCAACACAGTTCATCCTTAGTAAGCCTGGCAGGCACTAAGCACTGAGGTCCTGGGATGAGGTTTTGGAGGTGTGTAAGAAGGAACTACAATGCTGTTCTGCACTGTCCCGTGTGTGGGTCAGGCTAGAGATGTAAATCATTACTGGCTCTTCATATGTGGAGACACGAGTTATGGTTGAGTTCCTATGTCTGTTGTGGCAGACCCAAGTTCTTATTTCTGGGACTACTTGAGAAACAAAACCGTCATAAGAGATTAAAGAAGAAATTTGCAAAGAGCCTTTCCAGGTCCCATTCAAGAAGTCCAGCGGAGTATGTGTTGAGGGGCAGAGAAGAAGGCTCAATGAAAAGCTGCTTTTGACTTGTCCTCTGTCTCTGACCCATTTTCTGTCTTGGTAGCAATACTGTAGTAGTAGGAGCGGATTGTGTTTTCCACAGAAAGAAACCCTGGACGTTCTTCCCATCTGCAAGGAAAAAAAGGAACAAGTAGAGAGAGCAGAAAGGACAAAAGTGGGCTAGGACCCAAGGGAGAAGATACCAAGCACAGACAAGCCTAGGAGAGAACAGCTGCCCAGTTGTATCAGGGCTCAAATGAGGAGCTGAGACTTTCCCTGGGATGGAGAGGGGCAAAGGTCAAGAGGCTCTGACATCTTCCAGGGTTGCTGCAGGCAAAAGGAGGGGAATGATATTAAAGAAATGTGTGTCATTCATCAGGACTGGTGAATAAGACCAGAGCAAGAGATACCGTTAGCTTTATATTGCAACCCAATGGACCTGCCACTCAGCGGAGAGATGAGCTAGGGAAAACCCTACCTGTAGATCCAGCACTGCTGCATGAGGGTGTACATCTCTGCCGGGCAGTCCGTGGGGCAGTCCATGCGTTTGCCTTGCTCTATGAAACTGATGACCTCAGGGCCTTTCATTTTCTAGGGGAGGATCAAGGGGGAAAATGTTTTAACAGGCATTGGAATGGCAAGAGGGTCAGAGGAGGCAGATTAGACTGGCCTTCTAACAGGCATTGAGCTGGGCATAGGGTAGTGCTTTGAGGCTGTGCGCAGCACACCCCATACAGGCATACCGTGTTTTTAGCCCAGGCACCCAGCAGCGATGTCTCGCATTGTGGCCAGCTCAGCCCACCACCCCCTCCCAAGCCTGAGCAGAGCAGTGGCTGAACAACAGGCTTTTCAGCTCAGCTAGTGGAAGGATCGAATAAAAGATCTGCTTTGATTCATACCCAAATGAATTTTGTTTTTTGTTTTTGTTTTTTTCTGTTTCATCTCCCTGAAATGAACACAAAGCCACAGGATCCAAGCAGTCTAATTAGCTCCTTTCATAAAATACAAGTGAGTTGCTCTCCTTTCACCTCTGTCCCATAGTGGTCAGAGGACCCACTCAAGGAGCAAGAAATAGCAGTTTCAATGCACGTCAGCCTGTTTGAGAGTGGCAGTCTGCAGTAAGGCATCCATCCATGGTGGATTGCTCTAAATCCTGAGCCATGAGCCAAACTGAAACTGGTTTTCCTCACTCTGCTCCACTGCTCTTCCTCTCCACACAAACTGTGACAGATCCACTGAGGTGGTAAACATGAGGATGACTCCAAGGCTGCTGACCGCTAAATGTCAATATGGCATTTCCCAAATATCTGTTAGGCTGGCACTGTGGCTGTGCTGAGCAGAAACAATTGAATTCCTTCAGATGCAGGGAGACTGGGTAAATGTCACAAGCAACCAGTTGCTGGGCAGAGGCAGAGACTTTGGTTCTCCTTGCTGCTTTTATGGATCTACAAGCATGTTTTTTTCCTCAGACTATGCCAGAAATTCTTCCTGAGTTCACTAACTGTATCAGAAAGATGAAAAACTCAATAAGCTACTCCCAGCCCAGTCTGTATTGCTAGTTGCTGGCCACCTTGTTTTTGCTCTGAATAAACATACTTCCTAGGGTTCATGGCCCAGACACTGGTTGTATTACTCCATCTGCCAGTGACCCCACTAGACTGACATGTGTCGAGGCACTATGGGGCCATGGGCTGTGTTTTCCCAGCACGTAAGAGACAGGCACCAAGTTGGGCAGGGTGATTATCTTGCAGAAGGCTGTTGCACAGCTTAGATCTCACATCCAGTTGTGCCTTACCTTATACGGTTTCTGCCCATAACTGAAGGCCTCCCACATGGTCACACCATAACTCCATACGTCACTCTTGCTGGAGAACTTGTGATAGAGGATGCACTCCGGAGCATACCATTTCAAGGGCCACTTTCCTGCTGTCCTGGCCTGTAGCAAAGCAAGGAAGAATGTTTGTATCCTGAGACAGATGGTGACACAAGTGTGCTCTGTTAAAATCTGCTTTGCTAAGTGCTTGAATCAAATGTGATCACTCAGTACTGAGTGAGAATAACAGGCAAAAATCAATACAAAGGACTAATAACCAGAGCCTTATAATGAAATAACTTGTGTGTCAGACAGGGGCTGGATCTCAATCCAACCTGAGCTATTGTATTTCTTCTAAAGGATTGAATACCAAATCTGGACTGTTTGAATCTGGACCTGAATCCAGACTGGGCATTAAATACATCACAGTTTCAAAGCTGAGATACTAGGTAAGGTCACTGCCTGTGAGGAACTGGATCTCCAGGTGAATATGGCAAGGGGATAAAATCCTCCCTGGTATCAGAGAGAAGGGGATCTGCATGTCTGTTGGAATGGATGAGAACAGAAGTACCCTAAATGAATTTCTGTGTGTGTCCCAAATGAAGCATGCTTTTCTCCAACTGCCAGCGAACATTTTTGGGATGCTGGGACACATTTTGTGGCTTTTGGCTTCAGAACTTGATCCAAATAGCAGCCTTCCCCCATAAGTGCATGGCCATATTTAGCTGGAGCCCCTCCTGCCCTCAGTGTGCAGCTCAGGGCCAGCAGAGCAGCCGGAAGAGCCACCACAGCACCAACCTGCCTCGTGCACAGCTGCTTCGAGGCATTCCCAGCTCCTGGGCATTGCAGCTTCAGTCCACTGAAGTTAGAAATAGGCCTGCATGCATTACAGCTGAGCACTGAGAACAGGAGCTCTTCTGGGAGCAGAGCTGGCTGGAGCTCTGCCAGCAGGACTCACAGCAGGAAAACCCCCTGCCCAGAGCCCAGAGCATGCTGTCATAGGCAGCTCCAGCTTGGCCATCCCTGGGCGAAGGGTGCCCTCCTGTGGTGCCCACACCTCTCCTCCAGCACCCAAAGTACCCCGTGGGGAGCAGCCTGGCCCTGCATAATGTGCACACTACCAGAAGGATCAACCCTGACTCATTCAGAATTGCCTTTTCTTCTCAGCTCTCTGCTCTCACTCCTCTCTGGTCTCCTCTCTCATGTCATTCCAGTGCATTGCGCCCCCCTCACTGCCTCTGTGGCTGTTTTAATTTCCTCCTTGCCTCCTTGTTCTGCTGGAGTTTTGCAAAGCCCCTTTTAATGTCAGAACAGCGAGGATGGCCAGAATATGATGCGGTCATGCAGCAGGGCTCCCGGGAATAGCCCAGACCCCCTATCCCTGGGGGTCTCAGCCCCAGGGCAGGAAGGCTCCCTCTCTTGGATTCTTTGCTGTGCTTACACTTACCTTGTAATAGCTGTCATCAGCGCCAAGAGCCTTGGAGAGTCCAAAATCACTGATCTTGGCATAATGCTGGTTGACCAGCAGAACATTTCTGGCTGCCAGGTCCCTGTGGACAAAGTTTTTTTCCTCCAAGTACTTCATCCCCATGGATACTTGATGCATCAGCTCCACAATGTTGCTGACTGCAATCTCATCTCTGGGGAGGACAGGACAATGCAGTAATAAAACTGTTGGCCAGCAAGGACCTGTCATTACTCTACCCACCACAGTCTCCTCTGAGCTTTCTCGCTGCAAGAGACAATGAACATAGACATTTCTGCTCCAGAAGCAACAGTCCCTATTACCTCACATGAAAAGAAATCCCCTTTTGCTGTTATTAGCCTCCCCCTACCTACAAAGCTGGCTCCCTTGACAGCAGAGAGTATGATGAGAAGCGCAGAGAATCAGCCAGCCATGTTTTTTTCAGTACTCACTTCTTGGAAGCCAAGAACTTGTTGAGTGGCCCTCCAGAAGCCATCTCCATCACAAGCATCAGGGACTCTGCCTCGCAGACCCCAATCATGCGGACAATATAGGGGTTGTCCAGCTGGTGCATGATCTGCGCTTCCTTCATCATTTCATCCTTCACTGTTTTCTCGTTGTTGCTCTTCAGCACCTTGATGGCCACATCGATCTGCTTCCTGCACAGGGGGCAAGAGGATCACACATGAGATGAATTAAGCAGCAGCTTGACTCATGTATCACAGAATCACAGAATCACAGAATCGCTGAGGTTGGAAGGGACCTCTGGAGATCATCTAGTCCAACCCCCCTGCTCAAGCAGGGTCACCTAGAGCACATTGCACAGGAATGGAAAACGCCTCTGTGTGATACTGTTTTACCTCTCAGCTGCAATCTCATTAGTCTCTGTTGGTGGAGACCTGCACCTCCCAGTTATCCCAGACCTACTAGAAGACTAAAGAGAAGGAACACCCAGAAAAATAATGAAATCTTATCTCCTCACCCTTACTGGTGTGGGCTAGTATTTGCCATCTATAGATCTCAAGGCAGGTCACACACTGAGATCAGCATCATCCTTGCCATTTTACAAGGGGGAAACTGAAGCACAAAGTGGAGAAAGGCCATCCTTGTGGTCTCACAGAAAGCTAGTGATAGAGCCAGGTATCACACATCTCGGTCTTTCTCCTTTGCCTGACGTGGATCAAGATGACCTCAGAAGCATGGACTTGCTCTTCTGAGCCCAGCAAATGCCTCCAGAAATGGCAGTCTGATGCCATGAAACATGCAGTGCAGATGACACTCCCAGTACCTTGGGGTTGTCACTGAAAGTCAGTGGAAAGCTGCTGTTGACTTTCCAATGTCTCTTTTATGCCTCTGCCCCATTATTACTCTAGAGTCTGTCTAGCTAGAAACAGGATGTCTGGGGACACCTCAAAGTTCAGCCTGAAACACCCTCTTCCTCTGCATCCTTCAGAGCAGCACTCACTTTCTCATTTTGTAAACTCCTTTCTTGACACAGCCAAAGTTTCCTGCCCCCAGTTCCACTTCATCGATCATCAGGTGGTCCCTCTTCAGGAAGAGTTTCTTATCCTTCAGTTCCTCAGGATCACTATAAGGGCTCTCATAAACGCTGGTGTCCATTGGTAGAAGGCGTGACTTTCCTGCACCTTCCCAAAAGATACAGTTATTTATAGCTGTAAGTGAGGTACCCTTCCCCATCCCTCTCCCTCTCACTGATTGGGAAGGTCTTCTCTAGTCTCTTGACCAATTCTCATTCATGCTCCAGCATTCAAGCCTCCCTCCTGGGCATCTCCCTTCCTTTTGCAGCCTGTGGCCTCTCCTATTTACAGCTGGGGGATTCAGGATGGAGAGAGTGTATGAGCACTCCCTCTCCACATGTCCTGTCTTGCAGGAGCCGAGCACATGCATGACTTCATTCCACTGAAATGTAGTTGAACACACTGTGTACTTAATTGGGTTTGTAGGCAGGATGGAAGGTGAGGAATGGGACAGGGCTCGATTTACTGGGTGCTGGGTGCCTCCAAACAGTCTAGCAATATTCCTGCCTCAGCATCCTGTGAAATAAAAGGGATGCTCCTGGGTACCTTTGTAGGAAAAACACTTTGTAGCACAGCTCTTTGGCTAGAAGGTGGTATGGATATGTCAGCCAGCCCCCATGGATTCTGCAGCATCCCCATGTCCTGTCTTACAGCTTGGCTGATGGTGCCCACCCCTAATCTGTACTGTTAGAAGGCTTTCAGAGATGCTCACCTATAGGCTCCGGTGTGTATCCATCTGCATTGAGAGTCCCAAGCTGCCTCTGGAAAACAAACGGGGATAAAATGTGTAGTGCAGTCAATGCAATACAAGGGAAATTACTGTTTCAGCTTGCAATGGGGAAGGAAAGGGACTGGGACCCTCTGCAGCCAAACACAGTCCCAGTTGGTGACTTCTTCTAATTGCCTTTGTGAACCCTGAGGTGGGCACAAGACATCAGGGTGGTATTGAGCTGATTTTTCCCTTGTAGGCCTGGCTGGCATGTACCCCCACTGCAGCTCCATAGCAGGGGTCTGACCCAGGAGGGATTCACTGCTGTGGACTCTGAGTGCACCATCGGCCTTCTGTAACTTGGTTGACGGACAGTGCAGAGCGAAGTGGTGAGTGGTCTGTATTTAGCCAAGCAGTGAGGGCATGCACACATGACTGCATTTGTTCTGTTCCCTCTCTGCTTCCCCCATCCTAAAGTTTCCTGCAGCAGCTGGGGTCATCCTGGGCCAGGTTTCTGCAGCTCATTTTGAGACCGTGAGCAAAGGAAAGCCAGGGGACAACTCAGCTTGCAGATGGCACACCTGCCTGCCCATCCACAGTTAAGAGTGGCCTCTGTGAGCAAACGCGGACACTGTATCCACTGTCAGGGAGCCCAAAACAGACACTCACAGATCTGTGACTGCAATATGGTACAGATTTATCCAGCACAGCTTTGAACTTCAGTGCTGCTTGCAGCAGAGTCACCACAACATGGGAGCCCATCACAGATCATGAAAGCTCTCTGAGAAGATGGGTAAATGCTCAGGTCTTGATTTAGCCTCTGCTCAGCTCTGGGATGGGCTGCTTGTTGAGGCCAAACTAGCTAGTTTCAACGCTGCTTTGCACTCAGAGTGGTGACTGAGTGCAGACATACCCAGAGGCCAGGGATGCAGAAGGAGCACAAAGACCGGGCCAGCAGCCAGTGGCCAGCAGCAAGGCTGAGTGTTCCCAGAATCCAAACAAGTCTTCCTAGCTTCTGCCTGGCAAGGAGGGCAGGGAGGACAGGGCTCCCCGAGGACAGGTCTAAATGTTGCAAGGAGCACAATATGAATGGAAACCATTTTCAGCTCTGATGGTAGCTGTGCCCAGCTATTCCTCATCCCCATCCCAGCTGGAAAGGGGACAATGTTGCAGCTGTCCTTAATATATTCCAGTCAAGTTATTGCCTTTTAGAGAAAGGCAGAATTTGGTCAGCAAGCTTGAAATGTAACAACATTAAACCACAGAGATACCAGTAAAAAGAACTCTCCCCAAAACTTACGCTCACGGAGGGGTGGGTTGGTGGAACTGGTGCTGCAGAAGCTGTGAATCAGAAGAGAGATGTTGTTAGCTGTTTGCCTATGCCCCAAGCAGGATCAGAGCATTAGTCCTTGAAAGACTGTGTGGACACTGGGGTCTGATTCCCACCCACACAAATGCCCTTTTTCACCACTTGAGCCATAAAAGGTGTGTATTTGTGCATGGATATGGACATTATTCCCAGACTAGCCTTCAGCAAAGGTGCAGGCGTACTGGAGGGCCCTGTATTCTCTGATGGTCACAAAGCAGGGACTGGCTGAGCCCTTGCGGTCCCATAGGCAGTCTCTGAAGAGAGATCTGTGACACTTGGGCCAGGACCAAAGTAACCCATGGTTTTGGGTGCTTGGCTTGAGAGACCCAGCAGGAGCCAGACTTGCGGGATTCTTTGGTTCCTGCTGTCTAAAAAGCAGCTCATTTTTAGAAGCCATGTGTTTGGCACCAGATGTCCCTAATCACTTTGCAGCATTGATTCCCAGCTCTGTTGCTGTCTTTTGGCCATCCTAAGCCAGGCCTCGAGAGTGGCCGTTTTCACCGGTCACCTTTAAGTGATGATTTGCCCAGGCTGTCAGAAGAACTGAGACCCCACCATTCCTGCTGATTGTGGAGCCTTCGCTGTCAGATTTGAGCAAGAAGTTTGGACACAGTGAAGGAAATTTGTATTGGTGCAGCTCAAATTGACCCCACTCAGGCATTAAACCAAGGCCACAGATGCCACTCACAAATGTCAACTCACCTGGTGTATTGGGGTTGGAACAGCTTTCCCTCAGGTAGAATATCAGTCCATCTGGTTTGAGTTTTAAGTACTCCACCAGCTGGGAAAGGAATCACAGGAAAAGGAGATTATTGAAAGGAGAAAATCATCTCTTTTTTGCAAGCAACATTTGCGGCTTATGGTAATGTTTTTTTCTCAGTTTTATGGCAGACAGGACCTCAAATATTCCCTTCTCTCCTCTCCTATCTGTTCACACAGAGCTCTCCTAGAACAAGTGTTTATATACCTTGATATCTGCCAGAGCTGGGAAGAACTTGGGATGTTAAATAAAAACCAAAGAAGGACAAAAGAAAAATCCCCAGTAGTAGAGCTAGTTAGGATATTTTCGGTGCAATTTCATTATTGTTGCATCCAGAAAGGTTTTACAGACATGTTGTGTTCAATAAAGACTGAGAGAGAAGCCTTTTACTTTCCTGAAGGAATCCCAGGGCTAGTTCTGTGGATCCAGGGCAGTTTTTCATTGCAGTTCCCTCTGATTCAAGCACAGCAGGGACTTGGCTATGGCTGGAGACTACCACACCAGCCCCTAGGCACCAGACTGCAGAGTCTTTCTCTTCCCCTCCCATGTGCTCTCAGATTTCATCTGAAATCGGATGCCTGGCACTGTTCCATTTTGAAAAAAATGCCCCAAAGTCTTTGTTTTCATTCAAATTCAGAGTGAAAACAGTCCCGGGAGTTTGCAAATTTCAGCAAAACAGAGTTATCACCCTCCAGACAGCCCTGCCCAGGACTACACGTTGGTGCACGTTCTCTGTAGCAGCTCCGAGAGAAAAATGACTGTGGTGCATGCCCCAGGGGAGACTCCAGCTGCAGAGAGCAGGTCCGGAGGGGCACGTGATTCATAAGCCATTCCAGGAGCTGCTGGACCATGTGTGCCGGCTGTAGGGCTCTGCTTGTACAAGGGCTTTGAACCCTTGGCTATGGGATCCCGCTGGGGTTATTGAGGCTGACACTGCCAAATCACATTCCCCAAAAACCCTGCCTCATCACTTCCTGGGGTTGTGGGACTGCTGGGGAATTACAGCCATCTTCTGCCTCTGAACATTTCCCTGAAGCCCCTGACCCTCTGGAGTGGTAGAATGTGTCTCTTGGGACTTGGATCTTCAGTCTTGTAAGGATTTTGGCAGTTGGCTCAAGACTTTTGGCCTCCCCTAGTCTTTGCACAGAGGTCAGTCACTTGAAAAATGAAGTTGCAATCCACAGACAACAGTTTTTCAGGTCCAGAAGCAGTGTGGGGGATGCACAGGAGGGACAGACCGGGATAAACAATTTCATCAAGACTTGCTGCAGGCAGAAGTCCAAGGTTACATGGGACAGTGCTGCAGCTGCATGTCTGATATTTGCTGATGGGGTGCAGGTGTAATCAATATGACCATCTCAAGTATCCTGGCTTAAAGCTAAGAATGGAGAGCATTGATCCTCCTGTTTCCTTGGAAAGACACCAGGCTAGTGTCAGTTCTGAAGGCAGTGGTAAGGCTAGTGCTATTTCAGAGCAGCTATGATATCCTAGACTTAGATCTACATAGCTAGGAGTGCACGTTGTCGCACAGAAATGCATGCAATGAGGTGAGCTGATAGACAGCCAGATCCAGAGAATATAAGGGTTTTCTGGAAGGAGCTAAACTGTACATGTATAATCTTAAAGTCTTTAAAGCTTCAGATAGCCTTTCCTGTCCCCCAAGGCATGGGCAGCTATATCAAAGGAAAAGTGCCTTCACCTTATTAGGACACCAGTGGGGTCACCATTTCACAGTACGTTACCTGCCAGAGTGTGTCAAACTTGGTTCCCTCAGGGATGGAGTACTTGCCAGACTTGTCCTGGTCTATGCGATAGTGATACACGGTTTTGCCATAGACAAGGGAGAGAGCATAGGTGCCGTTTTCCTTCCTTTCTCTCAGCCTGGTGGGAAGGAGAACTATTAAAAACAATTCTAGGTTTTTCCTCCAAGTTACTGTGGCTGCAGAGTGGCAAGTCACTGGGTAGGCACTTGCTAAGGTGTCCCTGGACCTCACTGTTAGAATTGCCACCTTCCTGACACTCCTCTGCCTGAGGATGAACACCATTCACCTACATACTCTTGCCCCTCTCCCCCATCCTGTCCAGCTAATTCTTTCTTTTCCTAACTCATTCAGGAAATAATTAAATTCAGGGCTGTCCCACCTCTTCAAAGATGCCTGCATAGAGTCCCTACTCTAGCAGAGCAAATGCTTTCTCCTGTGTTTGCCTGGCCATACAGTGTCCCCATTTCAGTGTGAAATGTCTTCTTCCACTGAACACTATATCTCATATCAACCTGTGCATTAACAAGCATACTTAATACAAACATCTAAATATGAGAAACACATAAAGCTCAAGACTGGCTCTTCTTGGAGACCAGACACTGTTTGGGTGATAATAGGTCTGGGGTGTCAGACCCTCTCTTTGAAAGATCTGTAACCAGAGTCTGACAATATCCAGCTAAGCCTCTTCTCAAGAACAGTCACGTGAAACAAAACTAGAGGGTAGTGGAGGTGAGGAAATGGTAGTGAGCACAGGGATCATGGCATCTCCCAGGGTTTTGCATACTCACAGGAATTTCCCATCAGGTTGTGCTCCAGAGTAGAGCCTCCGTTCAGCTTCATCCCGGGCAATGTTACCATGATACCAGGGCATCCTCTCATGGGCAGTGGTGGCGATGAGTTTCTCCACCTGCGGAGCCTGACTTATAATGGCCTGTTCGAGTGCATCCCCCTGGAAGAAGGTGAGAAATGAGACCCTCTGCAGCTCTGCTGTGGTTATGCATGGCTTCAATATGATTTATTTCGCATCCTCATTGACAGATGGCACAGGAAACTTAGGAGATCTCGTAACTGAACTGCCTGTGACTAATCATGCCTATAGCAATAGTGGCTTGAATTCTATTCTCCTGAAAAACAGAATTAGTCGCTTATCTAAATTGGTCTCATCTCTTGAATGCATCTGCAGACTGTTGACTTGCTGGTAAGGGAAGAGAAGAATCACCATGTTCATATGGGGGATCTCAATGTCATGATCGAAGGGTGTCTTTCAGCCTTGCACTCATGGGAGAGGAGGAGCCCATTCTGGTACCTCTGCCTTCCTGGTTGCTCTCTGTCCTCATACACTAGAACCTGTCAAGAGCAGTGCAATCTGGAAATCATGTGGGATACCCAAAATTAATTTTACTAGCCCCACACATCTAATAAAGAGTTGCATTTTTTCATTTGCCAGTAGATGGCAATATCCTTTTCACTATCTACCAGCATTCACAAATCTGCTTCCACGAAGACAACCTATAGAAGATCTCACCTTGTCAGGCACCTTTGGTCTAAAATAGGCCAAATTTAGAGATCTTTCCCAGAGAGGATCCATAAGGAGCCTGCATGAGCCATCTTTCTGAAAGGGAGACGGACATGACTGAGTAGCTACTATTGAGGTGGCAGTCAGTAGAAGGAAATTAATTACGTGGCTGCCAATGTGACCATTTACAGATTTTGTCTGTATCATTATATATTACAGTATACAACCAAGTGTGGGAATTTCTGTAGCTATTTTTAAATTTAAATGTCAAGCCTGATCCAGTACCTCAGTCTCATAGTCAAAACCTCCACTGACTTCAAACAGTCAGGAAAACTGGAGCAAGAGTTTGAGTCTGTTTTCTTTGTACCTCCAACATGACATAACAGAGGCACAGATGCCTTATGCAGAGAGCAATGGTCTAACTACAGTGCATGTCCAGTGAGCTGCAAAGGAGCAAATGGCACAAGGGGAAATGCCCTTGTAAAGTCTGCTGTGAACTCTAATGCCCTGCAGAGCAGACACAGCACTAATCGTTAGGAGAAAGAATCTGAAGGCTTAGGAAGATGTTTAGACCTGTTTCTGAAGACGAAACTGAAAAAAATGAGAGATTTAAGACTCCTCTAAATGTCAGCAGCTTCTGGGGAGAAGGACCTTGCTCTAGTAATAAAAAGACCATGATTTAGTATAAGAGGAGGAAAACAGAGACAGAGGAGATCAGAGTATCAAGCTGCAGTAAGCCCCTAGCAAGTACTACTTGCACAGTCCCACACCAGCATTGGCAGTGGCCAGTACCTCTAGTTTCCATGTCTGCCGGACATATTCGCGCACCATATTGTCCCTCATGCTGTCAAAGACACCAGGCTGGGGCTCCACGCCACTGGGGCGATTGCAAGGCTTGCGGAGGGTGCAGCAGAGCCCGTCGGCATCCTTTGAGTAGAACTCGCAGAGCTCCTCTGGCCCACAGTGCGCCTTGCCCCCCGCAATGGCGTAGGTACCATTCATCTGGCGCTCGATGGAGTAGTGATAAAACTGCAGGTTGCAGACCATGGAGAGGACGTACCCCCCCAGATTGCGCAGGCATTGCCGCAGCAGGAACAGGCCATCCGACATGCCTGCCAGCTTGAGGTACTCCTCGGCTTCTGACCTGGCAATGCTGCCGTAGTAAAATGGCAGGTGAGCTGCAGCATCAGGCATCTCTGCACGCTTACTGAGACTGCTTGGGTCGGCTCACACGCTGCAAGTGCTGGACCTGGGATAGAGAAGCAAATTTTTTTCCTGAAACGTAGTATTGCAGAGGGATTCAAATGAATGTTTCTAGAATTCAAACTTATCTGTCTAGAAGTTCTTCAGCCCTCAATTGCCTATCTCTAGGGTAAATTCAGATATCACACAGAAAGACGCAAAGGGTGCATGCATATTCCTGGCCAGAGAATCCCACACAGAGATTCCTATATCAGGCCCTGAACTGAGCCAGAAAGCACATTCAGAAAGCCACCTGACAATGATTTAAAGATTTCAAGCAATAAGGAATCCACCAAAACCCACAGTGAATTGTTCCAATGGTTAATTACCTTCGCTATTAAAAATGTGCTTCTTACATCTATCCTGAAGTTCTTTAGCTCCAATTTCCTACCATTTTTTCTCCAGCCGTGCTCACAATAAAAGGAAATTCTTTTCTTCTCTGAATAATTAGTTTTGCCATGAGAGCCTACTAAGGCCAAATCTTAGCTGGATTAAGATTAGGATGTTAGACAGACATTAAATGTCTGAAAAACATTTAAATACACAAGTGCACCAAACGCAACAGGAGTTAAAGGATAAACCCTATTGCTTCTAGATGGACGTTAACCACTAGCTGGCAGGAGTAAGGAAAAACCTTCCTCTAATTGTTTCTTGATAAATTTTATGTATTTTCTTCCACAATACCTGACTCTGTCTGGTTTATGAGTTTGGCCAATACTCTCATTCCTATTTCTACGTCCTGCATATATGCCAGAGAAAGCCGGAGCTCAGTCGGCCGTCAGTCATTGCAAAGTGAGTAAAATCCCACTATCTATGCCAAGCTGAAATGTGTAAATGTTACTGGAGTCCCTAGATTCACAACAGCCTGAAAACAGAAAGGAACCTACCACCTTGCTGCTGCGGCGCCAGTTCTCAGTAGAAATCCAATGAGAGACGACACTTTGTTGACTGAGTCATTGCAGAGCCCCTTCTGCCAAAGAGCTATAGGTTTGGTATCAAATCGTCTAAAATCCCACCCACAAACTGAAGCTAATTTCCGGTGATTAATGGAAACATTACCAGATTTGGAGGGTCTCATTTGTTCTCTGGAGCCTGATCTTTGATTATATCATTGTGCAAATGTTGACCCCAATAAGAGCTGAATATTTGTCTCCCTTCGCATTTCCCGCAAATGCGTCAGCCACATTCAAAGTAAAGAAAATCCAGATCTGTGGCCAGTTCTCTGGGTATTTGCCCTGATTCTTCCCAATGTAACCCTCATTTCTGAGCACAGTGGAAAAAGCCACTGCCCGATCAACTGGTCTTGCTGCGCTGTTTCAGAACTGGCCTGTTCTCTCAGGTATGGGCTGGACCTGTCACTTGGCGGAGGGTCAAGCCTGCTTCGTGTTATAAGCCAGCTTGCCTTAGTCTGCTAAGTAGCATTAAAAAGAGGGCTACCATCTGTTAGCCTCCGGGCCCACTGGCGTTAGGAAAAGGTTGACTGGATACGTGCTGGGTATCAGTAGATATGGAATAGGGGTTAAGAGGAAATTGCTCAGGAGAAACCATCCAGCTGCACATACCCTGCTCTGCCTAGAGTACAACAGTGGAGACCTGTGGGGAGCTGGACTTAAAGCAATCATGTTCTTTTCTACCTATCTGTTTGTTGTCTTCATTAAGCCCAGAAATGGCCTTGTGATGAGAACAGGAAGGGAAAGCAGACTCAGCGGAGGAGGCATTTTACTAAAGCAGGAAACCACAACAGGAAGCCATGAGTGGTGTTTGCAACTTGGGTACAGGACTAGAGTGAACTGTTTCAGGCTCAGTACAAATAACCCTGAATTGTGAAGCCCCTTAAGTCAAATTCATGAAATGAGGCAGAGTAGGGGCTTGGCAGACCTGCCAGGCTGGAACACAGACAGCAAATGTGAACACCCTGTAGCTCAGACACTAGCTGGAGTTGTGCTTGGAACCAAAGCCAGCATCCTAACAATATCCTCTGTGCTCCTTTACTAATGCTCCAGGCATCAAAAAAAACAAACTTTGGGCAGATGCATCCCTCATGTTCAGCTTCTGAGATAGGAGGACTGTCAGGTCTACCAGGCCTCAACCTGGTCCGTGGTCCCTGGACGGGGCATGTCCCAGGGAAGTGGGTTGAAGGATGTGAAGGACGAGGATTTCAGCTCCTGATTTTGAGTGCAGAGTCAGGCTCATGAGTCAAGCTCACGAGTCAAGGAAGAGGAAGTGCTGAGTGAGCACTGGAGGGTGGAGGGCTTTCTGCCTCCTCATATGCTACTAATTTCCACTAGCTACCTGAGTGAAACAGTGTTTAGGTGTAAGGACGCTGTACCCAAATGAATTGATTCCCTTTTCTGGAAAGCCCAGGACCAAAAAGTCACAGCAAATGGAACACACCTGAAAAACCATGCAGTCAGGTGAAAATGAGATGGCAGAAAGACATTGGCCACCACTGACAGCTTCCACAAAGTTTCCAGTTGCTTCACAGGTGGTTATGTTACAAACAGACTGGTTATCTTCTCCAAGAACAGTGAGAAAACCCTCAGAGAAGTAAGAGACTGAACCTAGGGATCAGAAGGTTGGTTCAGGTCATGCCACCAATTTCATGCAAAGCCTCAGTGTCACAAATGGACCCTATTTGCTGCTCTTGAAGAAATTTCTGAAGTCCCTGCCATGAGGGAAAGTCACCTCCTGAAGCCTGAGAGCAGGTTTGTGCCCTAGAGCATGATGACTTTTAATGCTTTTTAATGATGACTTTTTTTTAAAAAAATACTCTGTCCTGTTGCAACTGTGACTGATTCTGTTGCCAGTATCCCAGTCCAGGGTCTTCTGGGCATAGCTAAGCTCTTACTCCAAACTGTAGCTTGTGGAATTAAATTCTGTTTCTTAGCATCAGCTCTGTGTGGACCTGAACAACCATGATACAACCTGAACAGACTCACACACACCTCATACAACTTTGTTTTTCCTCACTGTAAAATGTAGACAAGAGTGACAACTGACCTCATGGACGGCTTTTATGAACATAACAAACTAGAGTCTGTAAGAAGCTGTGCAAGGGGCCCTCCGCTACCATTAATTTCAAATGGCAGGACCTGATTTTTCCAGCACCTGCTAAATCTCTGTCCCTTGGGCTGCGACAACGAGAATAGCCTGCGAAATGAGGGCATCTGCGATAGTGGCCACATTTGCAAGTCGGTGTTATGATGCACCGAAGAAAAGCAACACCCACGTAAAAAGCACAGTTGGAACCATGCACCACGACACACAGGAAAGCCAGGCAGGAAGCTATTGAGATGTCAGTCAATTAGAACTATATATAGCTGGCCACTTGCTTTTATTTAGATCAGACAAGAACTGTCAGGAACTGGTGTGATTTTGTAATTTCTTGCAACAGCAAATCCACTTTGTGCTACACCCATGGCAATCCATGAGAGCCAGCAGGCTGTACCAACGAAGCAGGAGGAAGCGCTAGCAAATTTTAGCATCCTCCTAATACACTTATTTTCTGTATCATTATCATGGCAGCTACAACCCCTCCTAATGCAGCCCTGGCTGCCTGGACTGTCCCTTTAAGGTAGCTGGGGGCCAGCCTGCCCTGCTGGAAGAGCAACCGCTTCCCTGGGGGAGAGAAGTAAATGCAGCGGGAGGGCTGGAGGCTGGGAATCCTGGGATGGGAAACTGCAGGGTGTAAAAGGGGCCTTGAGCCATGCATGGGCTTTGGAGGTGGTGGTGGAAGGAGCTGCTGGCTGAGGTTTGTGCTAGCAATGTGGGAGGGATGGGGGAAGCAGTCCTTTGAAAGGAGGAGCTGGGGTGGGGGGAAGCAAGTGGAGCCGGTCAATGTAAAATCTGTTGTGTGCTTGTGGTGTTGTGGAAAGGTCAGGTTGGGCTGTCTTGTGGGAGCTGGGTGCTGTGACCTCTTCTGTGAGTTGTTTCTGCTGTGCCTCCAGGTGTGAGTGGGGGGGGGGGGGCTGCCTGGGTGGTGGTGGGGGTGCTGGGGGTTTTGGGGCTGGGGGTTGATCCACTGGCTGTGGCAGAAGTAGTTTGGGGTTAGTGCAGGGCAGTGAGCGCTAGGAAGGCTGGGTAGGGCCCTGGGGGGCTGGTGCTGAGGCCGGTGCCTGTGTGGATGCTGCCTGCTCAGTGCTTGGATGCAGGAGGGTGAACCCCAGGGCCGGGCCCTGCTGAGGGTGCTGGTGGTGGGCATGGGAGCAGCTTGGAGCCTGGGGTGCCTGGTGGACACAGCATGCTGCTTGGGTGATGGTGGCAGCCTTGCCAGAAGGGAAGAATTCACTTTTCTGAGTGCTTCATGCCTGGCCCGCTGCCTAGCCCCATTGCAGTAGCTGGGGGGAGAATAAATGTGTCTAATTGTGCTGTTTACAGCTCTGTCTTTTCAGAGCTTCGGTAAAGCATCTTGCCCAAGGTTATCTCAGACTCCTGTTACTTACTGGCCTCTCTAGGCACAGGCTGTTAGGGCTCTCCAGGTGCCCATGGAGGGGCAGTTGGCTTGAGAGGAGGCTGAGTTAGATGAGGGAGAGGTTGTGGGAAAGGGGGGTGCAGGCAGGGTTTGGAAGTGAGGGCAGTGGTGGGTGCAGGCAGGGATGGCAGAAAGCAGCAGATAAAGCTGCAGTGAGACAAAGCTGGGGCAATGGAGGCGGCTGCTGACTGAGGCTGTTCCCTTGGTACTGGTGGAGGTACAGCAGTAATGCGCGTGAGCCAGGCTGCTGCTGGGGATCCTTCAGCTTGCATGAGGTTGCAGACTAGAAGTTATCCCCAAGCCCTCCCTAACTGCAGCTTGCTCATCACCCAAGCCACAGCCTCTGTGGCCTGGCATCCACAACCACGGCAGAAGTGTCCCATGAGGCCTCGCTTGCTACCCCTGGTGCCAAGGCCAACTGCTGACATCCTTAGCTCTCAGGCCACTTGGTTGCAGGTACCGGTCAGGTACCCTGTGGCTTGAGTTTGTACTGGGGCCTGTAAGTGTCTGCTGAGACATCCCCTTCCAGAGTCACAGCTCCTGGATTCCCTTCTGATACTTGTGACTTTCTGATGTTTGTGACTTGGTCCAAGATCTCGACTTAGAGCAGAGAGCCTGGCTGAAAGTGTGAAGGGCTGAAAAATGTCTAAAGTGTAGAAGGATTTCCCTTCCTAAATCCTCCTTCCTAGGAGAAGCTGGCAATGGGCAAGAGGATGAACTGTGAAGGGCTGATTCCTGGAGCTCAGGCCACAGGCAATCGAGCATTATGGGTGTCTGACAAAGCTTCTGCCTCTGGTGTTGCTGTGATCAGTGTGGCGGATACCACAGTGCCAATGCTGAGAGGCTGCCCTTTGTGGTACGGGTGTCCCTTTCCCCAGAGCAAAGTTTGGGGATGAGATTTCACTATTTAGAAATCTGCAAAGTAATTTCAGGCTATTCAAAAGGAGGGGAGGATGTAGTCCAAATGAACCCGAGTGCTCGTCCTGAATGAATTACTTCAAGGGTGCGTTCATTTTTTAATGCTAATAACAAAAGATTTAATGTGATTTTGATTGATGAAATAATTATTTTAAAGAAAAAACTAAACTTATTTGTGATCGGCTTGGTCACACTCTAATTGTTCATGATTAGTGCATGATTTCTATTTCAGCAGTCCATAGCAGCTATTCCCAAGGCTTCCTCATGAGCCCATACCTACTTCCATTCCTGGCTATAACTGCTTTCTTAACCTCCCTGCTGACTGCTTATTAAAACCTCAACTACCCAACCACTTATTAACATTAACTATGTGTGAGTGGGAGTTTATGAAAGTGTGAGCCCATTTAAGTTTGTTTGTACTCATAAGCAGTGTGCCTTCTGCTTGTATTTGAAGATAATCATCTTTTCTGCTTGTCAGTGAATATTACTGACTCAGTCTTACCTGAAATAGTTATGTTTACAGAAACCTCACAGGAAAAACTCCCCACTTCTGCTGGACTCCTGTGCTCTGATTTCCATTAAGGACCTTGTCTGCTTTTAGTGTGATTGAAGCAAGCAGGTAAGTCCAAGCTGCCTGCGGATCTCTGGCCATGTGCAAAGATCTTGCGTATACCTCTTCCCCTTTGGAATGGCACATGGGATCCATTAGGCCCCAATAATAATTGATAGTCCTTTTTGAAGGAAAATGCTAAATTTCACAGTAGTGTTCCCTGGTCCCAGAAAGGGGCCTGCTCTGTGTACTCCTGTGATGCACTCAGTGCAAAGGTGCCTAGCAATAATAGGACTGTCCTGAGCACAGAGGCTTTGAAAAGGGCTGGTACTGTGGAGATCAGTAACTTTCTTCCTATACCCTTCCAAATCTTTGGCCAAGGCCTGGTGCCAGCCAAGTCATAGTGTTCCTGGAGATGGAAATAGGGGATGGTTCTGCTCAAATGCTTGTGGCTTTGGTCTTAAGGAACCTGTATGATAGAAACAGTTAATGCCGCCCCAGTGATGTAACTAATGGTTGGGTGGTTTTCTGTGCCTCCTTCCACATAGGATCTGGGCTAGCCAGGCTGCCTTAAGTCCCCTCAGCTCTCTAATTTATTTATTCCCAAGGGCCAGTGCTCTCCATGTTCTTGCTTGCAGTTGGTGTTTGTGAAGTCTATGTAGGAGCATGTCGCTCACATCTCTTCCCAGAGAGCCAGCCTGACATGTCCATCTGTTCCCAGAGGCTCAGGAATTGCTGTCTGCCACCTTTGCTCATATCTTGCAGTTCTCAGCTCATTCCTTCTCACAGCTCTGCTTTGACTTGGCCCCTCTGAACCTGCCCAAAGGGTGAGGTTGCTCATCCTTTTCAGAACGGGAGAAATTGTGCATAGAGCATGGAAAATCGATGACACGCTTGTTTGGTGCAGTCAGAAGGCAGTAAAGGCCTGAGCTCATTCATATCCTGCTGGGGACTTGTTTTCCTTCTGTGGTTATTTGTCAAATGCTAATGAGCAGAAGCAATTTGCTCCTATAGCTTTGAATGCAGGAGACCAGGAGGGGGCTGGGGAGGGAGAAAGCCACCTGCATGGGGGCCTTGTGGGTATAACTATCTGCCTGTCTTGTTCAAGCTGTTGCTGTAACAGCCAGGACTGCCTTGTTCCCAGAAAACAGTTTCCTGGTGTTACCCTGCTATTTCTGAGCTCTTTGCTGATGGCTGAGAATCTACAATGCAGCCACCTTGGGGACAGCATGAAGCAGGGCTTGGTGCTTTCCAGCAGGAAATTAGGGCAGATACTGCTGCATGATATGGGGAGGAAATCAGACAGGCAGACTGCAATCCCCTGAGCCAAAACACAGCCAAAACATCGCAGCAGAAAGTACCAATCGGTCTCTAATGGACCCATGCAGACAGTGCTTATGTATTAACATGGATGAATTGTTGCACATGTGAACTTTTTCCTATTCTACATGTGGTCATGCCGGTCATGCATCATGTGCCCTTTCTAGCAGAGTCCATATGTTTGAGTAAAACCTTGTTGTCTAGTTGTGCTCTGCTCAGGGATTGGAGATGGAAAGGCACAAGACAGCATGCAGACCTTGGTGTGCTCTGTGGTGTCCAGGGAGCACAGCATAGAGCAATGCAGGTGGCTAGTCTTAGCAGTCTAATTTGCACTGGGTAATGACTGGCCACAGAGCTGACTCTAAATGCTTTTCCAATTAGTTCTGCCACTAACCAAAGGAAGTGGTTGCCACTCAAGCAGAGCTTGGAGTTGACTGTTAACCAGAGAGAGTTGGTGCTTCAGCAGGATCATCTCTCTTGGAGCATAGGAGGTGGATTCATGGGGCCAATGAAAGAAGACTGCAGTAAGGTGTGTATACATCAGGGGAGAAGGGCTCTGTTGCTTTCTGCTGCCAGGCCTCCCTTGATTTCTTTGTAAAGGGCTTTTGCTGAAATAAGAGCCTAGCACCCAGCATCATGGTCCTGGAGCATTTGGAGAGCAGCAGGCTGAAGAAAGACAAAATGAGAGAGATGGGTGATGCAGCATCTGCAGGACTAGCCTAGAGTTGAACTCCATCCTACTCTTAGTAGCTCAGCCCTACCTCACTCTCCAGGCTGCAGTGGTGGTTACACAGAAGGCTTTTGAGTCACATCCATATGAGAATGCAGGGCCATGATAGAACTAACTGTAAATAAGTCTTCCATGTCTTGCACTAGCTTGGGTCTTTCTGGCGGTGCTCAGCAGGTACCTTGCTCAGCAGGTTTCAATTCTGCTAAGGAGGTTAGATGCTGTTCTGAACAAAGTGTATTTCTCACCTCTGCTCCTCTTGCTGCTCCAGGTGGAGTGATTGACAGAACTGTATTTCCAACTGCGAAATGACCCAATCTGGAACATTGTTTTGTTTCTACATGATAAAAACATCTGTATTTGTTTTGCATTTGTCATTTAAAAATAAGTGTAATAGCTGAGCTTAGGGCTTAGCAGCATTTGTCTTTAATACCTAGAGACTCCCTAGAAGATCACAGCCACCTTGTGTGCTGCATATGAGTGCAATATCTGTCCTGAAAAGCAGGGTAAGAAGGAAGAGAGGCAAACTGAGGAGAGGAGGGTGGTTGTGTCCATAGATGTAGCCAGATCAGATCAATAGTACAGGTCAAAAGAAGCCTTGTTCCTTGGCTCCTGGGGTACTGGGCTCTGCCCTCTCTAATGCCTTTCTGATGGGGTCGTTGATTTTTGTACTGAAGTGGGGGGAAAAAACCTGTCCTTCTCTTTAAATACATGATACCTAGCAATCAAATTCTCTGTAAATACATAAATGGCACTGAGGCTTGGCAGTAACTCTCACTTCACAAAATGCTGTTAGCTGGACCACATATCTACTAGTGTTAGTTGGTGCAGCAAGCTCCATTGCTCAAAAGGATGTTAAAAAAATACAGGGAGCAAAAATTTGGATTAGATTTTTTTTGTTACCTGTGATCCTTCCTTGTAAAAGGAAGAACTGAGCTGGGCAGCTGGGTGCCCTGCTTGGTATGGTGCTGTGTTATTGGGTCTGCTGGGAGAGGCAGGAAGGGAAGGTAAACTGTCTGGAGATAACATGGGTGGGCTCACCCATCTGCTGGCTGACCTTCAAGTCAAGAGTTGCTCTCAAATGCTTCAAATCAGTTAAAACCTGCTGATTCAGTGGAAATTGATGGCATCTGACATGCTGGTTTCAGTCCTTTAATTGTGCTGCCTTAATTTAGTTTCAAGAGGAAATAGCTGCTGTGTCTCGGTCAATATTCTCCGCCCTCTGAGCATGTGTTCTCCTCTAGTCATGTGCTATGGTCATTGGGCTGTTTCACATGGTAGATGCTGTCAGATGTCAGCAAGCTATTAGTCTTCTGTATTCTGCAATACAACCTGGCTTCTTGTGTCTACTACTATATCAGGTGTATTTTTTAAGTATTCTCAGTTTGGACAATGTCTCTACTCAGACGTGACACTTCATACTCTTATTCTGTTCTACAGTCCTCCTCTGAAGCTGTCCCCAGAGTTTGAGACTATCTCACAGAGTAAGAGTCCTGGGAGGATGTCTGCAGGGAATGTAGGGAAGAAAGCAAATGCCACCATGAGCTGGTACTGAGCTAGGTCTTACTGGTGCTGCCTTGGTACTGTGTGTGTTTGTCTGAATTTTAGCCCAGTCAAAGGCTTCCACCTGCTCTGAACTCCCCCATAGCTGAACATAGCCACTGGACAGAGGTTTCTGCTTGGGGGTAAGACGGCTGTATGTAACAGTTCATATGCATGGAGCTGGTTTTGCTCTCAGAACATCGCAGAAGCCAACTTTAGAGGCGATTCAGCCTCATCTTCCATCATAGCTACCCTTGGTATGACACACCGTCAGTAAGGCACTGACAATAGTGCCTTAAAGGAGACTATCTTCTCTAAGCACTGCTAGGGGGATTTAGGCAGGCAAAGTATAAATATCCAACTCAAAATCTGGCTAAAATACAAAAGCTAACTTCTGTGCTTTGTAATAAGTGCCACAGGCTTTCTAATGACCATGAATCATCAGAGTTTCTCCATCTCATTTTGAAAGTCCAGGGAGAGTGGGCTAGCAGCAGATCCAGACATGACAAAATGAATGTTTTGGGCATCTGATGTTTGCCACTGGCATTGCAGCTATAGCCTTTGCTTTTATGAACACTTATTGCTATAAGTGGAGTGAGTGAAAGCTGTTGCCAGATGGGGAAAAGGCCAGCAGAGCATTGGGTGCACTTGTTGCTTTTCAAATATGTAAAGATGAGCTATGTTTACATGTAACAGATCAAAACAAAATTGCCATAGCCTTCAAAAAAAGGTATCACCCATGTGGTGTGGTTCCTATGCCAAACAGCGCCAGTGATCCCAGCACCCTGGTACTTTTGAGGTTACTTATTTCAGTTAGCATTTTGGTGCCAGAGAAGAGCCACAAACCCAGCACAAATTCAGGACAGAGCAATAAAAGTGATGAAGGGCCTGATGGGACTGATTAATGAGTATGCTTAGGAACTGAGTTTGCCCATGGTATGTTCCCCCAAGCATGACTGGTTGGGGGGGTGGGGAGGGGGGAAACATGAGAGCAATCTACAACTATCTGAAGAGTGTGATCTTCTTTTGGAGAGCAAAAGCTGTTTTGTGTGCTCTGCTAAGATATAAGGATAAAAGGAGATATTAATTTGTGGAAAGTAAGTCTGGATATCAAGAAACATTTCCTAATAACAAGATCATCAATGTGTGAAATGGTGTCTCCAGGGGAAGTAGTGGAAGTCATTGCTAGTCATTTAAAACTGGATCAGGAAGTGTACTGTAGTGAACAATCCCCGACTGGCAGGAAGAATTTGGGATGAGTAATAGGACTTTCCCATATTTAATTTCTGCAATTCTATGAGTTCCATTTAAGGAAAATAATACTTTTAATTTCTCTCTGGCCGATGTAATTTCCAGTTCAGTCAGTGCTCCATGGAAAACTGAAAAACACTGAATGTAGAAACATTTTGCTTCCAGTGTTGACACCTTTGGTGGTCTTTTGCTGGACATCAGTTTGAAATGAGAATGAAGTTCTCTACTTGCGCACAGACTGGGGGTTGCAAGGAGAGCAGCAGATATTCTCTTGCACTACTTTCTTGTAACATGGCTCAGCTGTCATCTATGACTGACAAAGGTGGAAAAAATAGCTCATTCTTCATGGTCTGGTAAGCTCTTAGCTTTTGTCCTTTCTACACTGCCAATGGGAGGTGACTTTAATCAATGTCTACCCGTGCTCAGTCACTTCTGTCCATGTTACCATAGGCAAAATGCACCATCTCTCTTCAGTTTTGCTTGGTACAAAAACTACTTTGAACTAAACCTGCAGCTGAACATCCTGTTGCAAGCACCCATCTCTTTCCTCTGTTGGACACAAGACACTGAAATGAACAGCAAAGGGTTAACACTGTCTTCCAGAAAATCCTCTGGTCACTGCTAGCTTCTGCTTCTCTCCTGCAACCTCCCCTTGTCAGCTAAACATGCTGACTGCTTCTATTGTGGGATGCCGATAACCCATCAAAACAAATTCTCCAAGGAAGGACATCATGGTCCAAGGAACAGGGCTTTGTGCTACAAAGCCCTCTAGGTTGCTGGATTGCATCCAGCCATGGTGGGGCCAGGCTGGATGTTCCTGTCTGGCAGTTGCTTGGGCACTGTTAGCAGAACAGTTGTTCTCTCAGCCCAGTTCATAGTGGGGTGGGTCTTTGCAGTGACATTTAATTGCAAATAGGCTTTTCTTCAGCATTCTCAGCAGAGAGTGAGTGGAAATCCTTCCAGGTCCTGGGGAAGTCTGTTCACTGGCACCTGTGCAGGGCATGTCCTGCCCTGCATGGGCCCAGACTTCACAGCTGAATTCTCAGAAGCGCCCTGTGCTTTTCAACCCTGCTCTCATAATGTGATTTCAGAGAGCTGCGGACATCACTGAACACCCCTGAAAACTCCACTGTTCCTCTGGCATCTACTGCTGCAGTTGCTTTCTGTGACTATAGGGCCTTTCTCTAGACTCTTGTCTGTTCCTGCATCAAAATTATATTCTTCTGGGCAGTATCTGCTGGCTCTTTTCACTGCTCAGTACAAAGCTGGTGTTTCAGCTAGTGACCTGTCCTGCCAGTTTTTTGACTGTGGCAGGACCAGTGCTGACATCCCTCTATCCTGTATAACTTTTCATGATGAAGGCAACAGGACCTAGAACTCCTGATGTAAGATTTGGGGAGGAGCTTCATCCACTGGTTTAAAGAAATGTTTAGTCTGACATCCTTCCCTAGGACTGTATTAATTTAATGAAGTGAGTATCTGGTTGTCAAACAAGTAATGGTTATGCTGGATGCACCTACTTCTGCCATCTAGCTCTGTGTGTGGAAGATTATAATCTCCTCAAATAAGAAATGAGGGGCAAGCCATATGTGTATGCTTATACCGTTAATCTTCAGAATCTTGGTTTCCCTACACAAACATCTGAGTGCAAGAAGGTCATGATATTTGTTTTTAAAAAAAATCTTGCTATTTTTCCCCACTCACCCTGCAGATCTCAAACAACTTATTAGATTCCAGTGTGACCTCCTAGAAAGCCACACAATGGGAGTCTTCTAATGAGATGGAGAAGAGGCAGGTAGGAACAGGACAGCAGATGGGCAAAGAAAGCGATTAATCTGTTCTTTAATTGACCTGACCTATCATAACTTTGTTTACTTAATCCCTCAGCAGAAGGCTATTTAGAAGCTTTTGGAAGCCCAAATTCATTCTTTCCTTTTTATGATCATTTAAGGTCTTTAATATTCACCTGACTTCACTGTTCTGCTTTTATTGGCTGAAAAATCAAAGGAGATGGGACCTGGGCAAAAAACAATTGTATTAGACATCTCGGATACAGAAAGACTGTCTCTGGAATTTGAGCTTGGGATTTGAGCCAGTGACTGATAGGTGAAGAGTCTATTGCATTCCAGACTTGTCTGTATAATCTGCTTTTCTATTAAATTAATTGTTGACAGGCAGCAACAGTTCTAGGTGCTTGGGGAGGGATATTTTTTAATCAAATAATAGCTTAGACAAATCCTCATAAAACATTAAGGTTTGAGATGATGTTCACTAATACTGCCAGCTGCTTGAACGTTTGTAGTTGGTAGGCAATGTAACCCCACAAATGGAAGCTCAGTTTTACTGCTCAGTTGCTTTTGCTCTGCAGTTTTGTAGCTTTGCTCATCCCAAATGCTGCCTGACTTGGGGCTGTTCCAGCGGCCCCTGGAAGAAGCCAGCACGTCCCATTGAATTCATCGCACTGCAGCTCTGGTGGAATTCTCTGAGCAGCCCTGCCAAGACTCGCTGCGGATGAACTGGAAGGCACAATGTTCTGCTTTGGGCTTTTTAACTCTTGCAGTAGAGGATTTTTCTCAGTGTGTCTAGGAAGGCTTTAAAATGATGCTTGTCAGCTTTAACCTAGCAATGTTTCAATGCTCTCAGCTGGAAAACCTGGAAGGTAGGGAAGAGCTTCCCCTGAGAGCTAAGATCTTTTCCTGTCCATTCATAGGTTTCACCCTAGGTTTTGCCCAGGGCGATGAGAACTTTAAGTCTTGAAAATGTGCCTTTGGATGCTGAATGTGCTTTGCATTGGTGTACCACTGTTCAGTTCTATTTTTCTAAGCAGCTGAGGGATGAAATTTACGATTTCTCACCAACAAATGGGAAATTGAGGCAGGCAAAGAGAAATTCTCATGCCACAGTAACGCAGTGGGCTGGAGTTCTCCCAAGTCACCCTCTTACTGTCACATTATGTTGCCTATCACTGCAAGCACAGTGCATGTCTAGATGAACTAGGATAAGCCCTGGAAGAATGTAGTTGATTTATGCATGCTTTATTAGGGCCAGTGAAGCTCAGAACTGAAACATTTTGTGGTGTTTTAAGATCCCATAGAATTTTTGGAAGAATACCACATCATCTGAAGCCTCTTACCCCATTTACTGTGCCAGACCCCCTGAATCTGTATTTGAGTTCTTTACTGCAATAACTGTGTCTCATCCCCCACAGAGTGAAGTGGTTGCTTTCTGAAGCACTTTAGGATCCTTCACAATAAAGAGCTATGTAGATATTCCAAGATACAAATGACAGGTCTTGCCTGAAGATTCAAACTGTATAGCATTCATACTGTGTCACTTATGTGCAACTGTCCCTGCTAAATTAATTCTGTCATCAGCTGGGAGAAATCATAAATCCTCCTTGCATTCCTTCAGGTCCAAACTAGCTATGCAGTTCCTAATAGCTTCAGTCCCATAAGGATATTTTTATGCATGCTCAGGAATAATGTCAAAGCACCATATTGCTGTAAAGGATTCCTGTGTTCTGATGCATCAATCCTGGAGTCGGTACAGTGTAAATGGACTGCTGAGCTTGTGCAGGATCCAACTAACAGTGGACACAGGAAAGCGTTTAGCAGTCCTGATTGCCTTTAACACCTACTACCCCCAAGGGGGCAAGAGAAGTCTGCACGCTCACAGCTCTGTTATGAAGGATGTGTTCGTATTGCACAGGGCAGCAACCTTTGGAGAAGCTTGGTTACCAGAAATGTTATTAACTGCATTAGCATTGCACTGTGTGTAACCGCAGATGTTTCCAGTTCCCCAAGTTAGCTCAGGTATCTCTGTGCTGTTCTGTGAATGCACCATAGTGCAGAGGAGGTCACTGATCAACAAAACTCAATAAATCAGGCACCCCAATCCTCTTGGATGTCCATAGGCTGTTACACAGGCTGCTTGAAGAGCTTTTGGTCCCATGTGACTTGTAAAACTAGGTCTCTGGCTAAGCAGCCCTGCAATGAATTGGGATAGGATGGCAATTATGTACCCAGTTTTTCTCAACAGTTAGTGCAGGTTTGTCATGCTTCTCTAGGGTCTTTTGAAATACTCTGTTAGGTGTTGAATTTAAGGCCCCTACGCTTACTCTTTGGTGCTTGGTACTTGCTAAAGTAGCCACAGGGAAGTGGAGGATGATTCTTGTGTTGCCAAAGGCACGTTTAACATCCCAGGACACATCTTCCTGGAGTTGTAGAAAAGGGCCTGAGCATCAGTAAATAATACTCGCTGTCTGATTTGAGCTGGTAGTCAGCTGAGGAGAGGTAATGATGAGCACTGCACGGAAAAGACCTGAGAGCTCCTGGATCTGTTAAGGCTATAAACTTGGCAAATAAAGTAGAAAGAGCTCAGACCCTTAGTCATCTGTGACTTGACAGCAAAGGTTGAGCATAAATTGTTCTGTTTGGAGTCTTAAAAGTCAAAAGATAAATGAGCTTGAAACCTAACCTGTAACCAAGAGAAGAATTCTGCAAGATCAGCTATCTCCTAAAACCCCAGGGAGCAGCAGGCTTAAAATACTGTCCTGATAAGTAAGGCAGGGTTTAGGCCTTGATTTATCTTCATCAAAGTGGGAGTTCAAATTTTGCTTTATCACTTATTACTGTTGCTCAGGATTTCTTTGAACATCATCTCCAAACAGAATAAGATTACTCCTTTACCTTAAGTCTTCACAAAATATGCTAGTAAACTGCAGACTCTATGGGATTAAGAGATGGTTGTGAGAAATTTCTGTTTTGAAGAAGAAAACTAATACTGTTGGGGGCAGGGGAAACTGAGGACGTGGGCTTCACCAGCTCAGATGTTCTTGCAAAAGCTTATTAGCTGTGAACTGTGAGTATATATTTGCATGTGACCAGCATGCATTTAGGCAGAGCATGCGACTTGTAAGTAGTAATGGAAGTTTACATTCACAGTCAGTCATTTCCTATGCGAAAGGGTCTTTTCTGGGTGTTGAAATGTGACACTAACAAGCAGCTTTCTATCTCTGTTTATCAGGTAGAAAACTGGTGCACAGAGAAATAGTGGGCAGATTTGCACAGGCCTTCACCATTATCTTTAATAATGGTAAAGGCTTTTTGATGTTCCATTGACTTAAATAATTTGGGAATTGGGGTTCCTAAGATCTTAGCTCATGCTCTATCCTTCCTGCCTTCCTCAGAGTTGCCACAGCTTTGTTTCCTGGCTCTCTATGTGGCCTGTAGAAAGCACCCCATGTTCCCCCTGGCTCCCATTACCCATTTTGCCTTCTGGGCTTTTTCCAGCTTGGCCCACCCATCTCTGCTGTGTCCATTCAAATCCAAACCCTTCAGGCCCCTCACTGAAGCCTCTGGGGATTATTATGAGACTAAGTTAGCATAAGTCCATGATCAAAACTATGTTTAAAAATGCATATTGCTGCCTTGGTGAAGGAGAGAATGAACAAGTACTATCCCTTGAAATTCCTAACCTAGTCTGAGAGATACAGTACATCTAATGTTGCCATGTGGCTAAGCAGTGATTCCTGGGAAAGCAGGTGCTAGACAAACTATCTGGAGCTTTAAATTACTTGAGAGCAGTCATGTATACTCCTATATATTTCCAACCCTCCAGATTCATTTTCTGCCTTGCCCTTTGATAGTGCCTGCCCTATTAACCACTTCATGCATCTTTTTCTGTTCCTGGTCATGTTACTCTACTTGGATCCACAAAACCATTAGAGGTGAAAAATAGGTCTATCTTGGTGGCCTCATTTACCCTTGCTCTCTGTGCTTTTGTGCTGCTGGTCCCACCTGCTCAGGGTTTATGTGAGTCAAAGCTTGTCTTAACTAACATATATGTTGCCTTTTCTGACTGCATTTGCTTTCTCAGACCTTCACTGCTTAAGCAGAGTTTTACATAGCAGGTTCAGTGGGCTTAGATCACATACAAAGCCTGATGTTGCAAAGATTTTCTGTTCCTTGCAAAAGCCAGTTACCTTACAGGGCAGTACCGACTGCAGCATAATGCTTGTTATTTAAGGGTTAAAGTTCTCCTCGGGAAACCCTCTTTCTGGTTTAGGTCTCAGTGGGAAACAACTTTTACAAAGAAGCCATTAAATGCACATGCATTTCCATGTGGATGCTAAACACTACTGTGGCATAAACTATGTTTAGGAAATTGTTTTCTCAGGAGCATCAACAAGTGTTACAGGAACTTGGGTCCCTCCTCTGCTCAAGAGGAAAAAGGGTGATGAATGGTTCAAGACACAAATCATAAGTATACCAGAAGTATAAGCTCTTAGAGCAGTTTGTTCATCTCCCTGCCAGTGAAGGAGCCTTCTGCCTGATCCCTTCTTCAGTTTCTTCTCCAGTTCTACCCATGTGATGGGGTTTCCCCCACATCCCTGCAGCATTTATTCCACAGTAACAGATCTGACCATTAGGAAATGTTTTCTGAGGCTTAATCTCAACTTTCCTTTGTCCCAGTTTATTCCATAACACCATGGACTGTGTTTGAATTGCTGGGACTTGGAACTGTGCCTGTTTTCACAGAAAAGTGCAGAGCAATAACAGATGAGATGACAAAGAAATTGAGAAGTGAGTGGGAATTTGCCGAAGGCCTGTTTTTCAGTATAGTTGCTGTTGTATTTATCAGGATGGATTCTCTAAAGCCCCTCTCCTCGATTATTTGGTGCCTCATTCAATAGATGCCAGGGATCCTCAGCACACAAGTCTTTCCAGGTTGCCATCTAGGCATTTAGGTACTGCTCAGTTGAATTTAAAGAGAAGCTTCTAAGGGAGACCATTTTTAACATGGTGTCCAGATCTAAAGGAAAGAATGGCTGGCTCTGACTATTGGACTACTGGCCATCGTTTCAGCTTCTTCCAACTTGTGCAACTCCTCACAAATCAGAAAAGAAAGCCTGATCCCTCTGCCGCTATACTTGCTTTTTTTTCCTGAAATGGTGGAGTAGTTGGTAGAAGAGCTAGAGTAGTCACATGGTGAATTAAATTGGGACTATTAATGCTGACATTTCACAGGTTTCCCCCACTCTCGCCAGTAAAGCATTGATGCTGCCGGAGCATGCAGAAAGATATGAGACAAGGAACAAAGCAGCCATGTCACGTAACAGCTACTGAATATACTGACAGCCAAAGAAGTGTCTTACCGGGCTTTGAAGATGTGGGCAATGTCTTGTTAGAGCTTCGTTACATCAATTGTGAAGAAAGGAAGGAGAGAAGACAGGGAAGAATATCCTTCAGCAAACAACAAAATGTGATTTCGGAAGACGGGAGGGGACCAGGCCACACCATCCAGTGAGCTGTCTGGCATTCGGTAACCTCCGTTTGCTGGTTTCTTTGAAATGTGACCTATTTCCTTCTTGCACAGGAAAGGAAAGAAGAGAAAATAAAAGCTGTGTAGGTCTGAAGAGTGAGAGAGTTCTGAGAACCTTCTCAATGCCAGGGCATAACAGTTTCTTATGGAAGAAAACAAACTTGATGGAGGTAGTGAAGAGCAGTCATTATTTAAACAAATGTTGTGCTGGGGGAAGATGTTGCCTGGAGAGCAGCAAAGGTCTCATCTTGCCCGTGGAACAGATGTTCATGGGGAAGTGAGTGCTTCTGCACAAGTAAATGCCTGCCATGCCATAATGTGCCCCTTGGAAGTCATAAGGGGACAAGGAGAGTTCAGTCTCTTTGGATTTTCAGCATCCAACTTGGAGGCTACAAGAGAAAGGCCCTCTGTTTGGGGCTTCTTTGTGACAGCTTGTGATGGTCAGGATCTAAATTCAGTAACCCAAGAAGCCTCTTCTAGTCATTTTTTTTCTGTTCCGCTCTCTAGCTTTGTAGTGCAGAAGTGCCCTTACTAAGAGCTCGGTCAAGAATTGCCCAGCACCAAAATGACACTGTTTGGGATTGGAATGACTTCCAGCTATTCCTCAAGGACAGATCTCACTTTTCCAGAAGGCAGAAGTGTGCATGTTTCATAACTAGCCATGGTAAACCTCTCATTACCATTTGTCAACTCGTTAGCTTTGAAGAGATGGGTAAAGGGTCAGGGTTCAGTGCCAGCTCTCAGTGACTGAGAAGAAGGGCTACAGCATCGTGGGCATCCAAACAAAGAGGGTCCCAGCAAGATGGATGGGGAATCCCAATGTGTCTGTCACATGCGGAAAATTCTTTGCTGCAGAAGACTCTGCCATATAAGAAGTTAGGACCAGGGCTGTGACGATGGCCAGTTGAGTTTGCTGATAATCCAGATTTTTATGAAGTAAAAGATGCCCTAATAGGGTTACATATGCAAAATATGGGCTATCCTTGAACATTACTCAACTGTAAGGCATTTCATTGCTGAATCCTACCTGGAGTCCTGTGTTTATGCTTTGTACATGTGGCAGTACAAGATATTTGTGAAGAAATGTTTCAAATAAAGCAAGATCCTGATATAGAAGATATGAGTCACCTAGGCAGCTTACAAGTGTGAAAAATGAAGCAACCTGACCCAGCTAACATTAGTGTGAGCAGAGCACTCTTCTTCCTGAGCCTGCAGCAAGGCTCACCTGCAAATTTGTCCTTTGTCCAGAGTCCCTACTAAGTTTAAGGCAAAAATATGGTGATCTTGGCAATTGTTCTTTTCTGGCCATGCTCTCAAAGCTACTGGTAGCTCTTCCAAGCTGGAGATACAAGTTTGGGAGATACCAAACTCATTTTATCTGTTATAACACCTGGGACTAATTAAAAATCTGTTTCTTACTGTTAAGCAATTAGTTTGCATGTCTCTCCACTAGTGGAAAATCAAAAACATTTGTTTACAGCTGGTTTCCCTCGCAGGTTCTCAGTAGCCTGCAATATTTGGGCTACAAACAGAGCAGTTTGTTACAGTGGTAGCTAAAAGGCCAAAGGGAGTGTCGTTGTGTTAGGGACTGTACAAACAAAAAGGATTAGTCCATGGTGAAACAGTTAGTCCCAACATGGACTTGGGGCCAGGCTGTGATGTAGAGCTGGAACTGGGAAGTCTGCCCAGGCCTTGCAGTTTAGACATAGCAAGAGCCTTTTTATTTTATGCACGAAATGATTATACAAAATTACTCCTTCAGGCCTCAATGCCATCCCTTCTGTGCTTTAATGGCACCAAAGGTTCTGCAACCTTACAAGCCTTGAAATGAGCCCTGGCCTCTGTGTGTCCTGCAAACTGCTGTTGCATGCTGCTGCTGGCATCCTGAGTGCATTTGGGCATTTGGCAGCATGGCCGAAAAGCGACGGTTGTCTTGTTTGCCTGAAAGCATTGCTCTTTGCTGTATTTACCCAAGGTCTGATGAGGTTCAGCATGGCATCCCTGCAGGGGTTTCAGCAGCTGGGCACTGCAGCCTGGACTTTGCAAATGCTGTGCGCTGGGGAGCTGAGTGTGCAGCCTGTGCCCTGTGCAGCCACATGAGGGTGCAGTGTCACCGGGCTGCTGAGCCTGCGCTGGCCTTGGGGACTCGGGGCTCCCCCTCCGCCACCCCACGTGAGTGAGGAGGCAGGGGAGCTAGAGAGAGGATTTCAAGGCTCACCTGGAAATGCGTCCTCCTCTCCTTATCCCAGCAGGAGAGGGAATGAGAGCGGCTCTAGTTGGCACTCTCTGGTCTTGGAGAGAGAGGCCCAGACTGGATTAAGACCTTATTTCTGAGCTAAGGAATTTGCTTGGCCTGGTACTAGGATGAGAGAGGCCTTAGAGCAAAGCTGTGCTCTGGTACAGGGTTAGGGAGGCTTCAGCACCAGGCATGCGTGCAAGGACACAAAATATGATCCTGCTCGTCAGGAGTCTCTAGCACTATATTTGCAATCCAGGATGGATTGCAGCCTCCGGTGCGAGGAGACTCTGTGCTATGGGAAAGAGCAAGTAGCCCTGGGGAGGGAGAGAGGTAGCCCATGGCTGTTCGCTCCTGAGCAGGAAAGATGGTATTGCAACCCCTCTCCCTTTTAATTGCACGCAGTGTCTTTGAGGGTGAACTTCAGCAGACAAAACAGTTGAAAGCCCCTCATCTGGCACTGGGCCACACTTTGGGCAATTAGTTTTTGTATGGCCAGAAGCAGCACTGCTCAATTAAAGCCCAAATACTTCGTTTAGTTGCTCTTTTATGTACGCTTTGGGGGCTTGGACAATGGCTAATGCACCCTGAAGAGGAAGGAAACCATTCTTTCCACCCAGCCAGGGAACCAGCCAAAAATCCAGCCCAGTCCCCTTGAACTCCACCTTCAAAAAGAGATTAGACCATGCCCATAATGAAGAGCGGTCCTGGTCTGATGTTTGTTCTTCTTGCATTTTCTGTCCATGATGGGACAGGGGTTTTCAGGGCCAATTCTCACCACATGGCATCAGGATGTCCTAGCTGCAGACTGGTGCTGCACTAGGAGTGAGCCCAGGGCTGGGCACATGCACAGCCAGGCCTCTGTTTCTGGGATCAAAGGATGTTTCCCTTCATTGTCGCTGTCTTGAGGCTGTTAGGACCAGCGCACCAGCTACTAGGCAATACCAAATACTCAGAATCCAATACTCGGAATTTGGCAATACTAAATACTCAAATACTGGAGGCTCAGGAAGTCCCAGAGCTGCAGAGCACTGGCAGGTGGGACACTGTCTTCCTCTTCCCCGGGCATCTTGGCCGCCGTCAAAGGTAGTAGGACTCTGGGCTAGGTGGACTCTAGGTTCCAGTCACTGCGGCCGCACTTGTGTTCTCATGGGTAAAGGAAGGCGCTGGAATGTGACTCCTTTCTCAGGCATCTCCTGCTCAGATCATGCTGCTGCTCCATCAGAGAAGTGGAGCTCAGAGGGATTCAATAAGTAAGTGTTTGTGCAGATTAATGAAAGGAAATCTATTATGTGAAAAGATACAGACTTTGGTTCAGAGTTAGTCTTGCACTTCATTTATTGTTAGCCAGGAGGATATACTGTGAAAAGAACCGCAGGTTCCTTGTCTTCTTAATCCTGTTCCTTAGGCATCCCATGGCCAGCATCCGCCCAGGATGTAGGGCTGGCCAGACCTTCAATTCCCCCCGTGGCTTGTCCTATGCTCCATTCCCATCCAACAGCCAGATGGCTGCTAAGACCTGTACTGGATGGTGCCAGGACCATGTAGAAGAGCCCTGGCTGCATAGGCCTGTCCTTTAGGGCCAAATCCTGTGGATTTGGCACTGCATGTACCTAGAATGGGCCACAGCAGAGCACGCAGAGGGGGTCTCGTCTTCAGGGAGTTTGATCTACGAGTTAGCTTACCTCTTTCCGTGCTGCGTTTCAGCACTCACCCTTCAGTCAATTCTTCTTATGCTAAAAGGGTCCTTGGGGACAGTTTTGGGGCTCCTCTGTTGGCAGAGGTGGACTCAGAGTGGAAGTCTGGTGCCTGATACTGCACTTTACTGCATCTGTCCAACATGGCCTTCCCCAGGGCCACCTCTATATCCACAGGGAAGCAGCTCAGTGCATGGCAGGTTAGAAGGGACCTTTTCTGTAATATTTGCAGCATTGCCATGTAATTCTCTCATCACCAAGGTTTACATATTCAGCTTTCTAATCTCAAAGACAACTCAGACGGAAGAAGGAAATGAGCTCCTGCCCTTTATTGTTGCATATTGTTTTATGTGTCCTGACAGAGAGCTTTGTTTTTAAACATGCAGTATTTTATTATTTGCAATGTTTATTCTTTACTTTGGAAATGTATTGTTCTCTGTGGGACACTCCATGGTGGCAGCAGAACAAGAGAAATTATGGTGTCCCAAGAGCCAACAGGGATAAAGTGATGTAATTGGGAAGGGAAGGAACTTTTTTCAAACATTAGCAAATTCTTGAAGGCTTTTTTAAATTTAATGCTAAAGCCTAACTCTCCTATAGAGTAAAATTGTCCTTGTTAAGGTCATTTCATCAGACTTGCACTGGCTTTTTTAAAAGAATTTTCAAAGATGCAGTTACAATGAAGGATGGGAATTTTGTTTGTTTTGGAAAAAAAAACAGAAGTTCTGGCTTGCTTTCTCTGTTCTGTCTCCTGTGTGCCACCGTCAGCCTGATCTTTTTTGCTTTATCACTTTTATTGGGATATTTTATTGGCCAAGGAGCAGGTCTCCAGCTGCTGTGCTTGGTGCTCTGCGAACACAGTCCAAACAGACAGGGCTAGCTGGGGAAGGACGTTGCCCGTTTCCTTGCAAAACGGCTTAGCTGATTAGTTTTATACTGTTGCAGGAAAGACCTGCCTTCTGCACTGATGTCAGCAGTCAGGGCGGGACTTTTACAGCCCTGTGGGTTTGGGATTTTTTTTTTTTTTTTTTTTGGATAATCCTGGCAAAATTCCTGAGCAAAGGTTCTTTTTTTTTTTTTTTTTTTTTTTTTTGAGCAGCCCCAATACATGCTGCCTCCGAGCTGCTCTCTTATTACTGCTCACTTCCTGAAAGGAGACTTTTTAGCAGAACCTCTAACTCTAGCACTGCCTGAGTCTGACAGAAGAAGGTTATTGAGGAAGGCGACATAAACCCTCAGCCTGGAAACTTTCTGACACAAGCAAGACTGAGAGGGAGAGAGAAGCTTTTGGCTGCTGTTGGGAAGAAAAAAAAAAGAAAGAAAGAAGCACTAAGAATTAAAAGGGGAAAAAGAAGAAAGAGGGGAAAACGCTAGAAAAGGTAAAACACTCTTTAAAATAATTTTTCCAGAGAAAACCTCTTTGAGGTTGGAATGAGGTGGTCTGGGGTGGAGGTTATGTGAATGTTCTTTGAAATCAGAACCGTCTCACTGGAGAAGGAATGAGCCTGAAGAATATTGCACGCTGGAAAAACATTTATGAGAATGAAAACCATGTTCACCCTTCTCCAACATTCAGAGTTTCCATAAAAACTCCGGGTTGTGTTTCAAAGTGTCTGCAGACAGCAGGAGTCAGGCATCTGCACTCGCGCGCTCTCCGTCTCTCTCGCCTCCCCCTTTCCCCACACCACTCTACTTTTTTATTGCATTAAGCCATCTGATCGCATGTTTGCTGCTCTAAAGGAGGGTTCCCTTATGCAGACCTGCTGTGGGTGAAACGCTTAATTACAAAAAGCAAGAGCTATAATCCCCAGTGGAGAATTATACGTTCCTTGCTGTCCTCATTCCTGAGAATAAACACATATTGCATTCCCTCTCCTGCTTTCACTGTCTCTCTCCATCTCCAGGAGCTGCCAATGCCTCTTTCCCTCCCGTACGATGTGGTCAGAGAATTATAAACTGTCTGCCCTGAAAAAGCTGCAATGTCATTAACTTCATCTGCCTCACCAGGCATTTGGCCCTGTTGCACTAGCCATATATTTTGCTGCTTCGATTATATTTTAAAGAGTTTAAAAAAAAAAAATCCCTCAGAACATGTTATTTTAAACATCAAAGTAAATATTAGTGATGGTGAAATGCCAGAAGATTATCTCATTAGAGCTGAAGGAGCTGTACTATAAATAGAAAGGAGTTTATAAAATAACCTTGGCAAATATCTTCCAGAGGGGAAGAATCAAATCAAGAGGGAAGTATAAAGCCGCACTGGTCTGAGCTGCACTTCAGGGCAGGTACCTTGCTTTGGTGCCAGCTGTGGCTGTGCAGTAAAATTTAAAGTTTCAAACTGAGGCGATCTTTCAGAGGCTTTTCTGGTCAAGTGTAAACATGGATGTAAATCTCCAGGGCTCGCTCTTTTCCCTATTTCAGTCCATGCCAATACCCATATCAGCTAGAGATGGTTAAGCCACTTTGGAGAGATCTGTTTCCTGTTCTGTTTATTAATGTTGTTAGCAGAGCTCACACGGTGACAGCGCGCGATCACATGCATAATGGGTGGTAGCAGGATGATTTTTGCAGTTTGGTTTTGGTCTCCTTTCCACCAGATGGTAGAAGGGGAAATGCCTTGTCGGGCAGCCTAGGTGCTTCCCCAGCCCACATCGTAGTGCTCCCTTTGCTCACCAGAGCTTTGCCTGGACTAGTTTTAAATGCTGCAGTCAATGAGGCTTTCTTCATCTCTTGGGAGCTTGTTCCACTGTCACGAAGTTTCTCCGTATATGGAACATGCCATGTGGGTTGCTCCATCCTTCCCTTCCCATTGTTCTTGGTTAGACGCATGGGCAGCACCCTCTCGTTTTCTTCTCCTCCTTCAGCACGTAAAACCTCTGGCACTTGTAGGTGCTTCTCCAGTTGTGCCCCCAAGCAGCTGCTTAGTTGGTAGACGGTGGAATGACGAAGGTGGTGTAATCGCATCTTGTAAATCCTGCTTTTCCCCGATAAGACAGTGGGGCAGAACTGTTTCATTTGGCAGAGGAACACCCCGATAAGCCGTGGATGATTGATAAGGTGAAGCGTGACACTGAGGGAAGATATTGCCTGCTTCAACGTGAACGGTTTCCGCTACTCATGTGAGGGACCTCTCCTTTTAAGTACAACCTGCAAACCTGCAACATGAGAGCCTCTGTTATTGCTGATGATTCAGGACCACCCAGAGACTGTTTCCGAGAGAAATAGGTGTTCTTATAACATGTAGCCCTGGTCCAGAGACAGTGTGTGCTCTACCTAGAGGAACAGCGCTATGGAGGGCTTTCCAGTGACTTCAGCATATTCCGCACCGGGCCCACGCAGGGGAGGATTCTCTCCAAGCACTTATCAAAAGCTTATCAGAAACCCCCAACTCCAAAAACCACTTTTCTTGCCAAGTTTCCAGCAATTAGTTCATTCTAAAGCAGAAACACTGCAGGATGTATTTGTCACGTCCTGTCCTGCCCTAGATCTAGAGTTAACACAAGTGAACTTTAAACAAGCAGAATTTGAAACAAATTTGTTGATTTTTTTAAAAAAACAGTTCACTAGTGTTTTGGATGATGTGTCAGCTCAGATGTGCTGAAGATATGTAAGTCAAAAAAATGTTGGCTTGACCCCACAATAACCATAGGAAATGTTTGCAGGGCAAGTAATTACAAACATTTCCTGGGAATCTGTAAGCCCGTCAGATCTGAGGTGAAGCTATTACGGAGCGAGAAACATGGAAAACCACCAGCCTGTATATAGACCCATTTTGCAGCACTGAAGGATTATTTTAAAGGGATGCCATCAAGGCAAATCTTTCCATCTTGCTTACTCGAAGTTCCTTACATTGTCTGCAACCAATTCAAGAATCAGGAGATTCTGCGCTGAGATAACATGGCCAAAATATTTTAGATCCATATGACTTCCAGGTAGCTACGTCAGTGGCACATGTTAAGGGCAGGGTCTCCATCCAGCTTACTCCATTGCTGCTACTCTCTTACCTTCTGGATTCACCCACCCTGAGAAAAGAGATTTTTGTGATATGCCATGGCTGTGTATTCAGCATCTTTCGTCTTTCAGCGTCATTTATGATCCCAACCCAGCAATTATCACTGTTGCATTTCCACTCTTCTGTTTGAGTTCCATTTTTTAAAGAGAAAACAATTTCAAATGAATCTATTCCTATGCAATTCTGCAAGTGCTGAACTCAGACAATCATAAATCTTGGTTCTAGCCTTAGTTGAACTTATGGGTGAAATCTTGGTCTCCCGCTGTGGGAGTTTTGCCACTGACTTCAACAGGACCAAGATTTTACCCAGAAGTGACTTGCCAGTCAAAACCACAGTGAAAATAACTAGCTCAGTCCTGTCTGGGTTAGCAGCTCTTTATTCCCTAGCCATGAACTAAGGAAGCTCCTCTGTGGCTGAGTGTGGATAAATGTACTTGGTGGACTTTTGGTTGCAGCTTCTTCATTAGGAAGCCGCACATGCTTGTGAGATGCAGAGTGTTTTCTGTTGCACCCTGCCATACCCCGTCAAATCCAAACCATCTGGGCCATATGTTTCTTTGGACAGAGAACCTGCAGGGAAGTGAAAAGGTCCCCTGAGCTCTCAGCACAGCCGATCTCTTGGAGCTCGCTTAAGGGAGCCAGAGACTGGAGAGGATCTGCCGATCATCCACATCTCTGAGGCCTGGAGAGAATCCATAGCCTGATAATTCAGTCCCAGCAGCATCTGCAAGAAGATCTCATCCTGCTGCAGAGCTCCGTAGTGTGTTCCTCCATAGAAATGTGTCTTGGGGTGTGTGGGACCTCCTTGTCATGCCGTCTTGCACAAAGGGGGCCCCAGAATGATCACACAGTGAGGGGGCACCCATGTTCTTGCACAGACTTTCTGCCTAAGCATAGTCAAATAACTCATTCTCCCTTTGCCTTGGTTTCCTCCGCTGTAAAATGAAGCTAGTAGTATTTACTGATGCACATGAACACTTTGAGAAGACAGGGAAGGTTGAGACCTACTGGGATGTGAGGGCAACAGCAGCTATTGAGATCTTGGAGATAAGCTAGGCTGTATGTTTGCATTATTGTACACTTTAGCAACCTATAAGACTGGGTGCTGTATGCACATCTGTAGAGGGGCAGTCTTAGTCCTATGGCCCTGAAAACACATAGGCCAAGCAGACAGCAAGACAGGTGGAGCAGATCAGGAAAAGCTGCCTCTCTGGCCAGCTGGTGCTCCTCACACTAGATTCCCTTTCTCTGTGTCTCCATGATGCAATAGCGTCTCTGAAAGAACGTATTTCTTCTGCTTTTCTGAAAGGATACCTTGGTCCAGGCTCATTTTACTGCTTCGGGGCCCCACTCCACAGTTAACTGCATTTACTCCAAGTCACATCTGCACATGATCCTGTGAGATAGCCTGAGTTTCAGGATCTAAACCTGATCTAATGTCAAAGTTAACCCTGTTCTGAAAGAGGGAATTGGACCAGAGATCTGAAGATCCTTTCGACCTCAATTATTCTCTGATTCAATGTGGCAAGACTAAATGGGGTGCAGGAGATGGGCGATGCTGTAGCTTGCACTCCTTCCACTGTCCCGCATTGTGCTATTGCTGCACACAGCGTTAGATGCTGCTGTGCCATGGGGGTGCTATGGCCTGGTGGTTCACTGTGGGTCCCGTGGTGCTTCTCGCAGCCACTCTGGGTGACAGGAGTTGCCTGTAATGCTCTTTTTCCCAGGGGGGCTGCACACTGCTGGAGGTACTCCTCAGGGAGCTTGGTAGAGCTCACTTGTTTCTCTAGCTTCAGCAAATAAGCCTGCGCTGTACTGTGGGTGTACCTGGTGTGGCAGGTGATGGGACGGGCTGCAGTGAGGTCTCTGCCCTCTAGCACAGTACTTTCAATCTGGTGACCAGATGCATCATGGTCTGGAGGGTCCTGGAGCAGGTACAGCACTGCAGACACATGAGACATGGCCAAACCTTCAGGGCAGTTTGAGGAAGGAGCCAGGTTTAGGAGTGCTGCACTCAACATGTGAGATGGGACAGGTCTGTGTGAGATATAACCATAGTAAACCTGGTGGTTTACTAAACTGAGACCCACAGCTCACCTCTTCCATAGCCCAGATCCTTCCTAAAGAGAGCTGGGGGTGGTTATGCAGGTGAAGGGAGCTGGGTGTTGACACAATAGGATGTTCATCTTTTTGTTACCCAGGGAATCTGTGCCTTGTGTTGCCCCGTGAGGGTTATATATGCGGGTGCCTAACGGCTGCTGAAAGGCTGCTGGAGGAGCAAGCCTTGCCAGGATGCAAATGGCTGCATGGAGCACTTGCAGTGGATGTGTGTGTGCTTCCCTGCCTGTTCAGAGGTGTGAATGACCCTGTCCTTTCTGAGAGTCTGGGGGAATTTCCTGACACACTGAGCCCAACAGAGCAGTATTGCTTGGCTGTTGCAGAAGGAGCAGTAGGACCATGGGAAAGGAGCAGCTTGCACTGAGGCTGGGGAGATGTGGATTGAATGCTGACACTGAACCCCCAAAAAACAAGGGATCACAGTGGGGCTGTTCACTCTTGCACAGCACAGCTTAGGTGGCTGAGAGCTGATGCAAGGGCTGTGTTCCCTTTGAACTGCTAACTGGAAAACAGACTGCTGGTCCAGTTTTTCTGGGGGAAGAGGTTTCTGGCAATCACAAACCTGGGGTAAAGCCCAGGCAGTTCTGTAAAAGGGCTAGAGCTGCTGTTTGGAGCTCTGGATTCACTTGGAAAAGGGACTTTTCCTTGCTTTCTGAAGCTTGTGTACATGAAGCATGCACTCTCTCACGCACATAGCTGTGTTACAGCTGATATGCCTGTGCACACACAAGTGGCAGACTCCTAACCAGATCTCCAGAGCAGATTTTCAGGTACTCCATGCCTGTAATGCTGGATGTTCACTAACCACACAAGTACATGCACAAGAATGTGGAGAGAAAATTTATGAGGGTGAAAGGTTCTCACACAAACATGGAGATGGCAGATATAAAAGTCACATTTGTGCGTGCAGTATCCAGATGTATCGATGGTACATGATAGCATGCAGGCAATGCACGCAGAGGGTATGTGAGTACCACATGCAGACAAGCCTGCAGGTAGCGTGTATCCTCGTATGGAGGTGGCATCCACCCATGTGGATTGCACAACCACGCACACAGCTGCAGCCCTGGTCAACATGCATGTGGACAGCATGTGCATACTTACATGTGTGGTGCATGTGGGTAGTTGGTGGGAGCATAGTGCTGTAGGTGAGATGCACTTTCTTTCACTGACTGCTTAGTCGTCTTTTTAATTCTGCTGTTTTGTCCATGGCTGAAGCCAGCAAGGAGAGCAGTGGCAGGGGGCCAGCAAGTCTGGGTCACATGGAACTGCTCCAAACCATTGCATAAGTCCTGTCTGACAGTGGACCTGCATGAGAACTGGTGGAGTTGCCTCCTTAAAGCAAAATAAGTCCTAGGCTAGGAGCTTTCTGTGTCGCTCTGTAGCCATCTCACCTCTAGCCGAAGTTGCCTGGTTGAGCAGGTAGACATGGGCGCAGCCCTGGGGCTCGCACCGCTCTTTGCCCCCTCCTGATCACCCTTCCCCAATAGTGGCATGACTTGGCCCTTCTCAAACACTTTCCTATCGAGGACCTCTGAGCTTTTTACCACACCTGGGGAAATGAAATGACCCCAGCTTTACAGATAGGGCCAAATTCTTCTAGGGCCAAATAGTATTTCCAGAAAGCAAAGCAGCCAGTGTCAGAAAGGAATCAGTGCTCCCAGCTCCGCACTGTCATACCTTGCTTTCTAATGGGTCCTTTTTGCTCCTTTGGTGGTGAAATTAAAGATCCTACTGGATTTTGGAGAGAGCAAGTGGGTAATTCAGTCCTTTCCTCACTAAGCTTGCACTGAAGAGAATTGACTGTAAAACAATTCTCGTGTTTAAAAAAAAAATACTCCCACACAGTCCTGGAGTGAGCCCAAAACCCTCTGAAGCTTGCTTGTACAAAGGGATCGAGGGTGTGCCTGGCCGGAGCACTGGAGGGCCTGGCGCAGAGCTCAGCAGCGAGACCCAACCAAGGCAGTGGGCTAGTTCAAAGGCAGAGGGTGTTCTCTGGCTCACCCGGAGCTGGGTACCAGGCTGCTAGCAGGGAGACCTGACACCCACGCTCAAATCCCTCTTTTCTTGGATTCAGACTGGTAGCTCCAGTCTGGATTTCCGATGTTGCTGGTGAGTACCTTTGTACTGGACTGGATCTTATTTTAACACTGCCAAACTGTATCTCCAGGGATGGGTGTCTCCAGAGAACCATTCATCTGGCCTTCTTAGGAGGTGTTTCATCCCATCCTACAAGTAAGGTGGGCTGAAGTGGTGAGATGGGTCCCTTCTTAGCCTGGTGGACATCCAGCTAGAAAGGGGAAGACAAAAGCTCTTGTCCTTCCTCCAGGGTGAACTTGATACCAGGAACAACTGGGTAAATGGCGAGGGGTTCCTAAATGACCTCTGCAGAGCAGTGTAAGAAGTGTAACAGGGTAAGAAGTTCCCATGGCTGGAAGTTGCTGCTCTCTGGTGAACTGTGTTAACTAACTGCATGTTTGTTTCTAATTCTTTGCTTGTCATGCCCCGAAAGAGGCCTGGGCCAGAGCAGCAAGGCTCACTAAGGTTCAAATTCTTGTTTTCAGTCCCACAGATCTGAGACTTTAACCTATTTTTCCTATTCCTCAGCTGATGGTCCTTGCAGTGAGCTGCTGGTTAGCTAGTGCTGATTTTTGTTTTTAATCCATAACTCCATTCTAGAGCTGAGAAATGAGCTCCCAGTGGAAGTACTGTCCTAGCTGGCAAACAGACCACAAAAAACCTCCCGTCATCTGCAAATGAGCATGTTTTCAACTTAACAGTCTCTCCACATATTTTGCGGGGAGTGTCGGGACTGTCTCTTGCTCTGAGCCAGAGGAGCTGCCGGGGGCATGACGCTCGCCGCCTGCCCGGCCTCTCACCCGCTGCTGGAGGCCGCGTTGCACGGCAGAGGGGGAGTATTGCTGTTTACTGTGTCCTGGGGAACGTGAAGGGACCTGCAGAGAGCCGAGGTGATAACTCCACATGCACGAAACGCCCACCATCAAAGGGGAACACAATGGGCCAATGGTCTCTGGCCTGGGAGCAAACACACAGCTGTATTTGCAATCCAGCACTGAGACGGAGGAACCTGAGTGTTTTGATAGTTTTGGGTGTGCAGAGTCTGAGGAGATAAAAAACAAGAGGGGCGGAAATGGTGAGAGATGATTTGGGAGCAGCTTAAAGGGAAAGGAGGAAGGTTTGTCTTCAGCAGCTTTCCCTCATCCAGCTCTTTCCTCTTGCTCCTCATGACCCCACCGTTGTGGACAGGAGACCTGCTGGTTCGTTACATGGTCCTTCCTCCTCTTCAGCTCCTCACGCCCTGTTTCCCTTCCCTTCCCAGCTGTTCGTGGTGAGGAGAGGCCAGGAAAATGCGGTGGAGCAGAACTAGTTGGTATCAGAGCAGCTCAACAGAGCAGAGGGAGAAGAAGGTGACGTTCCAATGGTGACGATGCAATCCTGTGCAATATGCTCTAGGTGACCCTGCTTGAGCAGGGGGGTTGGACTAGATGATCTCCAGAGGTACCTTCCAACCTCAGCGATTCTGTGATTCTGTGATTCCCTTTGACCATGAAGTGCAAGCAGGTCCTGGCCATGCCTAGCTGAAAGGACTGAGGCTCTGATTTTTTGCTGCAGTAATGATTGCCAGAAACATTGCCCTTTCCTCTCAGCTGTACCAAGAAGCTTGCTAAATTAAGCATGCAAATCCACTGTGGTGAAAGTTAACATTTGATGGGCTTGGTTGAAAGTGCAAGAAGGAGGTTGAAAGTGCAAGAAAGAGGTTAATTTTCCTTGAAGACACCATGTTTCAGTATGTGTTTTTTCTATATCTGGACAGAGCTATTTGGCCATGTGTTTTCTTATGCCAAAAAGGTTGATCCGGGTCAGCTGGGCTGGGTTTCTCTTAGCTGCTGTCAGATATGTGGAGGAGACATCTGTGTCTGCACTAACTACCCACGCTCTGCTCACTGGGGTGGACACAGGGCCCCCATGGCAGGTTCAGCTCATGCCAAAGCAGACCTCTAAAATATGCCATTGAATTGTCCCCTTGAATCACCTGTTTCTTTCCGATCTGCATAAAGGGAACCGGATGACTGGGTCGCATATATGTGTCCACTTGTAGCTGCGTGCGGTCACAAGAGGGGGATCCCAATCCTTCTTGTGATGGGCCATCCCAGACCAGTCGCCGTGTCCGAAATGGCCAAGGTGATCAGCTCTCCTCCTTCATGTGCTGCCTCTAGGCTTTGGGCTTTTCCTTTAGACACGTAGGGAGCAGAGGGGGGCTGCTCGCTAGGCAGAAATCAAAGACCTTCACCACAGGACAGGGGAGACAAAGTTAAAGTAATAATCCCAGCACAGAGGGTTTTGGCAATGGGAGAGGGACCTTGAGGGCAGGTTCCTCCCTGTGATCCGGTTTTCTCTGGTAGATTAGGATTGCTGTGAGACTGGCGGTGAGCGGTGGATAAAAGGCTCTCCCTGGAGACCCAGGCAGGGCTTCCTTCAGCTGCTGCCTGGCAAAGCTCACAAGAGCTTTCGCTTTCAAGACGTTCCAGTCCCCAGTTAAACAATTTCCTCAGCCTCGCACTTTATCTGAGCAACCTCTGTCCACATTTGCTTTTGCAAGAATGTGGAAATCAGACGGATGGTCCAGGTGTTCCTGTTTCTCTGTCCCAGAGCGTGTTCAGCCCTGCAGATTGGGTAGCGGACAGTTGCATGGTAATTTGCGGTTGTTGAATTTAAGCTGTGTCCTTTGAGCAGAATGGCTGAAATAAGCTGAAATTGTGACCGTCCTTAGAAACCACATGGAGTTATCCTTCTGCCTTGGTGCAGTATTTGTGCCTGCATCTGACAGGCAAGTTTTACCCAAAACTCTTGGGCCTCCGTGAAGCAGCAACAGCACTAGCAGGTGAAAAAAGGGAGGGTGTTCTTCAGAAAACATGGTGATTTTAGGCTCAGCCTCTGTGAGCTACAGGCACTGCAAGTTTTGCTGTGTGGCCATGTCCTTAGACCACAGCTGTGATAACGGAGGTAATAACCGTGCATTTTGAGCAGAGCAATGGGTCCATGTGAGTTGTGGGTAGGCCTGAGAAATCTTCATGTGAAGAATCTTTCCTGCTGCAAAGTGCCTTGCTGTGGTACTGTCATAGCCGGTGTACTGCATATCCAAGGGTCTTGCCATCTTCAATGTATTTAGCCTGGTCTCCTAAGGAAATAAGGCCTGTGGAACAAGTATGTTTGCAGTGATTCCCCCCCCCCCAAGAACTTTTAAATTTGTTGGCCGATTTCGATCACATTGGATGGAAATCCCTATGATGCAGAGATTGTACAGGCTGTGTGCCGTGGCTGTGTAGTTGCCTTCACTGTGGGAGGTCTCAGGTGGACCTCAGCTGTGTTATTGCAGGCAGGCAGGAGGTCATTAGGGATGAAGGCTCGCCAAGCTGCAGGACATGGGCACTGCATGTTCCTATGGAGAGTCCTGTGCAGTTAGGAAGTGCCATCAGCCCCATCTTGCAGAAGGCCAGAAGAAAGGCTAGATCCACAACAGCACTGTATTCCAGGGGGCTGTAGGTGCCTAGGGATCTGTGCAGCTTGACCTCAACCAGCTTGCCCAAGGAGGTGCAAGATGTAGATAACCAGAGCCAAGTCTCATAAATCCCAGGCCAGCCCCCGAACCAGTAGACCATCCTTCCTCTTAAGGCTGGGCCCCTGTTGTCGTTGCGACAACCATGATGACAGCGTAGGAGCAGGCCAGTTATTTTCATTCATTCATTAACCAGTTTGCTGATAGAAGCAGCCAGCAATGCTCTTCTCTGTGCAAGTGCTGCCACTGGCATTTTCTGCTCCCGGCACTTTCTGCTCCCACCGTTCACAGTGGCTGACGCTGCACATTGGGAAGCTATGTCAGTGGAAGGGCTGGGGGCTGGGAGGGGGGTGGATCACAAGTATTTCCTCCCACTGGGGCATGCTGGAAGCAGCAGTCTGTGTTTGTATTTATTTCTCTCTCAAAAAGGGAAAAGGACACCTGAGCTCATAATTTGCAAAAGTTGGATGAGAAACCTGGAACCTGCAAGGCCCTGCATCTTTAAAAGCATTTAAGTTCCTCTTCTCTGCACTAGGAGGCACCTTGAACCTTCCTCTTGGCCCCGATCGTGGCCCATCTGCTTCCTATTACCTTCCCATAAAGCTGCCTCACCAGCCAAAAAGCCAGGCTTTCAGGGAATTCTGTCTGCAGACCCGATGTTGAAATTAGTAACAGTTGTCATCTGTTTTTTTCTTCTTTTCTTTTCTTTTCTTTATTCCCGCGTGAGCGTCAGAATGTCCCTTCTCAAGCCTTTCTGGGGTCTGAAAAGGCGACCTCAAATCCAGCCTCAGGTTCTAGCTCACCCCTTCCCTGCGGCTCTCTGGGAGTCCGGATCGCTGCTGCCTCGGTTGCTCCTGCGGAGCAGGGGATCCAAAGAGCCTCCTTGTCCTGGCTGCTCAGCCCACAAGTTCACACAGCGAAAGCCACCTTGGCACGCGGAGCAGGGAGTGTTAGCAGCTCGCGGGCGGCGCCTGCCAAGTACAATGAATTCCTAGGAAGGCAGCAAATCGGAACCAGCCCAAGTGAGGCAGGCACGAGACCTGGAGAGGTCACCCCGTACCCTGGGCCTCCTTACTGCCGGAGACCGCCTGCCTCCCAAGGTCCCAATGTTCTGCCGGCCCCTATGTACAGGTCGTGGGGTCCTTGCGCTAGTGCATGCCTGTGAATTATTGTCGTTCTGCAAGCAAAATTTGAAAACTGAGGTTATGGAAAAGTTTATCCATATTCAAGAAACCAGGAAGTCCATGTTCTTCCAGCTTCCCTCCTCTCTCTTCTGCGTTGCGGGTCTCTCTGTTGCATGATAAGGGCTCTCTGGGTCTCAGAAGTTGGACGCTGTTGGAAAAGGGAGATGTTTTCATTGCCATGTGCAGGGAGGAATCAAAGCTGGGGCCCTTCCCCCTGCGCAGTTTACGGGAATTTTGCAGCTGTAATTCCTACCATGTGGTGCTGCAAACATACCTCCTTCCCCTGGGGCCAGGGGCTGCAGGCTCCCCATGCCTGCAGCTCCCCACCGGCACTCGGTGCCTCTGGATACCCAGGAGCTGGGGCCAAAAGGCGAGGGGCAAGAGCAGGCAGAGGGGATAAGAGGCCATGAGTCACGGCTGCTGCAGCTCGGGGTCATGGAGACGCGGAGGAATGGCAGGAAATAGCATCTTTGAGGAAGCTGGTTCAACAGCTGAAAAACAAGAAAAATTAGCCATGTAGAGCCCAGGAGAAAAAAATCCTTCAGCTGAGCAGCTTTCTGTCCACAAGCCTTGGAGCTGTGACAGCATTTAAAAGCTGGAATCTCGAGCTTTAATAGATTCCGAAAAATGCTGACTTAGGAGAGCGTCACAGCACGCCGGGCTTTTGTTTTGCCTGCTCCCTTTTCCAGTTTGCTTTGTGCAGCCCTGAAGGGCATGGCAATGGAGCAACTCACAGCTCCTGCCGCCGTTTGGCTGTGCGATGCCACTGCCCTCGCTTCGCCCTCCCTGGCCCATGGACCCAGGGGTGATTCAGCCAAGGAGAAGCGTCGCTAAGCACCCAGGGCCTCTGGGTCCCAGGCAGCTGAGCTTGGCATCCTCATGCCATGACGGAACGGGGCAGGAGTCCTGCCGACGCTTTTGCCTCCTTTGGTTTATCTGCAGTTGGAGAGCAAAGCGGCCAAGGTGAGGTTTGGACAGTCATTCTCCAGGGAAGCACTGGGTTCTCCTGGCCACCGATTGCCTGCGCTTAACCTTTAAAATACGGCACTTTGAATCATGAGCTAAAGACACACAGTTAACCCTCTTGGTGTTTCTGTGTGGTAGGGGAACATCATTAACTTATTTAGATTAATTATTTGGGTAGAAAACATCTTCCTGGTCTGTGATTGTACCTCACCTACAAGACATGCAGTCCAGCCTGTGATAGGCGTTCTTCCATGCCCCCACCACACAAATAACACTAACTGCAGAGTAAAGATGGGAAAATAGAAGTAGAAATATATTACAGTCTACTCCAAGGTCACAAGGGGAATGGCAGAACTGAGGAGGAATAAGCTCTCCTGCCCTGCAATCTAGCTATTAGTTAGTCTTTGCTTTTTAAAACACGCACAAGAAGAGAGAAGCAATGGTTGGTAACATTATTCCAAGCATTTCCTTACTGCGATGAGGCCACACATGGTCCATCGCTATTGACACCTTTGCAAAGATCACCATCCTCTCATTTCCAAGTGGCTCTCCCAGTGAGCTCTGGAGCATCCCCTTTTCACGTCCCCTACAGTGCTCAGACACCAGCACGCAGCAGCAGAACTGTGCAAGCGCTAGCTATGTCACCGGTTTGAAATCAAACTTTAATACGAATGCGTCTGTGACTGTTCCATACTGCCTTTGTGGGCATGTTTGCATTTTGTTGCAGGGATGCTCTTGAGCAGAGCATCACTGTTGAGATAGTTGGCATTCTCCATGTGGTGGTTAGATATGTGCCATATTAGTTGCGTACATCATCTAATTGCTGGATAGAAACAAAAACCACAGGCTTTTTGCAACTTTCCAGTACTATGTGAATTTTGTATAATTGCCTCAGACTGAGTGGAAATTATCTGCAAGCCAAAAATATTTCACTGAAGCAATTAGCAAATCATTTTAAATAACAAATGCAATTGGAATCTCACAATCTATCAGTGGATAGAGCTACGGTTAAGGTTAAGTTCACTGAATGGGTCCTTTGTTTTGAAGCACTTTTTTAGGTTTGGCCGATCTGCTCGGAGAGAAAGTGCCTTCTCTTGCCATAGTGATAACCATGAAAGCCTATTTGAAAGCTGGGGAAACTTGAATAGAGAGAATTTTCAAACTGCCCCTCACTACCACTCTGTTAATGCTTTTATTTCTTATTCTCCTTTTTAAGAGATCAGGTAACTGTTTGGTCTGCCCTTCCTCATGGGCATTGTCAGCAGGACAAAGGGTTCCCATTTACTCTGAGTCTCCTTTCCTCCAGCAGTATAAGTTATAGAGCAGCCCTCAAAGGCACTTCACGCTGGCAGAGTGGTGCAGGGGCTGCGCTGCAAGCAGAATTCATGCCCGGGAGAGCACTGCCAGTGTCCAAGATCACCATAGCATGACGGCACTCTCTTTTCAGGGCCTGGGCATGGCATGATGCTAAACGTGGCTTTCAGGTGCTGTGACTTGACTTGGTTAAGTGCATTTGCGCTTCCTTTCCGTCCTTCCTTCCCCTTCCAATTTCTTACTTCCCATCCCTCTTATGCTCACTCTTCCCTTCTCTAGCTTCTGGCTTTCCTTGCTCTTTCCCCCCCAGTTTTTATCCCTTTGCACCTTCTATTCCATCATTTCTGTTTCCACTCTCTCCTTCTCTCCTGCTCACTTGTCCCCCGCCCTCTCTTCCACAGGGCCAATGCCACCAAGGGCCGTTGATTCGAATTAGCCCATGTTGACGCTATTAGGTCAGCCCAGGCACAGCGCATTGCCAAGACACTGTCGGCCTCGCTGCTTGCGGGAGAGATCAGAGTGGCTGAGGATGCCTGCGAAGCAACCGAGGACTCCCGTCTCTACATAAGCGGTGGCCGAAAGAGAGACATGTTGGGACAGCGCCTTTTCAGCTGGTACAATACTCCCTGCACTGAGACAAGCATCGCTAACTATGGCAATAGCTTGGAGGCTTCTCACGTGGACTGTCATCTTCACCACAGCTGTGTGCAGCTTCCCTGGTTACACCTTCCAGTCTCAAGGTAGGGATTGCCGTGGGGAGGGGAGAAGAGCTGGCACCATTGGCCTCCTCTGGCAGAATCCCTAATGCTGGCCCCGCGGGAAGTATTAGGGTGATACTGTGTTTGGGGCATAGGTGGAGATAGATACCCTGAACTCTGCTGTGCTCAGAACTGCAGCAGAAGTCCCACTGGTGATTTTGCAGGTGTGACACATGTCCCTTGGCCTGCAATGTGTTCTACTCTGAGATGTTATGCTCCTTGAATTCTTGCAGGACTTAGGATTCAAAGCAGCAGGGTCTGAATAAGGTGAGAGTCACATAACAGGCTTAGGGAACAGAAGGAGGTGTGGTAGCAACAGGGGAAGCTCCCCTTCCACTTGGGTGGAGCATCCTTGCATGAATAGAGGCTTTGTTGCGAAGAGGGATGTGTGTGTGCAGCAAGCGGCTGTGCTTGCGAGCAGCTGTCTGTGTGCAGGTGTGGAGGTCTCTGCTGGAGCATACAAACATCCAGGTACAGCTGAGTGGACAGACGTGCTGCTGGAGGAGCGGTTTGTGTGCATGCATTTCTGTAAGTGCTGCCATTAATATATGTTCAAATCTGTTTGGGCATAAGCGTTTTGTACCTTTATATGTGTGTGTGTTTCTGTTGTGCATGTGTTTAAATACAGAACTACATGTGCAAATTATCACAAGGAGGGCAGGAATGGGGGTCTCATGCACATTAGCAGCTTTGTACATGATTTTATTCCATGGATTGACTGGAAAGTGAGATGGGCTGCCTCTTAGCCAGCCTAGAGTGAAAATTCAACATTGACAGATAATACAGAATAGTTAAATTGCTTAATACTCATTTGTTTCTGTGACCATTTCTTAAGAGGCAATATGAACGCTAGCATTAGGCCCCAAAGGTAGGAGAGGTAAAAATGAAGAGCTCCTAAGTTAGATGTTTATCTGTAAATGGTGTTAATACCTCAGCAGTGTACTTACACAAACATAATGCTGAAATACCTTATGTGCCTGGGTTGATTGCAGCAGGGCCAAAGACAATGGTGTACTCAGCCCATTGCATAGCACGTCATCATCAGGCTGTTGTTATGTTGGCTATGGGTTGTCTTGTTAGGTAGAACTGAAAAGCGGGACAAAGGCAGTCCAAAGCTACATGCTGTCCTGGGTCTGAACACCATATCATTGCTAAATTTGAAATATCATTGCATTGCAGCTTGCACAGAGTGAAAGAAGAGGCAACCAAATTATACAGCTGTGCTGTGCATGCACAGTGCAGCATGCAACATTACACAGGCAGATTTTCTTTAATATGAAACAAACACAGTTTCTGATCCTTTTAGCCAATAACTCTGGCAATTCCTGATGTGAATGTTCTGGGCCTCCTGCATCTGTCACTTCACACCTCCCTCCATCTGCACCACCGCACTCGCAGCACTAGCACCACACTAATGAGAACTTCAGTGCCAAATCACCTCTGTCTGGACTCTCAGCAGCTAAAACCCTCCTTCGCTCCCGAGTCCCTGCACTGTGTTCTAATACAGCTCAGTTTAAACCCACGGGCTCACTGATAGTGTAGTTAGTATAGCCTCATTTGTGCTTACTGGCTTCCCTGAGCAGAGCAATGGGCAAGGGTCAGCTTGTGATGCTGCTGGGAGCGTGGTGCCATGGGTGAGGGCAGGCAGTAGCCAACCCAGGAATAGAAGCTTATCCCCTCTCCAGTCCCAGCCCAGTGCCCAGTGCCTTGGATCAGGCTGCCCCATGGGCCCCACTTACTGTCAGAGCCCTTTTTTAGGCTCCTGAACGGCTGGCTCCATGCTATTAATAATGCTCAACACTTTGCTTTGCCATGTTGCTGAGATAGTAAGTACATAATCCTCACAACGCCCTTTCAAGAGGGTGAGATACTGTTATCTCCACTTATCAGTTGGAGGTGTGGAAAAATAAAGGCCAGTGTTTTCAATAAGCCACTGATTTCGGTGGAGGAGACTTGCCCAAGCGATCCAGTCAATTAGCAATGGAGCAGGATTCATGTGCCCCATGTGCAGAACTCCAGATCAGTGTATTTATTTCATGCAGGAAAAAAATGAAGGTATTTTACTCATAAGCTGTAGGTATCCATGTGGCTGACAGCAGCCCAAAGTTGAAGGCCTCTTCAAGTCAGCAAAGCTGTAACAAACCTCAGAGGCCAATAATATCATGTGTAAACTATGCAATTTTTAACAATGCAGGTAATTACAGATGAAACAATTAACCAAGGACTCAGTACCCATCCCCCATTGCTGAATGCTTTTTAATCAACAGGAAATTTTCTTCTAGTGCTTTAGTTTAACCACAGTGATAGAACGTATGTTCCATGATATACTGAGCATTAAATGAGGATAATCTCACTAATCCCCTCTCACATGTAACTCTATGGAGGAAGCATTGAGGCTGCCACAAGGCCAGGGCAGACTGGAGCCAGGGGATCCCATAGCATTTTCCCCAGACATCCCTTGTGGGTTGTGTATCTGTGCTGCAGCTGGGGCTCCTCTCCACTCTGGTGAGAAGACCAGAGCAAACCTTTGCTTCCTTTTCATCCTTTAACCAGCTCCGTAATGACAGAAGAGATGAGGAGAGCATACAAGGTGAGGAAACAAAAACCTCCCCCTTCCCTCTTTGGCTTTCACCTTCCTTCTCTTCTTCTTTTCATTCAGCTTCCTTCTCTTCTTCCCTGTGCTTCTGCTCTGTCTTGTGCCTGCTCTGCCCTTTTCCTTCCTGTGCCTCCTGTGCTGTTCCTTCCCCTGCTGATGTGTTTGCCCTTTACATGAGAAGGTAGGAGGACGAGCTACATCACTCCTCACACTCTGTCCTTCCTGCATTCCCAGCTTTCTCCAGTCCCCTCTCCCAGAAAGATCTGCTGCTTGCTGAATGCCCAGCAGCCCACACAGCCATGGGCAGCTCTGTTTTCCTACTGAAGGGTTTTTTATAGCATCACACTGAAGCAGTTTGACAGCTGTCTGGAAACACCAGGCTTCTTATCACGGGTGCAAACCCTTTTGATACAGTGAAAGCAATATTGCATATTTCAAGCCAAGGTCTATTAATATAGCAAGTGGCTGAGAGGGCAGAGGGAACATGATGGATTTTCTGGAAGGAAGAAAGGAAGGAAGAAAAGGAAGGGAGGGAGGGAGGGAGGGAGGAAGCAAGCAAGCAAGCAAGCAAGGAAGAAAAGACCAAACAGTGCCATTCTTGATGCTGGGAGCTCCTAGTGTGCTCTGTAATATGGGGAGCAGGATTGAGGCAAGGGTGAGGAGCTGAGGGAGAAGGGAACATCTCTAATGCTGTTGGGTGGACATGAGCTAAGAGCAGGCCATGTGAGTACACAGGGTTAGGGAGCAAAAGGGATGTCTGTACGCTAATGCTAGAGGAGAGGAAGGGGCCAGCTGTAATCCTGGAAGAGGACACTGACTTTTTCCTTGGGTTGAAAGTCTCTCTTCATTGTTTTTTTCTATTTGTGATGTCTCCATAGTGAAGCATCCCTTCTTAAGACATTCATGCAATGCTGGGCACCGTTCTTATCTTTTTCCTCCTATGCCTCAGTTTCCTGAGTGACATTCCTGAGGTTGCAGATGGAGCCTGCACTACAGCAAAAGCTAGTTCTCACACACAACCTGAACCCCAGACCCTGGACACTTTCTTTGCCCCTGGAAGTATGTTGCAGGTCAGGATGAGAGACAGCAGTACAGGGTCCCAGGCATTTCTCTAGCCACTGGGTACATAAACCTCCTTCCTAGTCACTATTTTGTAAGCTCGCATGGACTGCAAAAAGAGAAAAACAAAAACAAAAAACTTCCGATAGCAAGTTTTTCCAAGCCTGAGGTCATTGCTTAAGTGCAAATAGTCACGCTTGTTTGCCCGGCTGCATCACACAAGAGGCAGTGTGATGTGGGAGAAGCTAAAGCACAGGAAGTTTAAAAAAAAAAAAAACCCTAATAATTACTTTTGGCTTGTTGAGCCAAGGGATAGGTGCCAGAGGTGCTTATGGTTTGGAAGGTTGGGAGCTAATCCCTAAACCCAGCTGGTGGGAAGGACTGTCCCATTAGTGGTGGCCAAGGAAACCACTCTGTCAGGATCCCACACTGGAAAACACACTAGAGGAAAAGAAAACTTTCCAGTGCTGCCATGTGGTAAGAGTGTAATTTGGAGTCCAAATTTATGATGGCTGGGAAGGCTTTGAAGATGGGTGCTGTGGAGCCAGGCAAAATGCAGCCACCCCAGAGCAGCCTGACCTCTCCCTGCTTGCTTAGGAAACAACAAGAAATAGGATGCAGAAACACAGTAAGACCCCTCCAGCATGAAAAGAGGGCAGATCCCCTCCCACTCCATAAGCAGACCTCCAACCATCAGGGACAAAGAAGAAAACTCTGTGATGGGGGTTGGGGAGGGCTATTCTGTCTAATGCATGATTTTTTACATCTTCTGCTAAAGCATTCAGTACTGAAGGCTGTCAGAGTCAGCTTGACCTCAGATCAGATCCAGTCTGGCAATCCCTGACATTTGATTAGAAAATGGGAAATTTCTATAGAGGTTACAGAGAGCCAATTTCTTTGACAGCCATAGGTATTGTGTTACTGGGCAAGCGCAGTCAGACATTTTGGACGGTGACATTGTCAGAGCACATTTCCTAAGTGGTACAAGACAGGCTCAAAAGCTCAAGTGTCTCGAGAAGGTGCTAAGCCAAGCTGATACGTTAAAGAGCACCAGCCTGGGGAGCTGGAAAGGCAGGATGGTCTAGTGGATAGAGACCTGGCTGGGGAATCAGGATGCCTGACTTCTTTTCTTGCTGTCTTTTTGGGCACAGCTGGGGAATTCTGGTTTCCCCCTTTTTTCTCTTTTAGTTTGATTGTAAGATTGTCATTGCAAGGATATTGTTGTGGTTTATCTTTGAGGGATGACTGGTGCCTAATGTATTAATGCAGCTGTGATCTGGGAGGCTAGTACAATACCGTTACTATGTGAATTATCGAAAGGCTGTGAGTTAGCAGGTCCACCTGGCAATCACCTGCAGAGGAAGAAGAGATTAGCCTCCATAGGCTGAAGGCCTTCATGAATACCCCAAGAGGCTTGCTCAGGATCACACAGCCTGGACAGGGCAGGGAATACAGGCATCATGTCCCTGTTGTGCCATAATTTCAGGGGCGTCCATCCTTCTGCCCATCTTTTTTATTAGGAGATGTCTGTTGTAAGCAGGCACAAGTGCGCTCAGTCTGTTCTTCAAGATGGAGGGAAACTACACGGCTGCTCTGGTGTGACACAGAGGAGATAAGTCCTACAAGGTGGCAAGGGGGTAAGCTGAGAATTGGTGCCCTGTTAATGCAGTTAAATGTGCTTTCGTTTGGAGCGTGAATGGCATGAGTGTGTCTGCCCGCAGTATGGCCACTGAATTACAGAATTCCCTTTGTGTCAGGACAGTGCTCATCCGCCTTGCGCTAGCTGTGAGCTTAGGTAATGTTCAGATGCAGCCAGCTCTGCATTAGGTTACTGGGTATTTTGCTCTGACTCTCTTTGCAGAATGTCATTCTTCCTGTGTTTGCTTTTCCTCCCCAGAGGAGTTCCTCTCCAGCCTCGATCACTATGAAATTGCGTTCCCCATCCAAGTGGATCAAAACGGTGACTTCCTCACCTTTGACATGAGAAGCCAGCTGAAGCAACGCCCTCGGCGCAGTCTGGGCTCCCTGCCCTATGAGCCATCTGAGCAACAGGTCTTCTACAAGGTCTCTGCTCATCGAACCCAGTTCCTCCTCAACTTGACACTGCACTCCAACCTGCTGGCTGAGCACTTCACTGTCGAATACTGGAAACGAGATGGTGTGGACTGGCAACATGATTTCCATGAAGACTGCCACTATGCAGGCCACTTGCAAGATCAGTACCGGAACTCAAAGGTCGCCATCAGCAACTGCAATGGACTGGTGAGTCTCCATATTTTGTCCAGCTGAGGGCAATACTAACAACTAGAGCTGCCTGTAGAACAGAGCAGATTGCAGCTTCTTCTATCCTCACTAGAGAAATGTAACCTAATTTGGGTCCCAGCAGGCAGTCTTCCATGGTGATGAGATAGGCATGGGGTTGGTGTCAAGCTAGAGTACTGCACACTGGCATCAAAAGTCGCCTGAGCGTGACGATGGCCGTATCTCTTCATTACATCTATAGAGGTTCCTGATTCATGTTTGGATTGCAATCCAGTTCCTGCTGAAGTCAGTGGGCGTCTTTCCATTGATTTTAACCAGAATGGGAAGAGCAAAGCTATAGACCACATTTGAATTATTCTGGCTCTCACAGAACTCTCCAGTCTGTTTCCAACAGCAACAGCAAGCGATATGTTTTGCATGTATTAGTGAGGAAGAAGTGCAGAAGGACAGGAATTTCACAGCACAACTGAGACTGTCAAAAGTGCATTCAAATCCTAATTGCAGTTACATTCCTGGGGTTCCCATTTACTTTTATTCAGATTTCAGGAGCTAAAAACATGACTTTTGGTGAAAAACTGAAATAGTCAGTGTTCTTCAATGTAAAAAAGAGAACACCAAGAGGGGACAAGGTGGCATTCCTCAAATACAGCAAGACTTCTGTAAAAAGGGAGGGAATAATCTGTTTTACATGCTTCTAACAACTAGGACAAGACATCATGGTCTTAATTATCAGCAAAAAAGCCTGATGGTAGACATCAATGGTAAGGATAGCTAAGCTCTGGACTAGATAGTGTGCAGAGTGCATGGCCCCTCCATCACTTAAGATCTTTAAGAACAGGCCAGACAAATGCCTGTCAAGACTACTCCAGGAGTGATTCATTAGCTCTTTCAGCACTGGGAGCAGACTAAGGATTTCCATCCATGTTTTTCTATGATATTTTGATATTGCCGGCTCACAAGGCAGCTTTCATGACCTGCCAGATGGAGGGATGAAGCAAACATACCTTTTCAGTGAATCCCAGTGATGATGGCTCCCTTGGAGGGGTAACATGTAGAAAAAAGCTCTATAGGCCAGATTCATATTTATCCTAAGGCTCCACCTCTTAGCAGTATTCTGGCAGTGTAGAAGAGCTTCCAAATGGGAATGAGTTCATGTTTGATTTATTGCTAAATTACATTGCCAGAACAGTGCTGTGGGTTATTAACAGAAATGAGAATCTGACTCATTATATCAGAGATTCTTGTGTTTCTATCTCACAGCCAAGAATCAGAGGCTGCATAAACCCTTGGTTTCCTAGTTAGCCCTTTGTTTAGATATGGGAATTCTGCTGAAGTCCTGGAAAAATTACTGATGTTCACAAAAGAAGAACTGAAGGGTGAGTTGGACATTGCTGGCTCAGAAGAGATCTGGCATTAGCCTACCTCCCCACTTCACAGTGGGCAGCAAATCCAGGGCAAGCAATGGCCAGGCAGCACTTACACTGGTATAATTTAGTCCACAGACTGAGTTTAGTGCTGGAGAGATACCAGGGGTTGTCTGGGGGAGAATGCAGCCAGGCGCAAAGAGGTACAGAAGGTTGTGCAACACCTCTCCTTTTCCTGACCACCATCCTTCTGCGCTGGAGAGCTACAGACATCAGCAGCAGGGGGAATCTTCTTGGTTAAGGAGAAAGACAGGGTCAGGAACTTGCCACAGCACGCTCTCCTCCAGGTAGGCATCAAGTCTGCTTAGGTGGGGACAAGTAGGGGCAGAAGAGAGCCTTCAGTTCCTGCGGTCTCAGAGGACGTGAGGTACAGGTGCATGCTGATGCGTGCCAATAGGGTGCTGCATGTGCTGACCCATGTTTGCCAGAGCTAAGCTCACTGATGGTGCAAAGGGACTTGTGTGTTATGTGTTGTGAAATGGCCACAAGCAGATATCAGGTGCTGTTTATGGGGTATTGCTGTGCACTAAGGAGGAGGAAAAGGGAAGAATGTGCCCACAAAAGCATCCAACACAAGGTGTGAAAATGGGTAACAAAACCCAAACCATCCTCCATTCCTTGAACTTCCCCACATCCCTATACAACTTCTGCTTCTGCAAGGTGTAACTGTAATCCCTTTTGCTTCCAAACACTTGCAACATGTAATTCACACCTTACGGCACCCTGACTTTAGACTGCTGATATCTGGGCACATTTCCATTGATTCATCTTTCTGGCCATATGCACACCATCATACGCACACATGCATATACGCGCATCGCACACTTACTGTGTCCTCCACATGCTCCTGCACAGCCACCCCAGCACGCAGGCATCCAAATCTGAGTACAGATAGATAGTGTATGTCAACACAAACATCTCCCCACGGCAGAGGGCTTCCCCGCAGAAGCCACACTGTGCTACACTTCAGTTTGAACAGGATAAAAGTCACTGAGGCTTAAGTTGTCGGAAGCAAAGGGCAAAATGGTCCATGTTCCAAAACACGCAGAGCCGTGAGCTGCCAGCAAGGCGAGGCCGCCAGCAGGGCTGAACACAAAGCAGCTGGAGCCTGCAGGAAGCAGCCCTAGGAGCTCTGCCTGGGCCTTACAGGGAACTGAAAAGCCTGTATTAAGCAAAGCCAGGTTTCAGCCCACTGGCTGTATGAGATCCCAAAGACTGGTGCCCTACCATCAGAAAATTTGCAGCTAGGGGAAAACAACTTTGGGAAAGAAATGTCACTCTTTTCCCTCTTAAGTCAGAGCTCATAAAATGACAGTTTAAAGGCCAGGTTTACAATCCTGTTTGTCCGTGCTGAAATGTTGCTTTTATCTGAATCGCCCTCCTGAAATCATTGGAACATTAAATGCTCAGAGCTGGGCAGATGGCCCTGCTGCTGATGCTAATATCAAGCTGTTTGTGTGTATTTAAGAGGAGACAGAAGAGCTGAGTTGCAGTATGTGGCCATGCTTTCCTAAGTGTGGTTATAAGCTAATAGGATAAACCATCCTTGCTCTGCAGATGACCTGAGTGAATCATAGACAGGATATCCAGCTTAGCTCCCCCACAAACCACAGAGATGTCTCCAAGGGCTTCTTGCCTCCCCCTTTCAACAGGCATGTGTCATGTCCACGACCCAGACCTCTATGCTTGGGTCTTTGGGGTAAGTGATGAGGGAGTTTTTAGACTCCTGTGATGGCAGGTCTTCACTATCAAAGGTTGTTGGGCAGATGGTGGAGTCTCCTGCGTCTAACATGCTGTGCAGACACTCCACATATAAGTTTCTGGACAGTTAGGAACTGTTTTTCTCTTGCAGTACATGGTTTTCAGGCAGGACATGCTCTCCTCTCCTGTTACTCTGCCCTAAGCCGGCAGTGACCTCCTTCTCCCCGTCCCACAAAGCCGGCAGCCAGCTGGCTTCACCGGCCGACACTCGGCTTTCCGTCGAAGTCCTCGCCAGGCTAACCTCACAGTACCTCACTTGTGTTTGAAAAGGTGGAGCCGAGCCAAGAGCAACAAAGCTTGGTGCAGAAGGAAATCCCCCGGCACTCTGTGGAGATGGGGACTTCGCTGTGCACACACTGCCCTGATTCAGCTTTCACAGCGGCGAGGGGAGAGACGGAGAGACCTATTACAGAGGCAGCCTCCACCCAAAGAGGGGTCTCCCCACTTGCCTGGCAATAACACTGTTACATAGTTTGCTCCTTCCTTGCAAGGACCTCAAGATGTTTTACAGAGACCTGCTTCCCCCCCAGCCCCTTCCTGGCAGATCGGGGCTCCTATCCCCATTGTATAGAGGGGAACTGTTGAAGTGTTAGGACAAGCGGTGGCAGAGCTGGTGACAGGACCTAGGAGTCTTTACACCCAGAGCTATGCTTGAGCGTGGAGAGTGGAAGGACAGGCCAACAATGTGGGTCTTGAATTTGGGACACTTCCTGGTCTGCCTGAGCAATGTCAGGCATGTTTCTGTGCCCTGGTTGCTCATTGATAAAGTTCAAACAATAGCACAGCCCTGTTTCTTGGAGTTACATGAAACTAAATCCAGTAAGAGGGTTGTCACAGCAATGGAGCTTCTGCTTATATAGCATTGAGCTGGAAGAAGCTTTTTAGGTTGCCAGTTCTAGGCCCACAGCTGAGATTTATTCAGTCAAAGAATAAAACAAGGGAGAACAAAAAAGCTGACTAGCTAAATCAACTGCTAATGGAGCAGAAATGTAAAAAGGGGCAGTGTTGCCTGTTGGGCACAACACTGGCTTCAGGCTATAGTGAAAGATTTTGGCCCCTGTTGGCTGCTTCATTGCAAATCAGACTTCAGATTTTGAAGATTCAATATGATTCTCAGAAGCCTCTAAATGTCTGTACTGCTCTGTATCTCTGTACCTCAGTTTCCCAGCTGGAGGTAATGGTCCTGAGTTCCTTTAAAATGCTCTTTGGTGAGGCTGAAGAGCATAGGAAGTAGACCTCACTGTTGGATAGTGCTGATGTTTGAAGGCATGGTATTTAGGATCTCAAAGACAACTCAGTTAGATTGATGAGTGCGTGGAACAGGAAAAAAAACTCATAATTTTGCAAGGAGAGATTGAGATTTTCAAAGGACTTCAATGAACACAACTGCCCCAAGGCATCCAAGAGCAGCTGGCTCAGTTTGAGCTGGTCCATAGGTTCATGTGATTCAGTGTTTGTGCGTAGATGAAGGATTCCTGCATGTTTTCAAAAAGTATTTGTCAATTCCCAGAAGTTCAGTGGTTAATCATCAGACAGTTTGTTATGGAAAGCTGCCACTATGTCACCCATTTCTCTCCCTTCCTTTTTTATTCCCTTCCACCTCTTTCCTTTCACAGCATGGGGTGATAGTTGCAGATGAGGAAGAATATTTCATCGAACCGCTGAGCCCAGGAGCCAACGTCAGCACAGGGAATGAGGGCAAGGGCAGCCCCCACGTCGTGTACAAACGATCATCTCTCCAGTATCCACACATGGATGCAGCTTGCGGCGTGCTAGGTACCTGCACCTACCAACACAACCTCAATCCATCCCAGTGCAGGGTGGGAAAGTCCCTATAGACCAGACTTTGGAGTTCCACGCTGCCCTCTATGGCAAGAAACCAAATTTTTCTCCTGCACTTAAGAAAGTTTTATTTATGTATTTCCTTTTACCCATGTTAAGCATTTCTGGTAGCCTGGTCTGTGGGAATCTCTTGTACTCTATTTCACAGCAGGACATTTAGATTTGTCAGTAGAGGGTGGAATAGAAGAGCAAAAATTGCCTCTCATTGTTCTTAAGAAAATCCTCCCATATTTGGCCAATTTACAAGGTATTGGGAAATTGTAGTTCACATATGCTCAATAGAGCATTGTGTTTGGGTTTCAGTCTCCAAAACTTCTGTCCACATTGCGCATACTTCTGCTGCTGCAAGAGACCCAAGTAGAAAGATGTCTTGTAGGGTGGGATGTTGGATCCGGTTAGTCATAGTGGGCTAAATGGGAGACATTTGTACAGGATGATGATTGTGCATCTGCCTTCACCTCTACACCTATAGACCTCTAACTTCCTAAAGGATTCAAACAGGTCTACCCTTGTTCTCTTCCCACACAAGCCTGTGCTCTTCTCCTTCTTGCAAGCAGTCAGTCCATGTCCCAGAGCATGGGGGAGATCCCTGGCCTTTGGGAATGTACAAAGTTTCTCCATCCACCCAAAATGTTGCGCATATGCAGGATACCATTCCTTCTGTTTAGAGGCTTCTCTTGATTCTCTAAAGAAAGATGAAGGGAGATGCTGTTCCCACAGAGGGGCCAGCTGGCATTTTATGGATTAGAGTCAGAGGATGCAGAAGGAAGGCTGCTCCCTGTTTCTCCCAGCAGGTTTGTGTGTCATTTCAGGATATTAATCCATTGTCCCTGCGGTGACACTTGACCAGATGAGGAATCACTGCTAGAAGGGATGGATTCTCTGGAAACATCAGGGCATGGCCCACGTGATGTGAGGGGACCAGTGTCCCTCAGAGCCTGGCAGTGCGTTGGGAGACAACCTGCGTTTCCCTGGCCCTGCTCCTCCCATCACAGCTCTCAAAGTCACATTACACAAGGCTGCCAGCAGACTCCCCTTCTGCTGATTCTCTGCCACATTCCCCGGCTTCCAGACGAAAGTTAGCCTGTTCCCAATTGTTTCTTGGAAAGCAAAGACCATGGAGTAGGAGCCACAGGCCAAATACAGTTCAGAACAACCACAGCGCAACTGGCCTCAGCAAAGATGCCCCCTCCTATTGCTCCGCAGTCCTGACCTGTCCTGACCTGCCCAAGGCAGCCTGGCCTCTGAGCACCCAACAGTGAGCTCCCTCTGTTCAGCGCAAGGGTCCAGAGCCAAATCCAGCAGGTAGGCTGCAAGGACATCTATATTCAGCCCATCGTCCCAGTCTCGCTAGATATCTGATGATCCCTGCATCAGAGCAGAGGAGGAGGATTCAAGCTGCTCTCTCAACAGGACAGTATCAGCGGTTGTAACTCGCCAGACAGCTCTCCTTCCCTGGGGTAGTCTCCAGGCAGTCTCTGCAGGGTTCAAGTCAGGGATGGAGGCTTTGGTACCTGAGCTGACGGCCCCACTGGGTGCATCTCTACAGTCAGGTTGGTAGCACATGAAGCCTGGAGCAAAGTCCTACAAACCTGCTGCTGCTGCTTTGGAGGCTGCAGCCATTACTGCAGAGGAAAAGCCAAGTCCTAAATTCAGGTCCTGGCAGGAAAAGGAAAGAGGAAATGACCTTCAATGGCTTTATTTTCAGATTATGTCTGTGTAGTTTCTAATTCTATGCAGCTATTCCCTGTGACAGAGACAAGGGCAAGGTTTTGTAGCACAGAAGCAGTCAAACACACAATGAAGGTGGCTCCAGACTGAAGCAGCAGGATGGATGTGCTCCTCAGCATTCAAGTGCCTGGGGAGGAGGGCAGGCTGGATAGGAATGGGCAGGAGTTTAGAGAGGAGAAGTCTCACTGTGGGAAATGGCATTGGGAGCTGGATGAGCAGGGGAGCTGTGGGGCAGCTGGGATGGCAGGCTGGCTCTGGGAGAGGGTAGAGCCATGTGGGGGAAGCTCAAGGACTGGGATGGGGAGTGGTAACAGGACCAGGGATGTTTTAACTGAGTGAAGCTGGCACTAAGAGCAGGCCCATGATAGTGGGCACATTTGCTGGGTCTGTGTGTGGTGCATAAAGAGACTTGCAGTGGCCTTTTCTTCTCTGTGCTGAAAGCAAGCTAATATTGTCAACTTCTCACCTCCATGTGCTGCTGAAATGCTGCTGGAGGGCAACACAAAAATCTCTTTTCATCTCCAGATGAGAAGCCCTGGAAGGGAAGACACTGGTGGCTGCGAACACTGAAGCCCTCCCCTCTGAAGCCATCGGGCAACCACAGCCAGCGAGGCCAGCTGCCTCTGAAGAGATCTGTCAGCACTGAGCGCTACGTGGAGACCCTGGTGGTGGCTGACAAAATGATGGTGGGGTACCATGGGCGACGGGACATAGAGCAGTACATCCTGGCCATCATGAATATTGTAAGTGTTATAACCATATCACAAATCTTCGGGGGACCTCAGGGCTCACATCCCTAGCAGCAGAGAGGAAACAGGAATAAATCCTATTCTTAACCCCAGATACCAGGGATCAGGTCAGATGTCATAGGCTGCCACGTGCTTTTCCTGCAAGAAAAGTGGAATGGAAGGGACACAGTGGGGAAGTCAGATCTGTTCCAGGATTGCCGTGACTTCTCCCTGTCCCTAGAGCAAGAAGTTGTCTGGGGCAACGACCTGACATGCTGCCACTGTTCAGGAGCAGTCATATTCTGCAGAGCCCACAGGGACTCTCTCATGTATGGGAGGGGGCACCTATTTAGGAAGGTTAAACTCTGGCCCATCTGACCATGCTGCAGGCCAGACCCTGACTGGGAGAACAAAGCCCTTTCTTTGAACAGCATCTCTCATCTCAAATTAGCATTGCAAATAGGGCCTGGCAAACTGAGAAGCACAAGGGAAAACACAAGGGCAGTGAGCTCTCACACATTGGGGCTGATCAGCTGGAGGGGTGGGAAGGAATATCCCCCATTCTTTCCTGCAGCGCTGCCCAGTTCTCTGAGTTACTGCAGAGGAACCTCCTCTGCAGCATCAGGTTTGGGTCATTGCTGGAGGCAGGATAGCAGGCTAGATGCATTAACAGCCTAAGCTGGCCATGCTAAATCCTCCTGTGAGGTGAGACAGGCTTGGAAGTAGTCCATCAAACCTATGAAAGCCCCTCTGTGATGGTTCTTTGTCCTGTCCTCTGCAGGATCTCTTTTCATGGCTTGCTCTGTTTGCATTTCTAAAGCAGATGCCAGATTTTAAAACAATACAGGTTTTAACCATTTCATCTGATGTAAAATGCCCATCGTGTGGCAGTAGATTTCTGAGAGACATTGTGTCATTCCCTGTTGATAGGCAGTCAGGAAAGCTTTGTCCCCTTGGCAGGGTTTCCTCACCTGAGCTCCAGGCAAGGAGCAGGTGCTGCAGCATTTGGGCTTCACTGCTAGAATCACTCCAGAAGGAGACACCAAGGTCTGAACAAAGTTTAGGAGGTTCTACAATCCAGTGTGGCGTCCTATACCCATTTCTGCTTCCTGAGCAGATTGTGTTCAGACCCCACAACCCACACTGACGAAGCAGGTCTGTTTGCATCTGGCGGGCTGCCCGACATGTGCCTGCTCACCGGCCAATTGCCCCATCACCCAGCCAGCGAGCTCATTTTTAAGACTCGTCTTTTCTTGTTTCTTGGAGGTCAGGTTGCCAAACTTTTCCAGGACTCAAGTCTGGGCAATATTGTCAATATCCTAGTGACCCGGCTGATTCTTCTCACTGAGGATCAGGTAAGATGGGCTTTGCCAAGCCAGCTTCCATCATACTGCTGCCCTTCCTTTGTGGAACTGTGTGCTCCTCCTGGATGTGACCCCAGGGAGGTCCCTTCAGCACAGGCCATTGCAATCTGCTGGGTGTACCACACACTCTCAAAGGGGGCTGGTGACAGTGGTTTCAGGACCTCTAGGAGTCTGAGGACTGTTTCTAAGAGGACTATAATAGGGTGGCTCTAGGGAGTTTTAAGTAGCTTTAGTCCTCCTAAAGTCTTGCTTCCCACTGCCTCCATGCAAGGCGGGGGGCATCTGAACATGTCAGTGCCTGGCTGGTTTGGGAAGAGACAGCACTTTCATATCAGAGCTTCTTTGGGAACATGTTGTTATATTGCTTCCTTTCCAGCCCACCCTGGAGATTAACCATCATGCTGGGAAATCCCTGGACAGCTTCTGCAAGTGGCAGAAATCCATCGTGAACAGGAACGGCAATGGGAACGCTATCCCCGAGAATGGCATAGCCAACCATGACACTGCTGTACTGATCACTAGGTAAGGCTGAACCCCGGTTTAGTGTTGTCCTCCCGGGGGGGTGTCTTCGCTGCAGCTACCCCTCCATCTCTACCCCAACAGAGCATCCAGGGCTTACCTGCACCTTCCCATGCACTCCCTCGTGAACTGGCCTGGCAGCGACTGTCACTCAGACCAGCCACATGCCAGTTACCTTGCAGTGATGCAGATCTTTGCAGTTCAAATAGCGATCGTCCTCCAGTGTCCTCTCTCCATCTTTGTTGGGCTCTCTCCCTGTTGGACAGGGAATACGAAGGGGACAGCTGGGACAGTGGAAAGATCAAAGGGATGGCTGGAAAGATAGGGGATACGAAAGGGATAGCTGAAAGGATGGAGGATGCGGAAGGAGTAGCTGGAAGGACAGAGGGTGCTGAAAGGCAGCTCTAGGAGGTGCTGCCCCAGCTGCACCCTGCCTCTCTCTGATCAACACCGGCCCTCCGGCACCCACACAAGCACAGCTTAGGCAGAGGCGCAGAGGCAAGGGAAGAAATCAGTGGCAAAAGCAAGCTTTGTTTGTGCCTTTTTTTTTCTCTGGAGGGATGGAAGAAAGTCATAAAATGAAAGCAAGAGAGAGGGGAGCCTCCAAGCGGGAGCCGATTTCTTTGGCTTCCCTGCGTGCTGCGCTTCTGCTCCAGTTCCCTGCAGCCGCAGGAGCTGCACGCAGCCTGGCTCATGTCAGGGAGCTTGTGAAATTTTTACAGCACTGGAGGAGGAGCGAGCGAAAGGCCCTCTCGGCCCCAGCTTCACCCTTCCAGGATTGCAGCGTCTGCTTTTCCTCCCCCCCACTCCGCACGTGTGGGACACGGACGCTGACTCCGAATTCTTCGGCCTCCCACCAGATGTTTGAACTAACCCTAAGCGACTCGCTGGTCCTGCCTTGCTGAGGCCAAGTCCTGCGCCAGCCCTTGGACAGGCCAAGTGTATCCAGCCCTGTCTCTAATAAATTCCCCGTCTTCCGATAACATCTTGCTGAGCTGTGGGCTTTTTTCTCTTGCGGAGACGTGTCAAATCAGAACCTCAGAAGGGTTTAACGGAATCCGCTCGAAACAAAGCAACAAATGTTTTTCACTCACTTGGTTTCCTGTCGGGGGTGAGAGGTTTGGACACTTCCAGCGAGCGGGAGAGGCCAAAGGGACAGGAGCCATTACCAGGAACATTTTACACTTAACCCATCGTGTGCTATCAGCTTGTTTGTTCTCTGTTTTCACGCCCGTGGGGCCGATGGGACGAGCAGTGTTGGACAGGGAGACTCAGTGCAGGCAGCCTTGCTGGCATCCCCCACAGCCAGCATCCTCGGGGTTGAGCCCCCTTCCCGCACAGGCGGCAAGCACGCCTCGCAGCCAAGCTTCAGCACCCACAGCACAGCTCTGAGATGTCCCAGCCTGGTTACCACTGGTCCCCCCACCTGCAGATCCCACATGGATTCAAGTGTTAACCTTGCCCCTTTCAGCCGGGGATTCCCACCTCAGCCGCCAAGACCCAAATGGTTGATGAGGGCCACGAACTGGGCAGGACCTGGAGAAGATAAGTAAACAGAGGCATGGAGGGCACATGGCTGATATCATCGCCACAGCTAAAATGCAGTATTCATTCTCTGGCCCAAAGTGGTCTGCAGTGCTGTTCTGGAGCTGCTGCTGCATCCCATGGCATGGTGCTGTGTTTCAGTTTGGATGAGATTTGCTTTGTTGTCCTCATTAAGCTTCAACTTGTACACAGCTAAAGATGTGCAAATGGTTGATTCCTTGATGCAGCGGCTGAAAGTCAAGGCAAGGAAGGGGCAAAGAGTCATTTTGAATCAACCCATTTTGAATTTGTTTGGAACATTCTCAGTGAAGAAAGAAACTTAAAAAAAATTGTAGAAAATCAATTTAGCATTTTAATACAACCAGAGTGAATTTGGACATGAAACGTTTCCTTTTTTTTAGTTTTTTTCCAAATTACGTTTTTGACTAATAAAATTTGCTGCAATGGACCTGAATTTACAGATGTCTTTACCAGCCTCTATGTCTTTGTCTCTCTGTGCTGACACATCTGTAACCTGGCCCTAGCAGTGGTTTGGGGCTCAGGTTCACGGTGCTGTGCACTTGCACAGAGTCTGGCCTGTCCTCATCAACACTGCATTGCTGGGGCAGATCCCCTGATCCCAGTGTCTCCCAGTAGAGCAGTGGATGGCTCTTGGTAGTGAGCCTGACTCTAGTGAGCAGAACAGGACTGTCTACCTAAACAGCTTCAAGGCCGAAATAGCGTTGTCCCTTCCCCTGCTGACTTACTGCATTTCATCATAACCAAACCTCTGATCCCTTCCAGCATTGACTCAAAGTTAAGGGCCCAATATGCAGGCACTGTTGTTAAAAATCAACAGTGAATCTCAACCTGGGGAAAGCAAATGTCCTAAAACATGTGTCAGACACTTATCTTACCTTTTAGAGGCCTGTACTTTTCATTCCAGAAATGTCACATGAACCATGTATGCTGTTTGAAGTGTTTTGAGTATGAACACATCGGTAACATTGAGATGAATTTGTGAAAGGTTTTGGAGTCACCAAAATTGTAAGCGTTGTTCCTAATACTGCCTCCTCCCTCTCTTTTCTTGCAGATACGATATTTGCATCTACAAGAATAAACCATGTGGAACCCTAGGTTAGTAGGATTTTGCTCCAAGAATCTGTTGCAATGACAAAAGCTGTCTCTTAGGTGGCACGTCTCACCAGCACATCTTTAGGAGCTTGGCAAGGAAGGGTTGCACCATCCTCATTTCCTAACAAGCAGGCTGAGGGGAAGCGGCTTGCCTAACACTACCAAGAACACCGGCAGCGGAGCCAGAAACAGGCCCTGAGTTTCCAGCCCGCTAGACTGTATAGCCTCCTTACTTCTGTAAACACTAAAAGCAGCAATCCAGAGGACGGATGGGCTTTGGAACACTTTGCTGTTATATCCCTGGGTCAGATCCAGCATGATGATTAAGAACCGTTCGCATTTAAGGCTGGTCCATAGCCTAGTGGAGTATTCCTGGCTTAGCGGAGAGAAATGAGACTTTTTTGTGATGACTATAAAGGGAGTTCTTTATTTAAACTGCTAGACACAGACAGACCCTGCAGCTCTCTCTGGCTGTAGCTCCCAATTTGTCTTGCCCTGGTCTAGACGAAGCAGTCAGGAAGGGATTATTGCTGTGAATCACTTCAGTTAAAAAGAAGAAGTTGGTGGATCTCTGACCTGATGAGGCTGCGGACGAGGTGCCTGGGAGGGAGGTTGAGGCTGGATGGGTCGTGGCAGCTGGATTCCTTCCTTTAATGGAGACTGTTCGCTTCCCTGACACTGTGGAGCAGAGCACAGCCAGCCCATGTCTGTATTAGTGGGACACTATATGTGCAGAGGGTCTGGGGAACCCACTGATCCAAGGGTATTTCTGTGTTCTTCAACCCTCCAGAAGGACTCAGGTTGGATTCCAGATTGTGGTGGCTGCATGTCAGCCAGGACCAAATGCAGTCAGGTTGTATCCTGGGTTATTCAGTTATCCAGGCTGCTCTGGCAAGGTTTAGATGCCCAAGCCCTTGTGTTGGCTGATCCCAAGTCCCAGCCAAAACAGACCCCTGGTTGCCCCTCAAGCAGTGCCAGTGAGGTGACAAGGCCTACTCCCCACCTGCACACACAGTCTGGAGTTTGGGTGTGAAATTTGTTCAATTTTGACCTGTCCTTAGCATTTCCAAGCTTGTCATGGTGCAAAGTCAGTTGACTGACAGTGCTGAGAGACCATGTGCCCACTGCCCACTGCCCACTGCCCATAAACCCTGAGGTCCATCCCAAAGCCCAGTACAGCCAGTGGGAAGAAAGATGTTATTAACAGCAGGCTGTGCTTAGTGCTGGTGAGCATGAAGCACATCATTTAGTCCCCAAATGCAACCCATGTCCCCTACAGATGCTCTGTGCTGGCCCTATGTGACAGCTCTATCTGGCTTCCCTAGGCCTGGCCCCAGTGGGCGGGATGTGCGAACGAGAACGAAGCTGCAGCATCAACGAGGATATTGGCCTGGCTACGGCTTTCACCATTGCCCATGAGATTGGCCACACGTGAGTACTGTACCTGAAGAGTTCCCATGGGTGGCCACCACAAGGGAAGGGTTCCTCTAGGTTTGTTTCTGCTAGCAGTAGCTGTAAAATTCTTCTTACAGATGAATCCTGCTGCTCAAGAGATCCAACCAACCAAGTCAGCCCATAGCAACATCCCTTCATACCCCAGATCTTTACTATGCTAGATCACACCCACATGGCTTGGAAGTCCCCTTTTGACATGCTGGGTGTTGACATGTTGACATGCTGTTGGACCACCCTGCCCTTTGTCCTGTCCCTAGTACCACCCAGTACTCAGCACCACCAGAAGGGACCTTTTCCCCAGAGACACTTGGGTCTGCTTCTGCAGGCTTAGTGAGGATCAGTTCTCAGGAACTTGGGAAGAATTGTTTGTCCCTAGGGGGTCAGTCCTTCCGAGGTGCCCAGATCTGATGTTCTGCTTATGTCAGCACACAGTGTCCTTGCATGTCAAGCCCTTAGGTGTCATAATTTAGAGATGTGCCCTCACTGGATTCCTTGCCAGGCCTGTTCCTTTCATCCAGACTGTGCCCAGTCTGCAATAGTTTCTGTTTCTCTGTGACCGCACTAGTCCCCTCTGTCAGACTTGCACCTCCTTCTGGTTTGCCAGGCTTTCTCTGGGAGACTGTCTAGTCACCAGCATTCTGTTTTCTGGCTTTTCAGCTCATTCACACCAGTGCAAAAGGTGGGTCAAAAATGCAGCAGTTGACCATGTTTCTATTGCCATGGTAATGTTTTCTAGGTTTGGCATGAATCATGATGGGGTCGGCAACAGCTGTGGCTCCCGTGGGCAAGAAACAGCCAAGCTCATGGCTGCTCACATCACCATGAAGACCAACCCCTTTGTATGGTCCACATGCAGCAGGGATTATATCACCAGCTTCCTCGAGTAAGGAATCCATCTCACCTTGCCCTTCCTTCTACCTCGCAACCAGTACACATCTCCAACCTCTCACAGTCACTTGTGAGGAGTGGATAAAGCCAAAGAAAAGCCCCAAAGCACACAGCCCATGCACCTTCTGTCTTGCCTCCCAGCACTTCATCCTGTCCCAACCAGGCATGTGCTTTTCTTCCTCCCTCTAGACTTTCCTGTGGTTTGCTTGTCTGCCTAAAGATACTAACTCTACTTACCCTGCAGCTATGAGACCTTTATTTGGGTTCCTCTCTTCCAGAAACTTCACAAATAAATAAATAGCTTCTGAAGGCATTTGGACATTTCTGAAGTTCAGCCAGGAATCACAGGGAAGGGTTGATATGGTAGGGAAGGAGGATCTGCAGATAAGACTCTGGATCTGCACAGTGTAGGCAGCTTCCCCACATGGTGAGGAGGAAAGTTTTCAGGTGTGAACAAGAAACTTAGGAGGGTTTTTTTCCAAACTATATTTAGGATTTGGGACAACAGATTTAGGCTTCTAAGCCCCAGAGTTTTGACATTGTCACCTTACCTGGGTCATGTCTCTGCAGCCTAAGAGAGCTCCTTGTCCAGAGTTCAAGCAATCTGCAGGGTTTCTGTCAAAAAACGAGCAATCAGGATTAATTTTATTGAGACTTTTGGTAGGACACAGCACTACCTAACAGAAGTACTGGATAGATCTTGGATAAGAATTTGAAAAAGCAAGCGTGTAAGGCCATTATGGCAGGAGCAGTCTCAGGAAGGTCTGAGTAGCAGAACTTAACTGACAAGGATCAAAACTGAGACACTGCTGTTGTAATGTGAAAGCAAACCTTTCTGATGGGCTCTGGAGTGTCCCTCCATCTCAGAAAGCTTGGTCGGAACAACGTGGCTTATCGTGAAATTCCAGATCTAGCAGCTCATGTTTGGCTATAGCAAAATCTGTCCCTCTTGGTCTTCGACCCCTGGACTCACAACACAGCAAAGCACATTCCATGTACAACGCCGGAAAAATGTAGCAGCAGAGGCTCCCTTGTCCTCAGGTAACCCTGAGAGGTCTCAGCTGGGCTGGCAGAGGATGGCGAGTTTATGTCAGTCCTCTCTGTAATTCATTCTCACCACCCCCACATGAGAACGTGGGCCTAAGAGCTTCCTCCATGCCAGTGCTGTGATGTGTGCAAGACCCTGGGACATGGGGCCAGGGGAGTGGTGACAGGGGCATTAATTTTAGGAGAGCTTATAGCAGCAAGGAAGGGGGAGGGAAAGACATATTTCTTGCAAAATTTGGATGTTCCTACAAAGGTCTGGCAGGCAGAAGGACGGGGCTTGGAGAGCGGGGGGCCCTCCACACTCAGCACCTCTGGCCGCTCTCAATCATAACTCTACAGCTGTATGGTGTGAGGGCAGCCGCTCCACCTACTCGTGGCCTGTGCTAGCGGTGCAGGGGTCCTGGGCTCGGGCCTGCCTGCGTGCTGCCACGCACTGTCTGCTGGACCTGGGACCCTGTAAGGACAGCCAGGGATTGGCAATAGCCTGCAAAACCTTCAGATTAAAACTTCTAGAATTACCTAGGAATGAGCATGTGCTTAGAATGTTTCCCAGAATCCATCCCTGAGGACATAAAAGCTCTGAGGACATAGACTGAAAGAGTTTAGAGAATTTTCTAAGCATTGATTATGCCTAGCAATAGACTTACCAAAGAGGCCGATAGAATTATCTCCAAAAGCAGCCCAGCTTGTGAGAATTTAGCCCCAGGCTGAGACCACTTTGCTTGTTGCTGGTTCTCAACCATCACATTTTCCTACAAACCTTTCCTAGCTCTGATTCTCATCTCTTGCTCCCCGCTCCAGCTCCGGGATGGGATTATGCCTGAACAACGCTCCTCCCAAGCAAGACTTTATCTACCCAACAGTGGCTCCGGGACAGGCCTACGATGCAGATGAGCAGTGCCGCTTCCAGTACGGAGTTAAATCTCGCCAGTGTAAATACGGGGTAGAGAGCCTTCCTGCTTTACTATCGGTTTCAAGGGGGTGGAGGACTGGGCTGTACAGGGCAAAGGGCCGTGGGGCCATTCCTCTGCTGCCCACATTGCTTTGCTGTCCTGCTTGAAATGAAGGGCACTTGCACATTCCCTGTGAGCTTTGCCTTGCTTCCCTGTGTGAGGACGGAGGAGGTCATCTCATATCTGCAAAGATTGACCTCAGCTCAGTTTCCATCACACTAGTCCTATGGGAGAGTTCTCTTGCCTCACCTGATACTTTGGCTGCTGCTGGACCAGAAGGGTTGTAGCTGAAAGCCAAGCTGCAGTCCCCTCATACAGACTCCTGTGTCAGTGGAGGTTAGTTCACAGAGGTATTTTTCATAATCCTTGCTAGAAGTAATTGTACAAATCACTACCTGCATAAAATTAGAAAGAGAAACTTCTCAGTGAGAGGTCTTCCCAGTTGAGGCAGGCAGGTGTTTTGTGGATGTGTCTTGGGTGAGGCTGCCCACCTAAGGTGCCCCTACCATCACATGCTGATATCCTCTGATACTTGAATCCTGGAAACCACTGAAAGGAAAGGTTGTTTCAGGAAAAAAGAGTCTTCCTGGACCTCAGCCTGACCTTTTGGTGTGTTTAACATACTGAACGTTGCCAGCTATATGAGTAAAACAGTGAGTGGGAAGTGTACATACTTGAGGGCTAACTACGTAAAGCATCTACTTTCCCAAGAGAAAGCAGAAAATCCAGCAATGGAATACACTGGCATCTGTGTTGTCTGACAGACACACGTGTATGTATATCCACCCTAGTCCAAGCCCTGGAAAGCTGTGGAAGAAGGAAACACATCAGGTCAGGTTTTGGTTTCTGTTGCAGCCGTGTAAATCCAAGCCCACCAGTAGCATTGAAGTGATCTGATAGTAATCAGTTTATCACCCTGCGTCTTCATCTAGTTAGTTTGGCTAAGAAATAGAAAATGATATATTTTTTTCCTCCTCTTGGTCTCATGAGCTCATTGGTGATCAGACAGCAAAGCTTGACTCTCCCAGGTCCAGTGTTGTTTTATGACATGGACCCAGGGCCCCAGATCCTAGGTCCCAGTTTGAAAAGTGCCCCAGAGCCAGCTGGAAGTAGGGCAGATGCAGTCTCACATCATGCCCAGAACATCAGCAGTGGCAGGAAAGATCTGAGTCAGAATGAAGTGGTTGTGTTATCTGATGTCATATACTACCGACCTTGCAGTTGGTGTCCCTCCTAATCTGAACCAGAGGCAGTGGAATGGAAACTTTCCACGTTTACATGCCTGTTTCCCAGCTAATTTTTAACTTAGGCAGACACTTCCCATATATATATATATACAAGGATCACAAGAGCACAAGATGTCCTTGTGATGACCGTTCTAGCCCAGCCTGTCTTGTGTGTAGTTTGGGAGAGCCATGAAGGGTATAAGGGCTCGTATTTCTGCATGTAAACTTGTGTGAATGTGCACATTCATCCCTTGCCCCATATAAACAAACTCCAGGGCAACGGCACAAACATGGGAGCTTCCCTTTCTTTTCTGGTCTCTTCCATTTCCATGCCAACACAGAGCAGATTATGAATAGATATGATGAAGGCGGAATGAACAGATATAACAGGTTGAAGCTGGGAAGTCCTTTTTCTGATAAACACCAGCTCATACTTACCAATAGTCAAATTGGTTCTGTAAGAGCAGAATGGAGGGATAGGTGCCTTTTTTAAGTTGGGAGAGACTTTACACTTTCACTGGTTAAAGCCAGTTTTAGCTGGGCTTTGGAGAAGTTGGGAACCTAAATACCTTTGCATCTTGGAGGAGGCCAATTGCAAAGCAGAGGTGCTTGGTGCCGACTCTGCAGCATTTTCCTGAAGCCGAGTCAGCCAGTGGCATGCTGCTGTTGCAGTCCAGGAACAGAGGGGAAGCACGCAAGTCCTGGGCTCATGTTTTCGCCCCTCTTGGTACCCGCACAGAGGATTCCCAGTCGTTGAGTCAGTTCATCTTGCCTGGGTATCAGTTACTGTTTAGAGCACGGCAGTTGGCGGGGCCGAGGAATTCCTTACTGAAAGGCTAAAACAAGTCTGGAAGGAATGATGAACAGGCTGTTACCTGACTGAAGGCAGGCAGCCTGCGGGAGCTCTGTGTTGTCAGATCCTGCTGCCTTAGGGGCAGGCCGGAAGCCGGGAGGTTGCTGCGTCGGCCGGTGTCGGCACTCAAGTGCACCAGGTCCTTCAGGCTGTGTCATGGCATCGGTGTGCACCACCAGCACGTTCGATGGCCCTGGCATGCTGGAAGCGTGTTAGAAGTGGCTGTGGCTGTTTTGACTCTGATCTCGTATCTCAGTTTCCTCCATTGATGATATGAACCTGTTTCTTTTTAATACTTTCAAATATAATTTAAGTCATGTCAAGTCATTTTCTGAGAAACAGGAAGTTTTTCATAAGCTCGTTTCAATAACTAGAGGAGCATGATGATGTCCTGGCAAGAAACTCAACTCTGCTTTTTAGGTGTTGCTTTGCAGTTTGCAGGTGTTGAGATCTGGACTGGCTGATGCAGTAGCAGAGCAGGTTCCAAGGGTCAGGACTTTCTGATTTAGCAGCTGTGATGAATTTGCAGAGTCTCTGTCATGGAGCTAACTTTTGGGTAGGCTTTAAATTGACTGGTAGAGGAGATGAAACAGCTGAGGGACACTTTTGTTTGCTGGAGCTATGGGAGATTGGGATGGGTTGGAGCTCAGGGTCTGCAGCTCGGACAGCTTTCAGGAAAGAGAGCTGGAGTCCTCAGTCTGGTTTCATTCACTGGGTCAAACTGCACCCAGGAGCCAGTACAGGCAGAGAACAAAAGTGCCCACCTCTGGAGCTGCTTAAGGGCTAGTTCAGTTTTGGGCATTGTTTAGATTATACTAAAAGCAGCTCTAAAACTACCAGCAGGACTGTGCCCTTCAGGACTGTTATACTGGCAGAAGATTAGCAGAACACAAACTAGCCTAACCATGACTTGCAGTGTATTCCTGTAGTAGGAGATGGCAAATTTGACGTTAACCATTTATGCTGTATTTACACTCCAAAGGAGTCCCAGCTTTCCTCAGAGGCAGATCAGATCTGGACTCAAGTGGCATAGAGATGCTAATGGTAGGCAGCAGGAACTGGCCCTTTTGTTTAGCCTCCACAGCTAAGACCCAAAAAAGGAAACATTTCTCAGCCTGTAACCCTGGGAAGAAGAGTTGGAGTGGAGCACAGCAGGATTAACTTGGGACTTACTGGGATGTCCGAGGAGATGAGTTGTGTGTGATGCAAACACTAAGTTTAGATGCGTGGGGTAGCTGGAGAGCCAGTTCTGGCACCTTGGCTCGTTGACACTTGGAAATCTCAGAAAAGCCTGTCCCCAGGAAAAGTGCTTGGGCTAAGTCTGGAGAGTGGGTGATCTGTCAATGGCCTTGGGGTGATTGCTGCTGGGAACACCTTGCAAGATTTCTTCTCGTTTTTTTTCCCTATGCTGAAAACACTTTCTGTTATAGTGTCCCAACCCAGCTGGTGCTTTTCAAGCACACCAGTGTGCTGCTACCCCAGTCCTAGCAGCCCCTAGCATGAGCGAATCCTAACCTTGGCTCCATTTCTTTGTCTCTTTCTTCTTCCCTCCCTCTCTCTCCCCCAACATCTCTCTCTTTCCAGGAAGTCTGCAGTGAGTTATGGTGCCTGAGTAAAAGCAACCGCTGCATAACCAACAGCATCCCTGCTGCTGAGGGGACCATATGCCAAACCAATACCATTGAAAAGGGGGTAAGGAAGCCTAGGGCACCGTATCGCATTGACAATGAGGGACTGAATCCCTCTTCCAGTAATAACCAGGATTATAGTTCACGTTGGGGAGGGTGGAGTTGATTTAAGAGCACCAGCCACCCCATCCTTCTCCCTGCCTCCTGGATCCCTGCGCTTGGAGGAGCTCCCACCAGCTCAGAGAGGGAGGCTAGGACTCACCAAGGAGCCCAAGGGCCCCATGTTGTACTGAATTACAGTCCCTGCTCCAGTGAGCTTCTTGGTCTCACTTAGGAGGCCTAGTAATACAACACCAAGCAATGGCTAATGCACTAGACGAGCATTTTGTTCTTAGGTCTGCTGAGGTCCTTTGGGTGTCCCGAGAAAACGGGTTTGGGATTTTGCCAGTTTTCCCAGAAACTGTGTTTTGCCAGTTTCCCCAGGAGGGACAATGTTTTTGTAACATACTTTCAGATCTACTTAGGAAAAACTGCCTAGAAAGGCTAGGTGTTACGAAACATTAATTTTTCATGCTCACCTGAAAGAAGGTAGGATTTTTCATGACCAGTCATTTTGAAAGTGAATTTGACTTGGCAGTTGCTCACATCTCTGCATTCTCCGCACCTCTTACAGCTATTTGCACCAACACAAAGCAAGTGTGAAACACTTAAAACCAAGTGACACATACTCCCTTTGTAAGCTGTGAATAATAATTGGGACAACGGAGAATCAGGGTTGGGAAATTCACCGTAAAATGGACATGTGTTTTTCCACTAGAGGAAAAATAATTCCCAAGAAATTCAAGAGTAATTTCAGATCCTTAAGAAGCTGGGAAAGCTCATGTGCAGGAAAGAGGGTGGCTTTAACAGATGCATTATTCTTTGCAAACAGTCATCTTAGCTCTGCTGGACATTAGACTGAAAAGTATTAAACAGCTCCTGGGACTGAACTTCCCTGTTGCTTGGAACTTGCCATATACAATGGGATTTTTTCTACTGGTGATCTTTCCTCCTGGCTGTTCCCACTTTTAAATGTCTGTTTTCCTCCCACTTACTAGTTGTCCTTTGAACTAGAAGTCTTCAAATATCAAAAGAAAAGTAAAGTGACAGTAGTCACAGTTCCCAAGACTCATTAGATGTTGGCCCCTAAGATGTCGACTCATTTTGAATCCCCGGTTACTTCCCTGTGCCTCAATATGTCCTTTGGCGTTAATTCAGGCCTCAGAAGGGGTTTGATATCCTTGGGTGATATCCCTGGGTGAAAGAAGATGCACCTTTGTATTAAGTTTCTGGATGTTCACCAGTTAGAGTTTGAGGTTGGTGGTCTGTAGGGTATATGCTCCCTGCGCTCGGCTGCCGGGTGAGCCCTCAGACTTCAGCGGTTTGCTAGAGCTGCCCTTCGAGGTCTGCCCTGGCTTTTCCCTTTTCAGCTGGGGAAAGCAGAGGGAAAGGTTAGGTCATAGAAACTATTTGAGCTATGCAAGATTAGAGGAGAGATAGGATGAGTTTCTGTGCTCTGCCATGTGTCCTGGAGAGCGGTGAGCAGGGAGAGAGAAGACTGAGCTGAGCTCTCTTGGATGGAGGCTATTCACCACATCCCAGACCCTCTGGTCGTTTTCCCTCCCAAATTCTCCTCTTTTTTTTTATTTTTTTTATTTTTTTTTGGCAGGGGGCTGTTCCCCTGGAGCCAGTATGGCTTCACCTGTATTACTCTGACAAGCCAGAATGGGTGACTTTGAGAGCCAACTCTGGGGATAGTCTCCCTTGTCCTCAGGGTGCCCCACACCAGCCCTGCTGCTTAGACAGTAGGTTCATGGTCTTGCTGGTTCCTTCCCCGCCAAGTTTGCTCTTTGTTTTGGTTTTCTTTTCTCTCTTTCTCCCCCCCCCCCCCCCATTATCAAGCGCTTGTTACACAGGCTGTGGTCAGCACAGTAACTGTGTGGATGGCCTTTCGTTACTCATCCTCTGCCTCCTCACGTGCCCTTGAGTCATCTCTGATCACGCAGCTGACGCACATGTTCATGCTGTCTGCAGGGGAGCGAGCCAGGGTCTGCTCTGGCTCCTGCAGCTCCTGGCAGTCAGAGCGCAATGGCAGGTCTGATCCCAGATGCTCTTAGAAGCCCCACGTGCACAGTGGGGGGTTGCAGATGCTGGGCAGACTCCTGGGTCTTGCCTGCAGAAGCAGCAGTGTCAGTCCATTGAGTCTGGAGCTGCTGCAAGCTGGGACACCAGAAGGGCCATTCTTCCCTGCATGGGATCCCACCTTTTGAAACCTGCTGGTACACAAGGTGGCTGTTAGCTAAGTATCTTGGAGGTTTGCAGTCCATCTTCCCCTGACAGCTGTGCAGCCCACAGAAAGCCTGGCTCAAAAGGAGCCAGGAGAAGCCATGACAGCAGCTCCCAGGTGGGTGATCAGCTCCTGAAAGGAGCACATAGTGGTTCCTTCCTTCCTGGGATTATCTGAACCCCCAAGGCATGGTGTCCGTCACTGTGCCCAGAGGAACTGCAGTGGGTCTGGCAGTGTCCTGCTCCTTGCAATGTTTGACTCCAGGGGGTGCAAGACACTTTCCAGGTCCAAAGGAAATATTTCATATACACGTTTGCAAGACCCTCCCTGGTAACCCTGAGTGCACAGCATGTACAAATGGTGATGACTGTGATTCAGAGGAGAGGACACCAGAGGAGCAGGTGAATGCCCTCCACGATGGTGAACTTTGCTCCAAGGCCAGTGCAGCTCAGATTTTAGACTTCACAGCCAGGGCCCAGCCATACACCTCCATCTTCAATCCCCGGGGAAGCATGGAGCTGCTCAGCAGCTCAGCCTGGTCTCTGGTGGCCACAGCCACCTCCACCTGAGTCAGGTAGCGACCCAGCAACTGCTCACTACCTGGTGGATCCTGACAGGGTCAAGTCAGCTCCCAGTCCTGAACTTTTTCCCATGTCTGATCTGGGCCAGGGAGCTCTCTGGGAGGAGGAGATCATGTACTCAGGGTCTTTGAAGCTCTATCTTTCCCCAGTGGTGCTACAAGAGGGAATGTGTGCCTTTTGGCACCCGACCGGAGGGTGTGGATGGTGCCTGGGGAGCCTGGTCGTCCTGGGGAGAGTGCAGCAGGACGTGCGGAGGAGGTGTATCGTCATCCATTCGCCACTGTGACAGCCCGCGGTAGGTGTATGTGTACACGGCCACCTAGTCGTAGCCCCGTCCTGTCCTGGCTGCATGGCATCACTGTTCGGGGGGAAGGTGTCAGCCAGGTGCCTCAGCAACACTGCACTTACTCCCTGGAGGGATCTGGAGAGAACTGTGTTCACTGGGTCTCAGCTTCTGCATTCACATCACAACTCTCCCCATGTGCTTTTTTTCAAAGCCAACTTGGCACTGTTACATTTGGTGCTGGCACTGCAGTGAACATGGACAGACCCAAAGCCTCTTGGACAGTCTCACCATACACAGCTTGCAGTTGAGTTCATGAGGTCTCCTATGAGGCTGCACTTCTGGACTAAGCCCCTCCAGGCAGGATCCGTCCTTGCAGCAGAGCAGGACTGGGAAAAGTCACTGTGTTCCTGTGGGTTTGGGGCAACTGCCAGCAACAAATGTGGCTCAGAGCTCTGAGCTGTTTCTCCTATCTTGTTCCTGATTCAACAGGCCCACGATAGGAGGGAAGTACTGCCTGGGAGAGCGGAAGCGCTACCGATCCTGTAACACTGATGTAAGTACCACAAGCTGCAGGGTGTTGCATGGGGCTCCCAGGACAATGCTGGGGGCTGGGTGCAGGCAAGTCATGCTCTGCGGGGAGCAATCCCATAGTGAGGGAAGCCAAGCAGGACTGCACACGCCTGCACTGGCTGCGAGGTGGTTTGGAGAGAGGGTGGGTGGTATGTACCTGCAGGGCTTCAACATCAAGAAGGGGCCCACAAAGATAACAGGGAAAACAAGGAGAGATCAGAGACTTCCAGCACTGGCATGACAGCGACTGCATCTTGCATGCTGCGAGGACAGGCCCAGTCAGGTGAGAGAGGCTCACTGCAAATGCTGCTCTAGCACCCACTTCCCAAGGCTGGGGGTTAGGCCTCATGGGGAGCCTACAACCGCACTTCAGTGAAGCTGTACTCAGAGCGTAGAGAAGAACAACTAAGCTTTGGCCCCAGAAAATGATACTTTTAATGTCCGCAGGCTGGTAATGAAGAAAATAGATGCCTTCCCATTGCTTCCCCTGGGCTTTTTGCCTGGCTTTTCATGTGCCTCGCTTACACAATTGCTTGCAAGAACAAGTGTTGCATCTGTAGACAGACCAGCTGGGCCCCAGTGGCTCCTGCCATTAGTCTTCAAATAGTGTTAAGCTTTGCAAGAAGGATGCTCCAGCTGTCAGAGCTGAAGTCCATGTCCTTGAAGGGCTGGTTTTGGTCGCGGCTGAGAGCCCTGTAGCAACTCCTGCCCTCTTAGCAGATAAGCCAGACTCTCTGCTCTTCACTGACCTCCTGGCTCTGTCCCCACAGGACTGCCCTCCTGGTTCCCAGGACTTCCGAGAGCTGCAGTGTGCCGAATTCGACAATGTCCCCTTCCGAGGGAAGTACTACACCTGGAAAACATACCGGGGAGGTGAGTGATGTGGGATGGTTTGATGCTCCTCAGAGCATCTCTCGGCTTCAAGCGCTCAAGCAGGCAGAGCTGGAGCAGTCTTAGGGCTTTGGTTGCCCCCACTCTGCAGGGACAGCTCTCACGGTTCCTACCAACCTCATGTCTACACACTCTGGAGAGCTCTTAGTCACCATCTCCACCGGCCCAGGCCTTGCACACTGGCCACTGTACTGCGGCACCCGAGTCCTTGTGGCGTGCTGCCTCCCCTTTGCGTGACTGTGGATAAGGGCTCCCTCCGCAGACAGCTGGCTCCCAGCACTGAGACACGACTGGCCTGTCATGCCCTTGTCCTGGGTCACATAACTCTGTGCAGTTGCTCTTTAACTCCTTTGCTCTGCCAAAACCAATTCCAGCAACGTTGGAGCTGTTTAGATTCTTTCCTCGAGTCTGATTGTTTCCTTAATTATACAGTGAACAAACACAAAGGCAGACAAGAAAAAGGAGTTGTAAAAGCAATGCAAACTACCGCTCTCTTTCATCCAGCTCTCAGTCCCTACCAGGGTCCTGTATCTGATGGGGCAGAAAGAAAGGGCAGCTCTCCCTGCCCACGCAGGTTAAGATTTCAGCTCCTGCACAAGTGGGAAGGGATCGAAACTACTGGATCTTGCAAAAAGCAGTGCCCCCCTCTTCCCTGAGGTCAGTCGTAGCATGTCCTGCAGAAGTGTCTAGCTAAGCAGAGGGAGCGGGAGGAGGTCTCCGTGGCAGAAATCTCTTAATAATGAGAAAGAACAGTGCGTCTCCTTCATGTAGTTAATGAACTTGACTGGGGAAATCCTTTGCAGCTGTGTAAATAAGCACACCTCCCAGCGGGGCTCCTGCAGCCGGAGCAGATGTGCTGAGGCTGCAGGGGATGGATCAATAAATATGTAATAAAATCGCAAAGCAATAAGTCACACAAAGACCCTAATGGATTCTGAGGTGGAAAATAGACCTGCAAGCCAGATTTGCCCTAGCTCAGACCTCTCTCTTCTCCCCTCTGAGAGACAGGCATGGCCCCATGGTCCAAATGCAGGCCTGAGCCCAGTGAACGGCTGGCCAGTTGCACATGGGTCCCTGTGTTTCATCTGGCCTTGACACTTATTTTTGCTTTGAATCTCAAAAAAGTCCTTTCCTCTCTTTCTGCTTCAGCTTCCTCTTCCATAAAATTAGGTGATAAAGCTTGTCTTCTTCCCAGAAGGCTGTGTGCTGTGGTATATTCATGTTTTGAAGGGATCAGGGTGTTCTCTGTCTCAGAAGCCCTCCAGGTTAGCTTTGGATAATGGTGGTGTTATTTAGCAGTTATGCCTTTTTTATTCAGAGTCAGAGGGTATCACAGTATTCCTCTGTAGTGATACAGGTAAGGAAACTGAGGTGTAAGCAGGGAAGTGAGTTGTCCATGTTGACAAAAACAGGTGAGCTGGAACCTGCATCTCCTCAGCCTGGTCTGGAAGCCAAACTAGGAGAACTCCTGTCTCCCACCTTTCAAGAAACTGCGTGCTGAAACCCACCTGTCTGTGACCCATCAACTAGTGACTCCTGCCAGGTTTAGCAGCAGCCTCTCTTCAGGGCCTAGACTGTCCCGGCTGGACTCTCAGATCAGTTTGGACCATGGTGGCATTAGGGCATCATCAGTGTTTTCCCCCCTATGAATTTCTTTGCCCAGGTCTGACCAATCTGGCAGGACCTTGGCACCACAGGTGCTTGCCTCTTTAGTTGCCAGTGGGATTCTGTGATATTCGGTGTCATCCAGGTGTCAGAGGCACATCTGAGGAGGCGGCAGTGATCGTCCCTTGCGTGTCCACCTCTGCCATGCTGTAGAACAGATGCTCCCAGGGAATGGCCATTCCCTGGTAGCTCTCTGAGCGCCTTCCCTCTCTTGTCTTCCATTCACTGCAGGTGGTTTTCTCTCAGGACCCATGTTCTTCCTCTCCAGACCTTGTGCTAGCAGGCATGCCAGCCTCAGCAGCCATCAGTCCTGTCCCCCCAACCCCAAGTGTCAGTGAAGCAATGAGGGCCGCAGTTGTCTCCCTCGCTTGCTCCTGGCTGTTTGTGTGAGTCTCCTCCCATGGTCACCAGAGAGCTGCTGGGGCAATAGGCATCCATTCCTTCCTTCCCTCTGGTAGAAGCAGCCTCCCAGGATCCAGATGTGTTGGCAGCCTTATGCCCAGGCAGTCTTCCTTCTAGTTGGTAGTGAATCTGTTCTTTGGGTTGCTTTTGGACGTGTCTCCCCTCCAGGACTGGTTCACCATCCTGGCTCTCAGCACTTCCAGCCGGTGCCAGGGATGAACTGCTCTTTCTCCTTCCTCCTCGCCTTGTAGTTTGGCAGTAGCCTTTAGAAGACCTTCTGTGTCAACCATGAGCCTCTTCCTCTGCTGAGCTCAGCCACTATGTTTGTCATTGCACCGTCAAGCCACCCCCTTGCCAAAAGGTGTGCTGGTGTGAGGGATGGGATGCCCGCACTATTCACACATCAGACGCTAGCCTCGCAGCCACCACCCTTGCTGGACAGGGTGATGTCCATGGCACGAAGCACCCGTGCTGAAGACAGCAAGTATCCCTGTGGCTTGGATGGGGAAGGGCACAGATCCCACAGAGAATTTGGGAAGGGAAGGAGCAATCCACTGAAAGCCTGGCCCCAGCCACCGGGTCACTGGCAAGTGGAGGTTGGGTTTTGCATGGGGCCGGTACGGCGTGTTTTCCTGGCACTGATTTATAATGGTCCTGGAGCCCAGGCCCCAGAAGCGCAAGATACACAGCCCTGGTGAGAAGCGCTGAGCTCAGCCTTTCAGAGTTTAACAGTCAGCAGATACCTCGTGGAATGCGGCTTTAATTGTTTGTTTATTTTGTTTTATTCGCTTAGTTATTCATTTTGCTCTTGGCGGATGCAAGAGCCAAGGGAGAGTGGAACAGCTCATGGGGCTGAGAGCGCAATGGGGAGGAGCAGGGGCTCACAGAAAACAAGAGATTGCTCATCATAAATTGTAATACGCTTTAATTCTTCTATGGGCCAGGGCAGGCAGGAGGAACAAAACTCATTCTCTGAGGCATGGTGGAGTGTGTAAATGCAGTACCCGCAGCAGACCTTGCTGTTATTGACTTTGGACTGGCCAGCCCAAAGCAAAAGAACACACGTTTCTCAGTGAGCCTGATAAATGGCCTGCGGATTCACCTCTTTGGGGGCATGGTTTCAGGATTTGCAATGTTCACGGTAGACCCTGTGTTGCTCAGGGCTCTGTGCTACTTATCTGCTGCTCATTTTCCAGCTGCCTGGGGATGGGTAATGCTCACTGGGAAGTGGGCAGACTGAGAGGATCCCACTCAATTGGTGGAAGCAGCTGCTTCTTCTATGGCAGACCCACCTTTGCACACGTGAAAACATGTACTGCAGAGCCTGTCCTGCCCGTCCGTTGCCAAATGCATGGCTAGGCTTGAGCTGAGCATCCCATTCACACTGCACAGATGTTGGTAATGCTGGTCTGCAGGCAGCAATGAGTAGGTGTAGGAGGATGCAGAGCACTGCTGCTGTCCTGAAGGCACAGCTCCCACCAAAGTGTTCACACTCTGCTTCTCTGGGAGAAGACAGAGTGTTGGATCCTGGCTGCTTACGAAAATCTGGTCCTCAATTTCCACATGCAGGAAGCTCGAAGCATTTTGTGACATTCCAAAGGATCTTTTTGGGCTCCTCACGGTCACCCTCTTGTTGCTGTGGTCATGAGAAACCACCGATTGTTACCTCTCATGGAAATAAGCAGTTTTCACTGGTCTAGGCACCAATACAGGATAAGTCAGTGAGTTGTCTTTAGAAAGGTGCCTCTTTAAGAAGTAACTTTGCAACAGAGCTCTTGGGTAAAGCTCAGTGCTGAGGTTGAGTTTTGCAGTGATGGCCCTTGCTACCTCCAGTTGACCCTTTTTCTCTTCTCCAAGGAACCATTAGGAATAAGTTTCAGAAATGAGTCGCTTGCCCTTGCCACCCCCAGCCTCTCTCCCAGGGTGTCCTGGGAGCCTTCCTGAGCTGCTGCTGCACTGTGTCCAGCACCAACACCTGAAGAACCCACGGTTCCTTCAGCTGTGAAATGAAAAGTTGTGGCCTCTTGGGTTTCCCACATCCCCAGCGACACCTGCCTTCATGCTCTGCATGGGAAAAGGCACCCAAAAGCTCCCCCTTGACATCTCTAGCAGGACTGGTGGGACACAGCAGTGCTCTTCTACTGTGGCATTTCCCAGAGTTACCCTCTATTATTAAGATCCCTGTTATTTTAGCTTATGAAAAAGTTGCCTGAGGATTTCAGCCTTTTGCAGCTTGATTAAATACCTATTTCCCTATCTATAGCCATAATGAGGAAGCGGACATCAGTGTGGGGTTATCCCCCCCACACACACTCTCTCCTCTTCCTCCTTCACTCTCCCTCCCTCCATTAGCCTTAAACCTTTTCTTTTAAGAGCAAAAATCTTTCCCATCTGCAAGCCTTTCTTAAATCCCTTCCCAAACAGCTGGCCAAGGACAAGTCCAGTCAACCGTCTTCAGCTTGCTGAGAAGTCTCTCAGGCCTGGGCTGTCACGGGCTTTGGATGGGAGCAGGCTGCGGGGATAGGAACATCCCTGGGGATGTCCATTGGGGTCTGGGACTTGCACGGAGCAACTGCTGCATGATGAGCACTGATGGTGATGGGCACTGAATTCCCCTGTGGTTCTTTACCACCACTCGTCTTCAAAAGAGGGTTAAATTGTTGTGGATTTAAGCGTGTGCGCACACATACACACACGCAGCTCCTCCTGGGCTCCAGCATGATGAGGAAATCACTGCGGACATCCCCTGCTTGGTGATGCAGCAAGTGCTTCCACTCAGCACCATTTTTACAGCACTGTAGCAAAATCAGGGCACTTAAGGCAAAGGAAGGAATTTAGCCTCATGCTGCCAATCCCTGATCTTTTCTTTTTTTTCTTTCTTTTCTTTTTTTTTTTCTCCTGCTTGTTATGTTTTTCATTCCAGTTTTCCCTGTTGGCTCCTCTTGCAAGGCCATAATGATTACGCTCTGGGCTGCTTGCTGCTGGAGGAGGCCTGGGCTGGCAGCCGGCTGGGCACGGGGCAGCGGCAATGAGGAGCAATGATAGAAAAGAGGATCCTGCAGCAAATTAGGAGCTGCTAAAATGGAGACGGGGCTGTGTAAGGGGTTAGCTGCTTCCTGGGGAACTGGAACAAGGTGTCTGCCATGAGTCTCACCTCTCCTGTAGGGCAGCAGGAGACAAGGAAGGGGACTAGGGAGTGTTTGCGTAACAGCTTAAAGAAACATTTGGGAGTCCTAAAATGAAAGCCCAATTTTCTGGCTGTTTCTCAGCTCTGCTTTTGTTGCATAATCTGCCCCGCACTCAAGCAATGCAGGAAAGAGAGCACTGCCTTTGAGAAGAGCTGGACAGAGAGGGAGAGCCAGGGGCCAGGCTGCGGCCAGAGAATCCCCTGCGGTGGATGGAGTGTGGGATCGTCCGCTGCTGGGGGGTAAGGCCACGGGAAGGAGAGGTGGCTCCCAAAGCAAGCAAGCACTGGCTGAATGGCAGAAATGGCTTGGGAAGGGGCAGCACGAGCCACTCTCCAAGTAGGCATGGCAGTCACGTTTGCAGTGTACGCAGTTGCCAAGGGAGCCGGTGGCACAGCCTGCAAGCTGCAAGGTTCTGCAGCTTTGACATAAAACTCCCCAGTGTGGTGATCCCCTAAGGTGACTCCTATTTTCTTGCCTTGTTTTTGATGGTTTCCATCCAAGGTCAGCCTGAGCAGCACTGAGACCAGGTTGCCATGCTCCGGGCTTAGGAGTGTCATGGCAGATGGCTCTGAGGTTTCGGTGTCCCACCTGAGATGTACCTGACCCATGTCTCCTTGTGGTCCTGGTGGCCCCCCATCGGGCAGGATGGGAACACAGGGTGAAAGGATTTGGGCAATCGCTGAACCTGGTGTGGGGAAATGGTTGGCTCTCAAGAAGGAGCATGGATTGACCTCCTTCTCCAGGGGCTTGCCCAGGCCTCCTGCTCGACAGCATGCCTCCAAGCAGCTGAATTCCCCTCACCGGTCTCCTCCTGTTTCTCCCTCCCCCAGCTTTGCTCTTCCTTCCCCCAGCTGTGGTCGGGGACTCCCAGGCGCAGCTGGCCACCGCTTCCCTCCAGCTGCCCCTTTGATGTGCTCTAACGACTTGCAGCTTTGGCAGGTTTTGGTTGCTGATGGCCCACAGGCTGCTAGGTGCTTCCCAGCGCTGGCACACGACTCACCACTGTTGCTGGTGCCTGCAGGAACAAACCGCCACAGCTTGGGGATGCGTCTCTCTGCCAGGGACCCGCAGGCTGTTGGGTCTCCTTGGGATGCTCAGGAAAGGCAGTGAGTGCTGCAATTCGGACCAGCATTTGATAAAGTCTGATGACAGGAGAGAGGAAACTACTCTGCCCAAATCTCTCCTTCCATAGCAGGTCCAGCCTTTGGGGTCACCTTGGACAGTCACTTAAGAGCTTGCCACCTCAGTTTCCCTGTCTGTAAATGAGGATATTGACTGCCTTTGCAGAGTGCTGGGCAATCCAGGAGTGACCAACGTCAGATGTTTCCTTCCTTCATCACATGATGCCTATGTTTTCTGGCTGTGCAGCAGGGACAGTATCTCGCATGTTCGGCGTTCTGTCTGGTTCATGGGTCTCTGTCTCTGTGCCCATCACTGGGGACAGCATCTGGGCACCTCCATGGGTCCCTCTGCTCAGCAGTGGCAACTTCGCGGACACCTGGAGATGCCCAGTCAGGTCAGGCATAGGAGAGAGGCTGTGGGAGGCTGAAGAGAAGGCAGCTGTTATCAAGGTCAAGCTGGCTGCATCCTTCCCCTCCTTGGCTGCTTCACTTAAACCTCTGTTTCTTTCCTAGGGGGTGTGAAAGCCTGTTCCCTCAATTGCTTGGCTGAGGGCTTCAACTTTTACACGGAGAGAGCTGCAGCCGTGGTGGACGGGACGCCGTGCCGGCAGGACTCCAATGACATCTGTGTCAACGGGGAGTGCAAGGTACTGCCGACCGCCAGGGAGCTGGGACAGGCTCGGGGCTGGGAGGTGAGGGCAACCTCTGGCTCGAGGGTAGGGGAACACTGCCCTCCATGTGCCCACGTGGCCATGGGTATCCCTCTCCCACAGCCCCAGCTCTCCCCGGGCACCCAGGTCACCTGCGGGAGCGTGTGTCCGCCCTGGGGCTCACGCCTGTCCATGCCAGGCACTGAGCCCTGCATTGGCCTGCATTAAGCAATGGGTCTCTGCCTTTACAGCCCACGTACTTCCAGCCACTTGATATTTCCTTCTCCCAGACCCTTTGAAATGAGATCTGGAGGGCTGTAAAAGTTTAATTATAACAGAGAAGAACTGTGGGAACGGCAAATTTCCCCAGCAGGCAGGCTCCCTCTCCAGCTTCGTCTGTCTCCCTTCCTGTGTCTCTGGGATCTCTTTGTGTCTCTGTGTCTCTGTGGGTCTGAATATCCAGGGAAACAAAGAGGCGATTGCAACATAGGTGGGCACTGCTGCTTAGTCTTCCCCCGGCTAACATGCCGCAATAGCAGTGGGGCAGAGTGCCAGAGGCTTCGTATGGGCTTGCGACCAGGGCACGGGCCCTCGGGGGACCTGGCTCTTCTTGGGAAGCTGCAGCTCCATCAGCTCAGCACAGGCAGCGGCAAGGCTTTGGCCCGCACCGTATTCGGTGCCACCTCATTGGGTCTGTCCAGGAGCAAGGCAATAGCACAGTGTGGCATCAAGCGCTGCCCCAGGGCCTGTCTGGAGCGTGGCCAGGACTCAAAGCACTGCTGGTGTCCAAGTGGGGAGAGTTTTGGCCCTGCTAATAACCAGCACTGGATGCAACCTCGCTCCACCTTCACCATCTTCCTTGTCCTGCAGTCTCTGGGTTTCTGCTTGTGCCCCACAGGCTTGGTGGCCTTGGTGAGATCTGTTTTTGAACAGGGATGGCAGAAAGCTGGGGCTGGGAGGAGGTGACTTTGCTGAGCCCTCCCTGGTATAGAGAAAAAGGGAAATGGAGTCCAAAGAAGTCCCCTGATCCTCAGAACGTTGCCGGTCAAGTGTGGAGGACAAGGCACCTCACCAAGATGGCTAATTCCCTCCTGCTCCTTCCTCTAGCACGTGGGCTGTGACCGTGTCCTGGGCTCTGACTCGAAGGAGGACAAGTGTCGCGTGTGCGGGGGAGATGGCAGCACCTGTGAGACCATTGAGGGTGTCTTCAACCAGTCCCTGCCAGAGGGAGGTACGGAGCGGCCAGCTCAGCAGGCATTACTCACCCTCAGGTCCCCCTCGCCTGGCCCTGCTGGGTCCTGGGGCACCTCAGGGATTCAGCCTGCTCCTGGGGACACAGCACATGGGACAAATAGGGAAGTATCCCAGAGGAACATCCCAAAGGGTTGGATCAGGCTGGAAGGAGGGAGTACACTCCTGTCCACTGCCCAGGCCCCAGCCACTGCTGAGCCCCAAGTCCCCAACGTTGAGCACTGAGCTCCATCCCATGTCCTCAGCTCGTGCTCCCCTCAAGCTGTGCTTTGGCTCATGCCTGCAGTCCCATGCCAGGTCCCTGCCGCTCCGGGACCTGCAGCCAGGCACAATGCTGGGCTGGGGGCCCCAGGGCAGTGCCTAGCCCAGGGGTGCTCCGTGGGGCTGTGGAGGTGCCCCCAGAGCTCCCAGCTCTGCAATACCCTCCCTTCACAGCTGGTCCCATTGCGTGAGCCAGCACTCCAAGGCCAAGCCTGCATGCAAACCTCTGTTCTGACACCGGCTGCCTCCTCACCTGAACGGGCAACACAAGTGTGCGGATTGTAACATTTTTCCAGTTTAACTGCAGTAGGTCACTAAACGACCATTTTTGCAGGGCTAATGCCTCATTTAGTGTTTCAACGCTTGTATAAGATGGTGGCACACACCCATGCTTAGGGCTCAGAGGCTGAGCATCTCTGCTCACCTTCCCTCGGGGTTTTGCAGGGTACGAGGAGGTGATCCAGATTCCCAAGGGCTCTGTCCACATCGACATCCGGGAGCTGAACCTCTCCATCAACTATCTAGGTGAGGAGTGGCTGGATGGCACTGAAATCCCAGATGGAAACCCATTGGCCTGCCAAAATCCTTTTTATTGTGGTAGCAGGGTGTGGGGAAAGCCTAGCATGGAAAATCTCTCACTGCAGCACAGGATGGGGTTGGGAGTCTGGGCTTGGCAGTGGAAGGCAAGGGAAGGTGGCAGGGGATGAAAAATAGACCTGCTCACGTTTTTGTTGGACTCAATTATCCAGCCAGGCTCTAGCTCATAGTTTTCCTAATGGACTTCTTCCCCCCCCCCCCGCCCCACCCTTGTCTTTTCTTTCTGTCCTCCAAGCGATCAGCAGCGATCGCGGATGGGTGGAAAGGGGCGCTCCCTCCCTGCCCACCACCAGCTGCCTCCGCGGCAGCTCTCCAGGAGCAGGAGCCCACCTGGATGCCAGAGCTGGTGGGAGGTCACAACAGGGTTCTTCCCACAGCATCCCTCCAGGCTGACTCCCTTTGCAGGGTTCAGGGATGCTTGCATCCCTCCCTGCCTGGCTTAGGTAAACTGGAGACTCCCTGTGCTCACCTGAGCTGAATTTGTGTGCACTGCAGGCACAGCCCAAGCTCTTATCTCTATCCACCACTACCACCAGTCCTCCAAGATGTGTCCCTCCACCCCAGGTGGGAGGCGAGGGAGCATCCCCCATCCTCATTAATATGAAACATCCTCTCCACCCCAGAGCATCGAGTCAATGAGGTTGTCAGGAGCAGTGAGTGCAACAAGTGATGTGTATCCCAGCAGAAGGGTCTGTGGGAGAGAGCTGGGAGAGTGTGGGAATGTGAGCCCGAGCAAGTGAGCCGATCTCCCTCTAGCGACTCACTTCAGCAACCACAGCAGCCAGCCCAGGCTCCTGGACACCAGCATCATCCCTTAGCCTCAGCAGCCAAGACCCGGGTTGTACGGCTGGATTTGACCCTGGCTTCGTGGCCACAGCTGGTCACACTGCCAGACATGCCTGTCATCACGCCAGGGAGCTGGCACAATTGGCAAGTTCTCCCCGCACCATCGTCCTTCTGCAGTGCAGGGACTGAGAGTCTGAGACCAAGGAGACAGGCATGTTAGTCCTGTCTCTGCTAAAGATTTTCTGCGTGGCCTTGACACAGTCACTTATTTTTATTTGCCCCCCCCACTCCCTCCCTGTAAAATGAGGTTCATCATATTTACCCTCTGTTGTGACAATGCTCTGTGACTGATAGATGAAAAGTGCTGGGCCGAAGCTAGATATAGGTGCATTTAGCCTTTCTGCTAACCACTTTTTCCCTTGTCCCTCCAGCACTGAAAGGGGAGAATGGTGAATATTACATCAATGGGAAACTCTCCATCGACCCTCCAAGGCGCTTCAATATTGCAGGCACGACGTTTCACTACAGGAGATCCCCGGATGAGCCTGAATCACTGGAGGCCTTGGGGCCCACCAACATCACCCTCATTGTCATGGTTGGTAGCAGCACTTTCCCTCATACCCCCACCAGGCCTTGTCTGGGCTAAAGAGTCCTTGCAGTGACCACTTGGGAATTAGTGCTAATCTACCTCTGTCGTTGCTGTCTAAGGTAAAAGGAACATAGCAATCAGAGGTAAATTTGGCTAAGTTCTCAGATCTCCCTCTCTAGATCTGCCAGGCTTTGGAATAAGATTGATTTGTAAGTGCACAGGATTGTGTTCTCTGATCATGTCTCTGTTGCCTTTATGGCTGCACCATGGTCACCACTGGTGGCCACCACGTCAAGCTGGAAGGGCTCTGACACTGTCTGGACACTCATGACCATCCTGGACTTCAATGACACTGATGCATTGGTGGTGCCTTTCTCCACAGGTCCTTGTGCGGACAGAGCTACAGGGGATTCGGTACAAGTTCAACGCACCCATCAGCAGGGATGCCTCAAACCAGTACTCCTGGCACTACACCCCGTGGACCAAATGCTCAGTGCTATGTGCAGGGGGTAAGTGGTTTAATCACATGTCATCTGGGAGAGGACACATTTATCTGCAGCTCTGTGACTCCCACGCACAATGTCTGGGCCATAAAAGACAGCGCACAGCCACTGGCATCTGCTTTGCTCTTGGATTTCTATATATTCCCACTCTACGCTCAGCCACTTGCAACCTGGTGTCAGTCAGTCTGGTCTTGTGGACAGTGTGTCTGGATAAACAAACTGAATGTTGTTCTTTGGCTAGACTGCAGGCACAGGTGGCAAAGATGATGAAGGGTGGCATGATATGCTTGAAATTCATTGACTTGGGTGATGCAGAGCAGATTAGCTGATCATAACAGCCCCTCTGGCCTTCAGATCTACATGTCTGTGAACTGAAGCACCTTAGATGTTTCCCTGAATCCCTTGGGCTAGTTGCTGTGGGGATGGAAGCAAGATTTTTTGTGCCACATCTGATGTCTCTGGAGATCCTGGCTGCAGGTGGCTGAACAAGTAGGCAGAAGAAGAGAGAGGCAGTTTCCAGAGCAAGGTGTAATAATGTTTCCTACTTAAATCTAGGGACCCCAATTTGGCCTTGAGTGCTAGGCCTCAGCAAAGGGAGTGACAGAGAATAATGTTTTCATCTCTTCTTCCAGCTGTGGTCCCCAGCTTTGTCCAGAAAGTGTCACAAGGCAAAGGTTAGAATAGATTTATTCCAGGGTGACATCCCAGCAATGCTTTGATCCTACCCCTCTCTACAAACCCTGCAAGGTCCTGCCCTGGGTAACCAGCTTTCACCCCAGCCAGCCAGCTCTGGAGATGTTAGAGGCAGAGGAAGCTTTGGTTATGAATAGAAATGCTTGGCAGTGTGCAGTGACAAGTGGCTGCTCTGTTATGTTGCCCATGCAGGAGTGGAGCCATGGGACGGTGCACCTGCAGCCTGGCTCAGCACTAGCCTCAGGCCTGCTCTCTCTCTCACTCTCTCTCTCTCTCCTTGCCTCTTTTTCTTGGCAGGCAGCCAAATCCAGTCTGTCATATGCAAGAAACTCTCCGACAGCTCAACTGTCTTTGACCATTTCTGTAGCCCTGAAACCAAAATGCTGGAGAGGCAGAGGCCATGCAACACCGAACCGTGCCCCCCAGCGTGAGTACCACGGCTTGGAGCAGGCAGAGGGTGGGCTGGTGGAAAAGCCAGTATGAAAGCGGAGGATGAGAATAATATTTGACACAAATCCTGGAGATGAGTGAAGTTTTCCCATCTTTTTCCCCTTCCCAAGTCAGAGACCTCTGCCACAGTCCCCAGGGCGGGGTGACGCTAACTGTCTGGGACAGCTCTGCAGAGATGTGCAGAACACAGGAGTGTGTCAACCAAGGAACATCTCTGTAGCGTGACATCTTCCCTGTCATTGTACTCCTTGCGGAAAGGAGCCCTCCACATCTGGTACTGAGCTGATACTCAGCACTGTCCTTTAGAACAGAATCCTCCCTTGGTTGATCAGTGGTCCAAGTAGAGCTGCCTGGGAGGCTGTGGCCAGGTCAGGAATAGGATTGCATGCCCACAGGGGCAAGCACGGACCACCCTGCACATTGCAAGCTTTGATGTTCTCCCTGTCCCCAGCTGGGTGATTGGGAACTGGTCTGAATGCAGCCGAAGCTGCAACGAGGGCGTTCGCACACGGAGTGTCTTCTGTAAGCGTAAGATCTCTACCACCGAGGAGAAGACCTTGGATGATGCCTCCTGCCCCCAGCCACGGCCCAAGATGCTTGAACCTTGCAACAACCAGACGTGCCCCCCAGAGTGGGTCTCCCTGGACTGGTCAGAGGTGAGCACTCATCTCTGTCCTCAGATCTCTGATGACATCTCTGATGCCATCTCTGATGGCTCCCTTAGGAGCACAGAGCGCCGGTGATGGGTGCTGCCCATGGAAAGCATAACTTGGGCAATTATCCTCTTGTAGCTAAGGAGATGGGCTGGACGGGACCACTGATGGGGCGAGCCCGTGATGCCTGTCTCTGCTCTTCGCTGCACATCCTGACTGAGCATCTCCTCTCTTTGCAGTGCACACCCAGCTGTGGGCCAGGTTTCCGCCACCGCATTGTGCTCTGCAAGAGCGGTGACCACAGCACAACGCTGCCCACCTCCCAGTGCCCCGAAGGCTCCAAGCCCCCAACCAGCATGAGGTGCAACCTGCGGCGCTGCCCACCCCCGCGCTGGGTGACCGGCGAGTGGGGAGAGGTACTGTCACTTCTTTCTGTGGTGTTATTGCAGGAGAGGAAAACCTCCCACACCCCAAATCCCAGCGCACCTGAGTCTTTTACCTGTGAGCTGCTGGGTCCTTCTCAGTGTGGTCATCACCATGTTAGTGTGACACAGGGCTGTCCCTACAGCACCCTGCCCAGGCAGCTGTCAGCCTGCTGGAGGGTTGCCCAGGCACCGGCATTTGCAGCATGGTGCCATAAATATCTGATAATACCCTGCTGGCAATAACCTTGCTGCTCCTGCCATGTCCCCAGGAGAGGCTGAGCTCTCCAGCCAGCTCCATGCTGCCAGGCACTCTCTGCTCTGTTCTGCATATTCAAAAGGCAAAAACAGGGTCAAAAAAAGAGCATCTGAGTATGGCTGATAGGATCGATGGGGGTAAAGGGGCCAGGTGCCTTCTCCGCATGGTATTTAGGTCTTCCTCTCTGTAAGCCTCCCTGGCATCCCCAGGCTCTTTCTGGACCAGTTCCCTTAGATCTGGGTCTTCAAATCTCTCTGATAGCTGGCAAGGGGTGTCCTGCCAGGGGGATGCATCTGAATGGGGTCTCGACCCTCTCAGTCACAGCCTGGGGACCATACAACCTGCCAGCAGGGATGGATGGAGGCGAACACAGCCCTGGGGAGGGCCGTGCAGCAGCTCAGAGATCCTGGGACATGGGCAGCCCTTGCTGGGTGTGCAAGTGGAGCAGGCACGAATTTGCCTGCAGCAGACCGAGCCCTTAGGGTGCCGGTTCCTGAGCCTACAGGCTCTGTGATAGCTGGGCTGGTGGGGCAGGGGTGCCATCTCAGGACAGCAGGTCGGAGGGGAACAGTGGGGATATGGCGGTAGAGAAAGAGGCGGCTGGCCACAGTCCATGCGCGCACAGTGTGTGTGCAGCCGCAAGGACAGCTGGCGGTCACCACAAGCTTGGCCATCCCTGCCTGGCCTTCTCACGCCAGCGGCTGTGCCTGTGTGTGATGCTGCTCATACCAGCACTGCTCGCACCCACCGCCAGCGCTGCTCATGTCAGCTCTGCTCTGCGGTGGGCCGGCTGCAAGTGTGACCATCCCAGCACCGTCGGCCATGCATCCCGGCCCCCAGAGCTGCACAGAGGCTCTGGTCCTCCCGTTGGGCCACGGCGTCCACAGCAGGGCAGGAGGAACAATCACATCAAGCACACTTCACACCTCCTAAGGGCTGCCCGTGCCCTGCTCCCCATGGGTTATTAAAGGCTTAGCGATAGCTGCAGCTCCGTGTTGTGCTGTTCCCTGACAGTGCTCCGCGCAGTGTGGCCTTGGCCAGCAAAGGCGATCCGTCCAGTGCCTGGCTCACACCGGGCAGCCGTCCAGCGACTGCGTGGAGACCCTGCAGCCACCCGGCATGCAGCAGTGTGAGACCAAGTGTGAATCAGGACCTACGGACAACCCTGAAGGTGAGGAGCTGAGGAGGGAAACGCTGAGCCCTGCCGACCACAGGGCTGTGCATCTGTTCTCTGGGGCCACACCATACAGGCACACCAGAGCCAGCACAGCCCGAATCTGGATCTTGGTGCTGTGCTGTGGGGCAGGTTCTTGTGGGGACATCCAGTGCTGTCCCCTCTGGTCCCTGGCCCCACTGGTGTGCCTTGACCATGATAAATGAAGTGACTGCACTTTGGCAAAGAGAGTGTGTGGCTGTCAGTCACTTCTTTAGCACCAATCCATCCTACTGCTTTGTGGCAGTCTCCAGGAGCTGGGCAACGGGGAGCAAAACTTGAGTTTGCAGAGAACTGAGCTGAGACAACCCCTCTCCCCTGGGTGCTCAGAGAGGCCCCGCACCCCAGACGCAGCAGGTCTCTAACCCTGTTTCCCTCTGTCGCCTGTGCAGAGTGCAAGGATGTGAACAAGGTGGCCTACTGCCCACTCGTCCTGAAGTTCAAGTTCTGCAGCCGGACCTACTTCCGACAGATGTGCTGTAAAACATGCCAGGGGCACTAGGAACAGAGCAAAGTGACCCCCGTGGGAAAACTGGAAGGCAAAAGCTACGCCGGAGGGCAGCCGAGCCGTGCCCTTCCTCTCCGCCCCTGGGAATCTCTCCTGGATCCAACACAGACATTGGTCGTGCTTCCGGTGGGAGCCGGCGTCACCCCACCTCGTCCCCCAAGGACACGCACCCTTTCTTCCCGAGCACCCCAATGGCAGGATCCCAGTTAAACCACTGCTGGCCGCTCCAGAGACCACCACGGCCAAGCACGGGAGGAGCCAGTCACCACGGCAGGAGAGGGAGAAGCTGGGCAGAGCGCGGCAATAAGGACATTACTTGAAATTCTGACATTGTTATTTATTTAGTAGTGGACCTAGGTCCTGCAGGCGCCAGCCGATGGTCACCGAGACGGTACCATTAGCCCCGCTCCTGCCTCGCCCTGTTCAGTACCTGTATGCTGAAGGCATCACGGGGTATCGTGATCCATCGTGGGGTGTCTCTGGGGAGGCTGAGCGTGCTGCCTGCCGCTGCATTTCCCTGGGGGGCATCCCAGGGGACACAGGGAGGAGATTTCAGCCACCGCAGGTGATGAGCGTGGCTTGGTGCTGTCGGCTTCTGCATGATGGACGGAGAATAGCCACCGTGGAGAGCAGGGTGGGGGCAGGAATCTTGTTTTCTGCATTTGCATCCTGCTGCCTTGGGACCTGCAACAGGTGATGGAGAACAGACCACGCGGTGAGCAGAGCAGCAACACCGGTTTCACCAGGAGAGGGGGCTAGTCAAACTCTCTGAATGTACTTTGATTTGGGTTTTCCCCAATTTTTCCTACAATCATTTTTGTTACAGAGTCATCTTGAAGCGTGAGCCGAGGTCAGGGCCCAGGCACACAGGGGTTGTATGGTCACTTAATGGGAGTCAGAGACGTTCCAATCTGCAGGAAGCAAAGCAAGGGAGGATGCAAGACGAGAACAGTCTCAGTCACAGCATCCCCATTGCCCAGCCATGAACCCAGGTCCCCACAGGGCCCTCCCCAGTGAGCAAGACAGCCTTCACGGCTGCTTTGTCCCCAAAGGTGCTTTTTCCCCTGGGGCAGCCTTGCTGCATGCTGCCATGGCCTTGGGGTGCCAGTCCAGGTGCCACCCTGCTCCTCTGCCCCTGGGAGACTCCAGTGATGGGAAAAGAGCAGGCCTGAAATTCCTCCAGGTCACCTCCCTTCAGGCAAAATCTGGGCCTCCACATGGCCCATGGGAGCAAAGGGCCAGATGAAACCTGAATTTCCAATGTACAAAGCATGTGCTTTTTATTATTACTATTGTTATTAGTATATTCAGGCCTTTCTGCATCACAAAGATGGAAAAGCTTGTCCGAGCCCCTCGGTTCTGTTCTCCTTGCAGGTCATCCTTAGGTTGAAGGGATGAGGTTGGCCCTCTTTCCCCAAGCAAACCCCTCTGCCTTGCCGGCCCCCATGTCTTCACTACACCAGGTGCATTTTTCCCCTGCTCATCAGTCAGTCACCGCTTCTCTGGTGCTCAACAAATCCTGACTGGCTGGTGAGCGGGTGTTAATTTGTCTTCCTTCTTGGTGCGATGCTCCATTATGGCATTTGGGGGGGGGGGGTGTTTTCACCTTTTTATATAGATATATATAATGAAAAATGTTTAAAGTACTAACTCAGAGGAGGAGCGACGTAACGGCATGATTTATAATAAAGGAGTAGCTACGATCCCGGGCGCAGGTTCTGGTCCCAGTGTCATTTCTCCCCGGTGGCTGGTCCCTGGGTGCTGCCCGGGCTCCTGGGACCGGCAAGCCGTGGTCGTCGGTCCCGACCCACACCAAGATGCTCCTTGTGCTTGCCTTGAAAGAGGTGTTTGGGCAGCTGGGGAGGGCTTTCCCTGTGCCCCCAGGGACTGGAGCGGGTTGGAGACATCTCTTGCCTGCGGCCAGGGGTGCAAGGCAGGACCCCAAGTTGCAGAGAGGGTGATGAGCTGGCTCATGTCTTATTTGAGGCAGAAACTCCCAAAGTTGGCATTGCCTGCTAGAAGACCAACTTCTTCCAAAAAGTGCCCCTGCCAGTTGTGTTTCTATTTCCTGAACCTTCCTTTTGCCTTTTTTCACTTTCAACCACCCAAACAAGAAGCTTTTATTGGCTTTTATTTTAAACAAGAAACGAGAGGGTCTCAAAGCGCCACGGCACAAGGAGCGTGAGCGACGCCGGCATTGCCTTCGCCTCTGCGGTGCCGCGAGACTCTGGCGCCGGGTGGCAGGAGCCGCCAAGCGTCACCCAGCGGCCAGAGGCCAGCGGTGGCCGTGGCATGCGGACGGTTGCTCCCCGCTAGATGGCCTTGCGCCCCCTCCGCCGGTGAGTCGCCATCGCTCCTGCGCCACCGACTCTTCCTGAATTCGCAAGGCTTGGAAATTTCCCCTGCGCCGACCCACATGTCCGAGCAGAGGAGGAGGAGCTGGGAAGACTTCCCAAAAGCTGAGCTTTGGGGGCGAACGCGCAGGGCAAGGACAACAGCCTGGTCTCCCTCCATGCTGGCATGTGCACAAGATGCCGCGCCGGGACCCAGCATGAGCAGCTCTAGCAGAGATTTCAGGCCCGACCCAGCCACTCACCCTCCCTGCAGACAGCAATTTTAATTCATTTTATTTCCTGGTTTCTATTCCTGCCTCTTGAGTCCAGAAACTGCATGGCTCAGGGCAAGCACAGGTTCAACATTGGTGCTGTGCAGGTAAATCCAGCCCTAGCGTCAGATCTGTCCAAAGCCTTTCGTTCCCCACTCTCCCAGGGGGCCTCAGGACCCCAACTGAACTAAGCAGCCGATTTTGCCAAACACCTGAAGGATTTGCAGGCATTCAGCATCTCCGGGCAAGACATCCAAAGCTGCTGACTCGGACGCTGTGCAATCACGAGCTTCATTTTAAAGAGAACAAGTAGGAGTCTCAAAAAACTTCTGGGCGTTTTGTTCCAGTAATATATTTTGGAGGCTCTTAATTCCGTCGCGTCCTTGGGTTCTGCTCGTATCCAGTTTTGGTCTTTTTCCACCCCAATCGTGAGGCTGAAATGTTACTTCTTAGAAAGAAAGAGCAACTCAGAGACCTTTCTGAAGTCTCTTCAGTCCAGGAATGGGGGCGCCGTGAGACACGCCGAGCAGCCTGATAATATCTTGCGAGCGGTAACGCTTTTCTTTGCTTATCGCCCGCGTTTGGATCACAGCACCTCGCTCCAGGTTGAATATTTTCTCTGCCGAGCATTTGCATGCTGAGCTGTGCTCACCACCTTCGGCCTTGCAAAACAGTTCAATACAAAAGCTCGTGAGCACTTTTTCCACCCAGCTCCCGGCTCGGTAACCCTTTGCCCGTCATATTGCAAACGCTCCCCGAGTTGCCACCCGTCGAGCCGAAATGGCTCCAGCTGAGTTGTTTTAGCAAGCATGGCCCCAGCTGCAGCGTGTGCCCGGGCACGGGGCACCTGCGTGCCTCCCCACAGCAAGGGCCGGCCTGGCAAGGCCCTGGGGCCACGCCTGGCATAAAGACGCTGGAAAAGAGTTGGAAAAAGCAGTGACCGATAAAGCATCTTGCTCCTCAAAGCAAAGCCTCCCCTAGCACCCATCCACCACCCTGAGGGATGTCAAACCGGCAACCCAGGGTGGGGGAAAGGGTTTTGCAAGGGCTTGGAGCATCCCTTCCCGACAAAACCAAAGAGCCCCAGCGCTACCTGCATCCGCAGGATGGTAACCTCGGAGCCAGCGGCACCCGTCTCCGGCCAAGGTGGGGAACCTGGGGCAGGGCCACCCCAAAAGCTTCCCCCACCCGGCAGAGGAAAGCAGCCCTTGATCTCCCCACCCTCCCGACAGAGCAGCTCGGTACTAAATGAGGAAGTAGGCGGAGGAAAAAAAATTATTTAGTTGCATTTGCACTTGGGGGAGAAACGCACAGCGACGTGCCTGGGGATGGTCCTGGGCCCCTGGTGACAGGACACCCCCCCCCCCCCCCGCCAGGCACAGGGCAGGACACGCGGGACGACCAGGCTGCAGCAACACCATGGTGAGTGCACCAGGGCGGCGGGGCACGGCCGGGTCCCCCTGCACCCCAGGGTGGCCGCATGCCCTGGTATTGCCACCCGGGTTTCTCTGCAACCCTGGGATGCCGTCTGCCCTGGCCACCCTCTTGCAGCCCATCCTGGCCCTGGCCACCCTGTCCCTGCCCCGGTTCCCGCGCCGCTGCCACTGCCTGCAGGTGCGAGGAGCAGACAGGAGCCTTGCAGGGCCGGGTTGGGGCTGAGCGAGGCACCGGGGCAGGGCTGCGGGGAGCAGCCGGCGGCGATGCCCTCCCGGCGGTGCAGGGGGCTCAGGGAGGCGAGGCCGGGCTGGCGGAAAGGTGCTTTTGCTTTCGCCGTCTGTGCGGTCCCCGGCGGGAGAGGGAACCGGTTTGTTCCTGTCGACTTGGCTTCCCGAGAAACGCTTTGGTTTCGGCACTGCCTGGCCACGGCAGGAGCGGGGGGCTCAGTGGGTCCAGCCGGCGGCGATGCCCTCCCGGCGGTGGTACCTTGCTGAACAGCTTCACTGCGGTGTGCGGGGAGGTGACAGCAGCCGGGTGCCAGTTTCCATCCTCAAACTGGGCTCGTGGCAGGGCCCATGACCCGGCGAGGGCTGAACCGGGGCCGCAACCCACTCCGGGCGCAGGGGATGGGGCTGCTGCAAGGGCAACGGCACCGTCCGGAGCTGGAAGTTGCTCTGGAGGAAGGAGAAGAGGAAGAGGAAGATTCCCGAAACGGGCTGGCTACAGGCCAACGAGGGTGGAGGAAGCTAGGGCCGAGCCGGGGAGGCTGGAAAGGCCCGAGGGGCACTGCGGGCAGGGCACAGCGGAAGTCCCCGCGGGCACTGGGACACTCCGGGACAGGCAGGCAGGAGAGGAAGGACCAGAGATGAAAGAGAAATAGTTAAGGGGAAAAATGGGGCTTTTGTTTTCCCCTCCCGAGACGGAGAACCAAGGGATGGAGATGGGTGCGCAGGGCGGCTGCAGCCGCGTGCCCCGGCTCATGGCTCTGCTCCGGCCACATTTGCAGCCCTCGTCTCCCCACCCAGCAGGGAAGGGGGACCACGGCAAAGGGGAACCAGAGCTGCTGGCCTCTCCCCGCCGCCGCCGCAGGGCCAGCCGCATTGCCGCCCTGTGGGAGGATGCTCCGGCGCAGTGCCCCCCCCCCCCCCACCACGGCGTGGTCCCTCTCCCCCCTGTGAGACACGAACACCTTCCCCTTCCCACCAGCATCCGAGGCCTGAAGATGCTTTGTGGCTTCCCCATGGGGCTGTACGAGCCCATCTGCCACCTTGCAGCACCCACCCGTGCCCCTCCAAGCTTCCCTCGCCAGGCTCATCCCATTTCCCCAGGGAAAGCAGCCAGATTCCCAAATCCCACTGGGGTTTGGCTCCGGGGCAGCTCTTCCCATCCCCACGAGCACTGCTCGTATCTGCGACCTCGTGGGTTTGCTGATGGCGTTGCGATACCCTGTGCTGCTCTTCTAAGTATTTCCGGTGGTTTTGTAGGGTGTTGGCTGCTCTGGGGTTTGCCCTTTCTTGAAAAAAGGGTGCCAGCCTTGGCCGTCTTTGCTCTCCATTCGGGGCCCTCTGCAGCTTTTCTCGGTGGCGGGCACCGGAGTTTAGGAGAAAAACAGATGCTGTTTTGCAATGATGTTTTGCAATGATATGGGGCCCGCTGGCGCGGCCAGAAGCAGGTCTCCGCTGCGCCCAGCGCAGCAGCGGCTGAGAAAGGACCTTTTTGCAGTGCGGCTGCAGATTTCGCCTCCAAGGCAGCTCCCGGGGCTTGCAAGTGCCACTGCCCGTGTGCAGTTGCAGAGGGCAGGATGGCATCGCGTCGGGGCTGCGCAGTCCCCCTGCTCCGGCAGGACGCCCGTGGCAGTCCTGCTGCAGGCTAGGCTGCTGAGCCCCTGCGACGCTTCGCCTCTCACCCTGGGATTTCAGCCCCAGAGCAGCTTTCCCGCTGCCCAAGGACCAACAAAAATCACCCGCCTATGATTAACCCAAACTTCAGCCTGGATGAAGCACGCGCAGCTATTGCATGGGGCCAAGGGGACCCCTGGGGCTGGGTGGGGGTTGCTCAGCTGCATGTCGGGGCATATATTTCCAAACCTGGGTTTTCTGTACCGTGTCTCAAGCAGGAGCCAGCGCAGCTCCGAGCCGTGCGTCCGCCCACGGCAGTCGGCTGCCCCCGGCCCCCTTCCGCGGGAGCCCTTTGCGCTCAGCTAAACGGTGCAGAAACACGTGGCCCAGCTCAAATCAGGCACAAACACCCTCATCGAAGCAACGCCCGAGTTTTCCCTGCAGCGGTGCTTTATCAGGGGCGCCATCGCGGTCATGCACGGCGCTGCTGGGGAGCACGCCTGGGAGGCGGCGGGACGCGGGGCAGGGGCTGCGCCAGGCAGTCGTTTGCGCAAGGCAGAAGTACGGATGTCAGCTCAAAAGTGCTGAGGTTGCGACACCAGAAATGCCACTGTTTGCCTGAATTCGGTGCCGCCACAGGCAATACCAGTGCAGGGTGCCCCTGCCCAAGGGCGCCGGGATGAGGAGAGCCTGGCAGGGAGCCTGCGGGGTCCAGCTCCATTGCTTTGGGGGATTTGAGTTGCATTTGGAGTTTTCTTCGTGTTTTTTTCGTTTTGTTTTAGTGGGGGGAGCACCGTATTTTAGGTTGCAGCTCTGAGGCCAGCATTAAATCCCGGCGCCCCGTAGAGGCAAAGCTGATGGGGGAGCAGGGAGCATCCTCGGGGCACGAGGCCGGGTAGCAGGGGCTGCCGAGCAAAAATAAGGGAGCAAAGGCGGGGGGGTACAGAGGTGCTTCCCGACCCAGCCAGGCGAGAACATAGAAGGGCCTGAAAACCTAAAGCCTGGCAGATGAAATGAAGCAAAAGGGGAAGAGCCGAAAAGGGGAAATGGAAGGAGTAAGAGGCTGGGGCAAGGGCGAGGGGAAGAGAAGTGAAACGTTGCTTGGCGCGCTTTGGGCGAAAAGAGGAAACGCAGGGGCAGGTGGCAGCGATCTGGCACGCAGAGGAGCAAAGACAGCTCCAGCCAGACATGTCTCCTCCCCGGCTGCCAGCTGGGACTCCCCGATGCCAGGGCGGCGCGCGGGGCCCAGGGGCTCCCCGCCAGCGCTGAGCACGACCCCGCTCGGGTGCTGGCACGGCCCTCGACGGTGTTGCGTGCCATCTACATGCCCAGGCGGGTGCCTTGCTGCAGCTTTGCACCAAGCAGCAAGTGCAGCAAGTTTCCTTTGTAGCGGTGAGGAGGAGAGGCCTTGGGGGGGGGGGGTTGTTTGTTTGGGGTTTTTTTGCTTTTATTTGCAAGGTTCAATCTTCCCCTCCCATCCCCAGGAAGGGCCCTATCTAGCCCCGCAATGCTTTAAATTGCAGCTCGCTAAATTTTCCTTCCGCCCCGTTGTCACGAAAGGATGGAGTGAGGCTACTTTCGGGGCTTTTTTCTCTACAGTCGGAAAGCAGGTAGTTGCATTTGCCCAGGCAGGGAGGAAACGATGCCTGAGGACCTTTCACACCTGTGCCCTAGGCTGCTTCCTTTGCCCGGAGGCTGCACCGAATGCAAGTAGAGATGCAGTGGGGAGGCAGCAAGCCGAGGGTGCACCAGGTCAGGCAAACACCAATGGGCTGCCCTCAGATTTTTGCCTTTCCCCTGGGTTATTTTTGCAGGCAGAGCCTAGGCAGCAATTGCTTTTTCCCTGCTCGGAGCCGCTGTGGCAATTTGTTCACTCATTAACTCATTAACGAGCAGGGTGATCTTGCAGATGGGCTGGTGGCACCCTGTTTGCTCCTTTCCGTGACGTTCAGCCTGCAAGCCCAGTGTAGGGAGGCAGGATTCGGCCAGAGGAGCGGCTCACAGTGGGGCAAATCCTGGCCCACCTGCAGGACTTTGCCGTTTTGCTTCTTGCTCAGCCACCGCTTCCCCAGAGCAGATTTTCAGGAGCTTTGCAGACCCTGCACCGACTGCATGCCACGCGCGGTGCTGGGAGCACCCTGGTGCAGCAGCTCTCGCTGTCTCCCCACAGGGCAGCAAGGAGCGCTTCCACTGGCAGAGCCACAACGTCAAGCAGAGCGGTGTGGATGACATGGTGCTGCTCTCCAAGATCACTGAGGAGGCCATCGTGGAGAACCTCAAGAAGCGCTTTATGGACGATTACATCTTTGTATCCTTCCCAGGGCCGCACTCGGGAGCTTTGTAGGGGAGCTGGTCAACCCAGGGCTGTCCTGGTGCTTCCAGAGAGCCCTGGTCCCGGGAAGGGTTGGGATTAGCCTGGGGGAATAGAGGTGGCTGTTGCAAAGCTGTCTTCACCCCTTTATACGCTGCAGCCCTGAGCAGTCCGAGGGATTCATCATTAACTGGGGAAAGGGCCCGTCTCCGGTGCCTGCAGCATGGTCCCGCCAGCTTGCGGCTCCCTCCTGAGCCCACCAGTGCTGCGCAGCAGGATGTTGCGCCGGGGCAAGGACGGAATCTTCTCCCCCGGTCTGGATGCAGCAGCACAAGCGTGGTAGCCTGTGTGACCCCCCCCCCCCCCCCAGAGGCGCCCACCGCCACAGTGCACCCAGAGACCTCGGCTGGCCCCAGCCCACAGCCCACAGCAGGTGCAATGAGACGGCAGGACGGCAGGCGACCCCAGTCCCAGCTTGTCAGCTGACACAAAACAACCCCGTTTACGAGCTGCTCTGCAGAGCCATGGGCCATTGCCTGGCCTGCCGTGCCCTGCGATGCTGCTTGGATCCCTCCTTTCTAGTCCCAGCGCATCAAGGATTGCAAAGCAAGCCATAACCAAGATCCTCATCTGACTTCTTCCGCGATTCCCATGGCCCTGTGAAATCCCTGCTGGGAGCCAGATCCTGATGGCCACATTTGCATCTCTTCCTGCTGTTCCCCAGGCTGACGGCCCTCCAAGCTGCCATCTCCCCCCAGGCTCAGGCATCCCCCTGCGGTGCCATGTCCTCCCTCCCCAGCCACAGTTGCAGGGTCAGGGTCTCTGTGCCACCCCTCAGGGATGCTCACAGCTGCAGCTCACAGAGCTGCATCCTTTTGCCGTGGGATGGAGCCTCCCAGTGCTGCCGAGATTTCACCTCCACGCTACCGGAGACCTCCAGCGATGGCAAATTCAAGCAGAAAAACTCTGCAATGGTCATTGGGGTGGATCAGGAGCAGCCTTGTCTCCAGCAAGGACCGCAGTGGCTCAGCATCCCTGCAGCATCCATCCGCTCGTCCCCAGCAAGGACCACAGTGGCTCAGCATCCCTGCAGCATCCATCTGCTCCTCACTGCTCCCAGTCCTGGCAGCTGCCAGGTCAGGCTGGGATAGGAAAAAAATCATTAAATTGCAGGGCAGAGCAACGCAGTGGCTTAGGGCAGCTGCTCGACAGGGGGAGAGGCTGGCGCGTGCAGTGGTCTCACCACTGACAGTCCCTGCGGTTTCCCTGAAGAAGAAGCTCTGGCCTTACAAGGTGATGTGCCGTCCGGGGAAGGCGGTGATGTGGTGCTCCTCCTTGCTCTTAGAGCAGCCGTGGGGCTTTAAATGCCTTTGGTGGTTGGGGTTGGGGCTTGGGCTTTTTTTTTCTTTTTTCTAAAAAAGGGAAAAAAGAAAAAACACAACCTCCACCTTCCTTTTTTCTCACCATGCTGCGCAGAGCCCGCTGCCCAGCCGTTACTCAACGCCCCGTGCTTCTGCATTTCCTGCAAAAACCTTGCTCTTCCCGCCTTTCAGCTCCTCTTCCTCTGCCCTTCCCACCCTCAGCATGGGCTGAAAACAGGACGGCCAACTGTCCCTGCCCTCGCCAGGGGCTCACCCCACTGGGGATGGTGCAGGATACTGTCATCCCTCTCTGTAGCATCCGCCCAGGCACCGGCTCCTGCTTGGAGCGCTGGGGACTCATCCCCGTCCTCCTGCTGCATCTGCCTCTGTTCCCGTTGTTTGCAGGCTCAATTCCCTGCTTTTCGGTCCCCTGGCTGTTCTCTTCCCCCTCCCCATACATTAATGCTCCCCTCCACCCTGAGGGAGATTTTGGGGTGCTCCAGGCCAGGCTGCAGTGCCCGGTGGTGGAGGGAAGCGGAGGGCATCATGGAGGTGTTGAGCAAAGGCAGGAGCCAACGGTTTCTCCCCTGCGAGGTTGCCACCGGCAGCATGCTGCTCTGTGCCTCAGTTTCCCTGGCTGTTGAGTGGGAATGTTCTCTGCTCCTGTTGCAAAAAACGTGGCTGGATGACACTGAGCGTTAACAGCAAAGAGCTCGGAACGTGGCAGGAATGCCGATGGCAACCAGCACATCTGCTGCTGGCCCCCAGGATAAAAATCCTGGTGGTATCACAGTGCCGTTGTTAGGAGCAGGCAGGGAGCCCCCAAATACGCTGCTGCCCTTGCTCCCTGGCCTGGCTGTGCCGTCGAGCCCTGTTGCACCAACGTCACCCTGAGGCTGCGTCCTGGCGGCGGGTGGCGAGCGGGACAGGGATGGTGGGGACATGGGAGACCAGTGGACAGACCTTAACCTGCTTCTCAGACCTACATCGGGCCAGTGCTCATCTCGGTTAACCCCTTCAAGCAGATGCCCTACTTCACGGACCGGGAGATCGAGCTCTACCAAGGAGCGGTGAGGACGCTGCACGCAGGCTGTGGGGTCGGGGAAGGGAGGGGACATTGAGCTGAACCAGGTTCATTTGCTGCCTTATGTGCTGCATTTACCTGCAAGTGCCTGGGGGCTCTCCCACGATCAGTCCCATCCTCCCTTTGGGTCCTGCAGGAATCGGCATTCCCAAACCAGACCGATGCTCCTGTTTAGGGTCAGTAACAAGACTCAGGAGCAAATCTGCAGGCCTGGGAAATTCAGCTAATAAATACAAGCAAAAGCAACCCAAATGTGGTAACGTCATTAACAAATGATGTTAAAACAGCCACAGAGAGACACCACCAAAGAGCTGAGAAAACATACCAAATGCCTCCAGCAAGCTCACTTTTTCTGTGCTGAGAGGATATGCCCCATCCCTGCTTCACGTTTGTTCCCTCGGGCAGTGTGTGGGCAGAGTTAAGGTGATTTGGAGCTGGAACCTGTCCGTGGTGGCGGGGAGGCTGCTCCGTGCTCAGCACCACTCTCCATGTCCCCTCTCTAGGCTCAGTATGAAAATCCCCCCCATATCTACGCCCTGACCGACAACATGTACCGGAACATGCTGATTGATGGGGAGAACCAGTGCGTCATCATCAGGTACAGGGCCGGCCGAGGGCGAGAGCTGGGTCTCGGTGCTGCCACGCTGCCAGGACCCCTGGACCCAACTCCCTCCTTCCCCAGTGACCCGACGCACAGCCCATTCCCCTCTCAGTTGAGTGAGACCAAGGCTGCATTGCACAGAGTGCTGTACAAGCAAGAAAACAGGCGGTTCTCACCCCTGGGGGGACCTGGGGGACCCCGGCATCTGGGCTGCGGCCCCGCGGCTGCCACAGGCTGTTGTTCCCTGTAGGAACTGAGCCTTGCGCAATGGAGTTTTCCGGTCACATGTTGCAAGGGAACAGGTCAGGATGTGGGGCAAGTCCCAAGACTTCCCCTTTAGGCTCCAAAGTCCTGTGTTCCCCCCCTCCCAAATCCAGCAACAAGAAGTCCACTATCTCCTCCCAGAGTAGCCAGCCTTGCTCCCGGCAGGGGGATCTGGCCCCATTTCTGTCCCAGGATGTTCCCAAAGCAACAGCAGTCCCCGTCCCCTGCCATATGCGCATGCTCCTGGGCAGGAGATCACCCGGCCCCGGGACCCCGGGGCTCCTTGCACCTCTCCAGCACCCTACGAGCCCCCCCGCTGTGGCGCAGGGCTTATTCAGGGCTGGACCCTCGGTGGTGCCCGACCCCAGGGCCGTTCGTCCCCGGTCTGCGCTGGGGACGTGGGGACCCGACTCTGGTGCCTGGGCTGGGCATTTCTGCACCCTTCACTTCTCCTCTGCCTGGGTGTTTCCACAGTGGAGAAAGCGGGGCTGGGAAAACAGTGGCAGCAAAATATATCATGGGCTACATCTCCAAAGTGTCCGGAGGCGGAGAGAAAGTGCAGGTACTGTTCCCATGCTCAGCCAGGCGTCTGCTTTGCTTCCATCCATCCCCTCTCTGTCCCTCTGCCTCCCCCCAGCCCCTCTTTCTCCTCCATCTGCAGCATCTCCCTGGGGCAGGGAGTAGGGAGACCTCGGGGATGCTGCCAGCTCCGAGTCAGGGTGCTCCCAGGTGGGACCCCATGGGGAGGCCTAGTGTCCCCCTGCTCAGCCTTGTCCCCTCCTCTCGTCCCCAGCATGTGAAGGACATCATCCTGCAGTCCAACCCTTTGCTGGAAGCGTTCGGGAACGCCAAAACCGTCAGGAACAACAACTCCAGCCGCTTCGTAAGTCCCTGGGGCAGGGTGCTGCGAGCCCAAGTCATGTTGAGGGCCAGCACCCACCCCAGTGTCCCAGCCTGGATTCGTCCTGGCGATACCCAGAGCCGGGTAGCTGGAGCACTGATGCTGTTAGCGTGCGGATGGGGGGAGAGGATAACAGGGCCGAAGGCAGGGGGTTTCCGCTGGACCCTGGGAGGAGGCGACACAGCCCCGTGCCTGCAGGCTCTGAGCGGCAATGTGTCCCGTTGGCAGGGGAAGTACTTTGAAATCCAGTTCAGCCGGGGTGGCGAGCCCGACGGAGGGAAGATCTCCAACTTTCTGCTGGAGAAGTCCCGGGTGGTGAGCCAGAACGAGAACGAGAGGAACTTCCACATCTACTACCAGGTACGGGTGCACCAGCATCTGGCGCGTGGGCACCCGCAGGCGCTGCTCCTGGGTAACCACAGCCTCCGTTCGCTCTCCCCACACCCGGCAGCTCATCGAAGGGGCATCCCAAGAGCAGCGGCAGAACCTGGGCATCATGACGCCTGATTATTACTACTACTTGAACCAGTCAGACACCTACCAAGTGGACGGCACCGACGACCGCAGCGACTTCCACGAGACCATGGTGAGTGCCCAGGGTCTCCCCGAGGCTGGGCGCTGCCGTCTGCGGCCAGGTGCGGGCTGACGGACTCCTCGCGCCCCCCCCCCCCCCCCCCAGAACGCCATGCAGGTCATTGGCATCTGCGGAGAGGACCAGCAACTGGTGCTGCAGATCGTGGCGGGGATCCTCCACCTCGGGAACATCAGCTTCCGGGAAGAGGGCAACTATGCCCAGGTGGAAAATGCCGATGGTGAGTACAGCGACACCCCTTACTCAGCAGCACAAGCGGAGATGCTCGCAGAGATCCTTTGCACTTGAACGCAAACTTCTCATAGCACATATCCCTCGGCAGAGGAAAGAGGTGGCATCAGCAACTTCCCCACTTTAGAGATGGGGAAACTGAGGCAGTAAGCAAGGAATTGACACAACCATAGTTAGAAAGTCACTGGTAGGGGATAGATGCCAGGAGTCCTGTTTGGCAGTCCCTTGCAGTGATTTAGTAGAGGGAGGACACAATCCCACATCTAGTTGCTAGACTGCAGTTGTCCCTTCCTCTTTTGGGCTCGGCCGGGGTGTAGGAGGGTCTGGCAGCCCCAGCGGCTGTAGGCAGCATTCCTAAGATGTGTGTCCACCCTGACCACCCTCCCTTTGCCCAGCGCTGGCCTTCCCTGCCTACCTGCTGGGGATCAACCAGGACCGGCTCAACGACAAAATCACCAGCAGGAAAATGGACAGCAAGTGGGGTGGTCGCTCAGAGTCCATCAATGTCACCCTCAATGTGGAGCAGGCGGCCTACACCCGGGATGCCCTGGCCAAGGGCCTCTACACGCGGGTCTTCGACTTTCTCGTGGAGGTGCGTGCCCCTGCAGCCCCGCTGCAGATGGGGATGCTCTGGTCAGGTAGTACGTGGCCCTTCTTTGCAGGAGGTAACTCCTACCCCCATCCTCTGCCAAGGCACAAAGAGCTTTTGCTTGGTGCTTGGGTCATGAGCACAGCAGATGAGATGGGAAGAGCTGGCTACATCCTTGAGATGACCTCAGAAATGGGGCATGAGGTGGTGACATGAGTGAAGTGTCTCAGGACACCAGCCCGTCAGGGAAGGGGTACGAGCAGGGGCCATCCGCTCCAGTGTACAGTCTGCCGAGCTGGCAGGAGCTCTCGATGAAGGGGGTTTGGGCTGTCTCTCCCTGCAGTCTATTAACCGGGCCATGCGGAAGCCACATGAGGAGTACAGCATTGGGGTGCTCGACATCTACGGCTTCGAAATATTCCAGGTACTGGTTGCTTTTCTGTAGAAGTCCAGCTGGGGACCGTCCGTCCTTTTTCTCCTCTGGTGACGTGAAAGAGGCAGAAGCCAACTCAGCCCTATCTTATTTTTCCTCTTCCATTCTCCTCTGCAATTTTGCAGAAAAACGGCTTTGAACAATTCTGCATTAACTTTGTGAATGAGAAGCTGCAGCAGATCTTCATAGAGCTGACCCTCAAGGCAGAGCAGGTACAGGGGACTGGGCACAGTGCGGTGGGGGGAACTGAAAGTTGCCTAAAGCCCTGATTCCTGCACCCCGACACCCCCCAACCCCAGGCAGATCCCAGTGATACAGCAAGAGCAGACAGGTGTTGGCAGATCCCAGAAATCAGGTCTCTGGTCTGGATAGAAAAGGTGACCCAACCCCTTTTTTGTAGGTATTGGCTCAGAAAGCCCAAGCACAAGGAACTTTGGAGGTTGTAAGTGACCACTGTTCATGAGCAGAGGACAGGAGAGGAAAGGCTGCCCATGTCCGTTTGTCTGCACACAGCTGCCATCACCTGTCTCTCTCTGCTCTTCCCTAGGAGGAATACGTGCAGGAGGGCATCAAGTGGACCCAGATCCAGTATTTCAATAACAAGGTGGTGTGCGACTTGATCGAGAACAAGCTGGTGAGTGGGGTCTCCTACTCAAGGGGAGGCTTAGGACACGCCGGAGGGACAGACAGACAGGGTGCTGTTTGTGGTGGGTGGCCAAAGCCAGTCCAGCCAGAGACCATCCTTGGGCAAGCAGCAGCACCAAGGAGGTGCTCTACATCCTTAACCCAAGCAGCAATTCAAAGGAAAGCCGCTTCTAGCAGCACAGGGCATTTAAAGCCAGATACAGGACTGGGCCCTGCCCAATCTCCCAGGGCTTCGCTCAGGGCACACAGGTCATCCTGGGCTTGGCTGCCTCCCCCAGAACCCACCCGGGATCATGAGTGTCCTGGACGATGTCTGCGCCACCATGCATGCGACCGGCGAAGGGGCCGACCAGACCCTGCTGCAGAAGCTGCAGGCAGCCGTGGGGACGCACGAGCATTTCAACAGCTGGAACTCAGGCTTCGTCATCCACCACTATGCAGGCAAGGTACACAGCACGCGCCCCGCACATGGGTGCCCCTCGCATACACGGTACTGGGAGGGGGTGGGGGTATGGCACAGGCAGGCTGAGCTCCCCCCTCTCCTGGCCCCTCCAGGTCTCCTACGATGTGACGGGCTTCTGCGAACGCAACCGTGACGTGCTCTTCACCGACCTGATTGAGCTCATGCAGAGCAGTGAATAGTGAGTCCGGGGAGCGCCTCGGTCCCCTGTGGCATCCCTTGAGGGCTCAGTCTGCGTGCAGCATCCTCAAAGCCAGAGGGGAAAACTTGTGTCTTGGACCATCTCGCGCTCCTGCCCTGGCCAGTGCCTAGCATCCTGCCTCACCCCACGGGGACTGGTGGCACCTCCCCATCGGGTGCAGCAGCAGCAGGATTCGAGAGATGCTGGTCTGGATGGAGGGGGAAATTTGGAGGGATCTGGCTTAGTGCAGACTGATGCCTCACGTCTGCGTTCCACAGCAGCAGAAACTGGGGCTGGAGCTGGTTCTTGCGATGGCCTAGCGCTTGCCGAACCTCCTAGAGTCCATCAGCTCTCACCCGCTCACTGTTATCTGCCTTTCAGTGGTTTCATCCGAACGCTTTTCCCAGAAAAGCTGGATTCTGACAAAAAGGGCCGACCAACCACAGCGGGCTCCAAAATCAAGGTACGTCCTGGAGGCTGCGGGACAGCAGCTGCCTTTCCCCTGGGCAGCAACAGGGTGCTGGGCTCCTGGCAAAGCCTCCGAACGCTGCCAAGGTTCGTCTTTGCAACAGAAACAGGCTAACGATCTGGTGAACACGCTAATGAAGTGCACGCCACACTACATCCGCTGCATCAAACCCAATGAGACCAAGAAACCCAGGGACTGGGAGGAGAGCAGGTAAAGGAGGCCTCTGCATCATGGCACCTGTGAAGCCCAGGGACCGGTGCACGGCAGAGTCCAGCTTTCTTACAAGGATTGAGCTGCCGAGTGGATCCCTGGGCCGGTTCCTCTCCACAGGAGCTGCAATGCAGAGTCTTGTCCCACCCTGAGCGCTTCCCTTGCCACTCTTGGCTCCACAGGGTGAAGCACCAAGTCGAGTACCTGGGGCTGAAGGAGAACATTCGGGTGCGCCGGGCAGGTTTTGCCTACCGCCGCATCTTCCACAAGTTCCTGCAACGGTGAGCAACCGTTGGGGTTGGCCCCAGAGAGAGGGCGGTGAGCCCAGGGCGCGCACTCATGGCCCCTCTGCCGGCAGGTACGCCATCCTCACTCCAGAGACGTGGCCCTCCTGGCGAGGGGATGAGCGCCAGGGCGTGCAGCACTTGCTGCGGTCTGTTAACATGGACCCAGACCAGTATCAGATGGGCCGGAGCAAGGTGTTTGTCAAGAACCCTGAATCGGTAGGTGGCCCGGCTCTGCCTGTCATCTCACAGCTCTGCACGGGTCTTGGGGGGCACCAAGGCACATAGCAAGCAGCACCCATCCAACCTCCAGAAGGGACATCCCTATGTCCAGCTGGGCATCAATTTGGGCCATGCTGGGGTGTTTTTGGGAAGGGGGTGTTAATACCTGGGAGAAGGGAGGGAGATCCTGGCCAGGCAGCCCGGTCCCCAGCTGGGCACAGCACCCCATGTCCCCTCGTGCAGCTCTTCCTCCTCGAAGAGATGCGGGAGCGGAAGTTCGACGGCTTTGCCCGGGTGATCCAGAAAGCCTGGCGGCGACACATCGCCATCCGGAAGTACGAGCAGATGCGAGAAGAGGGTAAGACCGTGGAGCCAGAGCCACAGCAGCCAGGCCAGGAACTGGGCAATGACAGTGGTTTCGGGTCAGGAGCAGCACCCTGCAAGGATGCTCTCAGCTGGAGTCAGCCCCATCGCTGCCTACTGGCCTGGCCACCAAAGGAGCAGGAGACCAGCAGCCCAGCTCCTAATTGCAGTGCTAATAAGGAGGGGGTGATGTGGGGCTGGAGAGCAGGATGCCTGGGGTCTTCTCCATGATTTTAAAGGAGGGAGTGGATTTCTTGCTACTATTTCCAGCCCTGACAGGGGCCATAGGACAGAAATTAGAGCCCCTCTCTGTCTCCCTCTCTCCATTTCATTGCCTCCAAAAGGGATGGAGATGAGTAGGAGACTCAGTTTTGAGATGGATCCTGCTCTGCTGCGGGGTACCCAATGCTCAGTGTTTGCAGAAGGATGGGAAAGGTCAGTGGTTCACCACCCAGCTCCCGTTGCTGGCATTTCCCAATGTCTCCAAATGTACAGTGAAAAATCAAGAGGAAAACCCCACAGCCTGGGGTCTCTCCCTCCCACAACACAAGGTTTTGAGAGCAATTAATGTGATTAAAAGCCAGCAAGGTTCAAACAGCTCAGATGCCTTCTATGGCATGCAATGAGCTCCACGTCCTGCTGCCACAGCTTGTGGGATGTCTCACGCGGCTCTAGCAGCCAGATTTATAAGGCCAGGAGATGCTTGGCCCCGCAGGCTCCCAGTGCTGAGCTCCAGTGGTCCAAGCCACGGGCTCAGTTGCCCAGCCGGCAGGGCCCTGGCCTGACCAGCATGGCTTTGGGGTCCTGCACAGCTTCCAACATCCTCTACAACTTCAAAGAGAGGAGGAGGAACAGCATCAACAGGAATTTTGTGGGTGATTACCTGGGCATGGAGGAACGGCCAGAGTTGCGCCAGTTCATGGCCAAGAGGGAGCGGATAGACTTCGCTGACTCCGTCACCAAGTATGACCGGAGATTTAAGGTAAATGGACCCAGCTGGGACTCAGGGGAAGTCCAAGTCATGCCACATTCTCATGACTCATCATGGATGTGCTTGGATGGGACCCATGTGGGCCTCGTGTCCCCCAGGAAACATACACTTCACGTACCCGTGTCCCTCACCCCCTGCTCCTGCCCATTCCCAGCCCATCAAGCGAGACTTCATCCTCACCCCCAAGTACTTCTACCTGATTGGCCGGGAGAAGGTGAAGAAAGGTCCCGAGAAGGGGCAGATCAAGGAAGTGCTCAAGAAGAAGGTGGAGATCCAGGCTGTGAGCGGCGTCTCGCTGAGGTGCGTCCCCTAGCACAGGGCTATGACCACATGTGGCTCCACAAGGCTCTTTGCGAGGGGACCATGAGGTCTTCAGCAGCCCCAGTGGGGTCAGACTGCCTGGTGTGCTGGCCCATCCTGGGTCTCCCAGGCTTTCTCCATCCTTTGATCTCCAACCCACTGTTGGAGATGAAGGCATCAGAGCATCGCACCATGGTGGGGAGGGAAGAGATAGGGGACTCATGAGGCTGGGGTCCCTGCAGGGTTGGCTGCGTCCTTGCTTCGGAGGCCTGGGAGGTTTTCCACTAGGTCAGCCTCCAAATCTGTTGACTTGGGTTGACCCAGACTCCAGACTCAGTGGGGTCTCCTGGTTTCCAAGCAGCACTGGTTGTGATCAGCATTGCCTGTGCCCGGTGTCTAACACTTCCCCTCTTGGGTGTTTCTCCGAGCAGCACCAGGCAGGATGACTTCTTCATCCTCCATGAGAACGAAGCCGACAACTTCTTGGAGTCAATCTTTAAGACAGAGCTCATCAGCTTGTTGTGCAAACGCTATGAGGAGCTCACCCGCAGCAAGCTGCACCTCACCTTCAAAGACATGTAAGGAGTGGGGGCAGCGCTACTGACTGGGCTTGACCCTTTCCTCTCATGGCCCAAATTTTCAAGGCCAACCACATGTGCCTGTGGAGGGCTGGCCCTATAGCCCCACAGCAGTGTGGAGGGTCCCCAACCTTGGCCTCATGGCCTGCCTCTCTCCACCAGACTACAGTTCCGGGTAAAGAAGGAGGGCTGGGGCGGCGGCGGCACCCGCAGCGTCACCTTCGGGAGAGGCCAGGGCGACGTGGCCACCCTCAAAGCAGGAGGCAAAACCCTTACGGTCAGCATCGGGGACGGGCTCCCCAAGAACTCCAGTGAGTGCTGGTGCCGGGGCACCCCGCAGGGGAGAGGCAGCGGGAGGGTCAGGAGTGCCAGGGCAGCTGGGCTGCGGCAGCAAGGGGCTGGCAGGGTGAGCCACCATGTGCCCGGGCATGGCACGCCATCCTCAGGCACACACACTTGCATTTCACCCAGGAGGGTGGTCATGCTGCTGCTCATGTGATGGGGAGACTGGACACGTTGGGGAAAGAGGCAGCCAACCCACTGCCCACTCCCCAGCCATCTCTGGGGACCTCACGAAGCTTATGGGGACCATCACCTAACAGCGGGTCTTTTGCCCCCCCAGAGCCCACAAGGAAGGGGGTGACGCAGAGCAGAGGTTGCCACAGGCCACCACCGGCCTCCCGAAGTGCCCCACCAGCGCCAAGAGGTGAGGGCAGTGCCAAAGGGGTCAGCACCGGGAAGCCGGTCCCCGAGGGCAGACCCCAGCCTGGCCCAGTGGCCCCTGCTGCCATAACACACCATCTCTGGTGGGGTCTCCAGGCGCTTGCAGGAATGGGGCACCCCAGTTCCCCCGCAGCAACAGCCAGGCGCAGCGGAACACCTACACGGCGCACCAGAAGCAGCTGCGGGGACCACCAGTTGCAGCACTGCCCGCGCAAAGCAGCCGCAAGGCAAAGACGCGGCCCCCGTCTGAGCAGAACATGGAGTTCCTCAACGTGCCCGACCAGGGGGTGGCTGGGTAGGTCACGGTACCATCCCCCAATGTGCCCAGACCGGCCCCAACCTCTCCCACTTGTTGTTGCTGCCCCTGGACACTGACTTTTCCCTCCACGGCCAGCTCACCCTCCTGGCTCCATCCAGCTGGACCTGCTCCAAGTGGTCTGGCTGTGCTGGGAGGTCTCCTTGGGTCTTCTTCACAGCAGTTCTCCCAAAGCCTGCACTAAGAGGACCTTCCCTTTGCAGTGCTGAGCTGAAGGCACAGAGCAGCACTTTGGTGGGGGGAGATCAAGGCTGGAAGGGGGATGTAGCCCTGGGCTTGGCTCAGTGTACCACACTGTCCTGGGTGCAGCGTGATGTCCCGCCATATCCTACACTCATCTCTTTTAATGTCATTTGTCCTTGACCCTGCAGCATGCAACGGCGGCGGAGCGTGAGCCAGCGACCCCCTCCAGCCGGGCGCCCCAAGCCACAGCCCAAGGTAGCTGCCCCGCGCTGCCAGGCACTGTACCAGTACGTGGGGCAGGACGTGGACGAGCTCAGCTTCAATGTGGGGGACATCATCGACATCATCTTGGAAGGTACACAGTGGGCATCGCTGCCCCAGCACCTCTGGGCAAGCCCCCTGCACTCAGGTTTGCAGCATCGTGTAGATGGTTTTGACCTTGAACTGTTGCTTTACCCCTTCTCCAGATATCTCCGGTTGGTGGAAAGGTCGACTCCGTGGCAAGGAAGGCCTTTTCCCTGGGAACTACGTGCAGAAGATCTGAGCTCCATCCAGCTGTTGCATGGCCAGGCGTGATGGGAGGCCACCAGCAGCATCCTCCCACCTCACCTTCGATGAAGACATGCCACCCAAGCGAGACCCATATCCCTGCCTGGAGCAGACTGATGGTGGTCAACAGGCATCTCTCTGCAGCTGGCTGTGATGGGAAGGCCACTGCATACCCTGAAAGACAGGCTTTGCCAAAATCATTTCTGAGTCCAGCATGAGGAGGGGGCTGACCAGCACCTTTCTGCTGATGTTGTTGTTAAATAACCGCTTCCCCTTTGAACTGGCCGCCTTCTGGGCCCCCTATTCCCTTCAATGGCTGCCCAGCCCATTCCCCACCTCTGCGCTGCCCGTACCCACGAGCCAGGCTTGTGCTGGTGAAAATCACTGATTTCCGTGGCTACTTGAAATCACAGCCCTGGAGCAAGGACTGTCTCTTTGCTCCCTGCTCATACAGCTTGTCACACCGGAGAGCCAGTGGTGGCTTTGGTCCTCTGACTTTGATGCTGGAGAGTTCACATATTGCAAGTGTGGCAAATCTGAGTCTGATGCAAAAATAGAGCCAAGAATAAGTATTTCACCCGTGGGTCCCTGCACGGTGACAAGCACAAACGCATGCAGGAGGCAGCTCCGTTCCCTCCGCTTTGAATGCTGCAAGAAGATGCCACCGGGCATGGAAACAAGCTTCACCCATACACCGAGCTCAGGTGCCTGCACAACCCAGTGCAATGCTGGACTGCACAGCATGGCTGGCTGGGAGCCACTGGGATTGAAGAAACCCCCCCTCCGCTAAACCAACAGGTGAGGAAAACGCTGGGAAATAGGGCACAACAAGACCTGGACATTGCTGCTGTGCCCTGATTTCCTGGGAAAAGAGCTGCAAGGACTTTTAGCCGAAGCCCAAAGTGCCTTTTTGTGGCACAAGTCTGCGGACTGCACTCAGCCAAGTTGGGCTGGGCTGCGTTGGGCCTGCTTGGGCTGCTCGAATGGACCAAAACCTGATGGCTTGGCAAATGTAAAGTTTGTCATGATTAATAAAGAGCCGGGACTTTCCCCAAAAAGCAGGGCAGTGGGGGGCTCCTCTCGCAGAGATACTGGGCGCTGTGCTGTGGCTGGCAGGAGGCAGCTTCGTTCAGGGGCTCAGCTGTAGGGGGAAAACATCATCCTCCTGCTGGGCGACAGGACAGCTGCATCAGGGCTGAATTTTGGGTGATCCCTGGGCTGATTTTCCCTTCCAGGCTGGGTGCTGCTGGTGCTTGCGCCATTCTCGGGGTCTTACCCCATTGCTGACAGTGCGCAGCTATGGCACCACCTCGTCCCTCTTTCTGGGTCCTCCATCCTCACTGTTAACTGGGCAAACTGAGGCCCAGTGAGGAGCAGTGTCCCAGGACAGACCGAGGAGGATCGCCCGTCCCCACGCCAGCCACAGGAGATGTGTTTTTTGGTAATCCTGCCTCTGGGGTTAGCAACGGGGAGCCCCGAGTCCCCATCTCCCCGACCCTTCAAGTCCTGAGACTGTGCCGCAATCACAGCATCCTTCAGGGATGAGGGATGTTGAGGGGGCTGAGCCCACCCAGGGAGGGGGGGCATTTGGGGGGGGCTGGCATCAGGGCCAGGGTCTAACAGTGCCGATGCAGCAGGATTTGTCCCTGTCTGCCCTTCCCTCCCTCGCAGATGCCCCGTGTCACGGGATGGCCTCGGCCCCGGCTCCCCCGCAGGCACACGCAGCTCTGGCTGGGCTGGGGGCAGAGGGGTGCCCCAGGAGACGCTTTTGCCGCAGGGCTCTGTGCGTCCCTTTCCCGTGCTTTTTTTTTTAATCCCTTTCTTTATCACCCAGGCATGCTCCTGCTCTGCGGGGCGCCGGGGCGGAAGTGACGGCAGCACCGCTCCACGCTGCTTGGATGACGCCCTTCCTCCCTCCAGCCCCAGCCCTCTTCCTCTTCCTCCCTCGCCGCACCCCCGTGCCCCCACCTGGGCTTTGCCCCCTGCCCCTGGCAAGTGAAACCCTTCCTCAGGCCCCAGAGATGGGAGGCAGATGGGGTGGGAGGGTGGGGGGGTAGGGGAGCCTATTTCCTCCAGGGTGGGGGCAGCACAAGGCCAAAGGCTGCCGGGAAATGAAGTCCGTCTGTCCATCCCCCATGCTGCAAACTGAGCATTCTGGAAATGCAACAACTTTTAGAGTCCTTTCATTGCAGAGCATTGCGGGGGGAGGCAGAGCCTTGGCTCTTTTTTAAGGAGAAAAATTAGCTTTGGATACTCTGGAGATTTAGGAACCACCCCGCACCTTCCAGCCCCTATTCTGGGCCACAAGGTGCCCAGCACCCTGGTCCTGCGTTAGGCCGGGTCCCACCACCGGCAGCTGGTGCTGGGTAAGCGGCACGCTTCCACCAGTGCCAGTGGCACAGATCCTGCGGCAGGCACGGAGAGCCCTGCCAGCCCCGGGAGTGGGGCCTGCTCCAGGCAGCCCAAGGGTCCCGGGTGCTCCAAGGGGCTCAGGATGCTCTGAGAGCCCCAGGATGCTTGGAGGGGCTTGGGATGCTCCAAGGGGTTCAGCTGCTCAGAGGGGATGGTGATACTCGCAGGAGCTCTGAGGGCCCGGGATGCTCCAATGGGATCGGGGTGCTCCGAAGGGATTGGGGTGCTCAAAGGGGATTGGGGTGCTTTTAGGGGCTTGGGGTGCTCCAAGACCCCCTGGAATGCTCCAAGGGGCTCAGGGTGCTCCAGGGGGGTTGGGATGCTCTTAGGGGCCTCTGATGCTCTGAGAGGCTCAGGAGGCTCCAAGGCATTCAGGGTGCTCCAAGGGGTTCAGGGGGCTCCAAGGGGCTTGGAGTACTCCAAGGGGATCAGGGTGCTCCAAGAGGCTTAGGGTGCTCCGAGGGCCCCAGGGTGCTCCTTGGGGCTCAGGGTGCTCCAGGGGGCTCAGGGGGCTCCGAGGGGATTGAGGTACTCCAAGGGGATCGGGGTGCTCCGAGGGGATCGGGCTGCTCCAAGAGCCCAGGGATGCTGCAGCCGTACACATGCTCCGGGGGGGGGGGGGGCAAAGCGCAACCCGCCGCAGGGTGCACGCAGCCCCCACGCAGAGGCTGTGCGTGTGCGTGTGCGTGTGCGTGAAAACACCCGGGGAAGCAATACCCGGGCCGGGGGGAGGCACCAGAGCGAGGCCGGGCCTGAGCTGCCCCCCCCCCCTTCTGCTTCCTCCCCTCCCTCCTCCTCCTCCTCCTCCTCCTCCCCGCTCTCGCGACAGCTGCGCGCAGAAAATGGCCCCCCGGCCCCGCCGCCGCTGATGCCGCTGCGGGCGGCGCCGGCCCCGCCGCAGCCCCCCCGCCACCGCCGCCGCCGCCGCGCCGGTAGGTGGGAGCCGGCCCGGGAGGGGGGCGGGCCGGGGAGGGGGGCCCGGAGCTCCACCGGGCGGAGAAGGGGGGGCCCCGGGCTACCGGAGCCTCCGGGCGGAGCCGCCCGCCCCGGGGCTGCGAGCCGGGGGGCTCCTGGCCACGGGGGTGCGAGCTTGGGCTACCAGCCACGGGGGCTGCTAGCCACGGGGGTGCTACCAGCCACCCGGGTGCTGCCCATGGGGGGGCTGTTAGCGAGGGGCTACTGCCCCTAGGGGGCTTCTAGCCACAAGGGCTGCTAGCCGGGGGGGTGTTACCTTTAGGGGGCTACCAGCCACAGGGGCTACTGGCCATGGGGAGCTGTTAGTTTTGGGAGTACCACCAGGTACAGGTGATGCTGCCCATTGGGGGCTACTGGCTGGGGGGGGCTACCTATAGGGGTGCTGCTAGCCATGGGGGGCTACCAGCCACGGGGGCTACTAGCCATGGGTGTATTAATTACCCTTGGAGGGCTACCAGCTGGAGGGGCTACTAGCCATGGGTGTATTAATTACCCTTGGAGGGCTAGCAGCTGGAGGGGGTACTCCCCATGGGGGGCTATTAGCTGGTGGGGGTGCCACCTATGGGAGGCTACCAGCCAGAGGGGCTACTAGCCATGGGTGTATTACCCTTGGGGGGCTACTAACCACAGGAGCCGCTGGCTGAGGGTGAGGTGTGTTATCTGTGGGGGGCTGCTTACTGTGGGGGGCTGCCAGCCACGGGGGCTACTAGCCACGGGGAGTCCCTAGCCGCGGGGGCAGGTGGCTGAGGGGGGCTGAGCCCCCCCAGCTCTCCGAGAGCCTGTGGCCGAGCAGGCGCACGGGGACCTGGCAGCGCTGCGACCTGCCACTGCTCGGCCAGGCTGGAGCTGCCTGGTTCTTCCGTGGGAGCAGCCACGGCCCCGCCACCTTCCCACGGGAGCCACCTTGCTGCCGCGGGGGGCCGGACCCCCACGGCGCCGGCTCTTGACTCCCCGGCACAAACTTTCCCCGGGGTCGAAGCCAGGGTTGCCCGCTCGTCCCGGGCTGGGGGCGGACGACGGCGCCCGGTCCTTCCTCGCCAGGGCTCTGCCTCGGAAGAGCCGTATCTTGTTTTCTCCCATGGACACTGAGCAGCTCGAGGCCCGATTCAGCCAGGTGGCACGCGGAGCGGTGCTGAGCCAAGGCGCGGCGAAGCGGGGAGCCGTTCTGCCGCCGCAGCCTGCGTGTCCCGGATCGCGGCGCCTCTCGTGCTCTGCGGCGAGCGATCACATGAGCCCCTTGCTCGCAGCCTTTGTCTCGCGCCTGGCACCCAGCGCGGTCCCCGTTCCGGGAGCTCTTCCCCAACCTCCGGCCGCAGATCACGGAAGAGATTCCCAAATGGGATTATTTGTCCCATTTATCCTCCCCGGGGCGGATTTGCAAACGTCGTCGGCGCTTGCCGATACGTCTAAACCCCCCGGTTTGGATGGGGGAGACGAGCTGTGTTAATTATTAACCGAATCGGAGCCGCAGGCTGCTTTGCTCGCCTGGGAATTGCAAATCCTTTTGGTGCCCCCCCTCCCCTTCCCTGTCCACCCCCATAAATGATTTTTTCGGGGTGCCTGTTCATTGCAGGTGCTACAGCAAGCGAGTTTGGTACCAGCGGGTCTTCGGAGAGGCCGAACCTTTTGCAGGAAAACCCAGTGCAAAATGCCTTGGCAGTCATGCACGCGGCGTGATTATTATTATTATTTCTTTTTTGCCTGGAGAAAGCGGGCTCGATGGCTGTTACTGTGGCAACCAGCCGTGCTGCTCCCGCATTGCAACCGAGCGGGTGATAAATTAAAAGTGTGGGGGGGAATCTGCGCGGGATTATTCCCGCCAGCTGCCCCCAGCTCGGTGCGCCAGGCCTGCGGCTTTGTTTTGTTTTTGCATTCAGGCTTGGATTTGCTTTTTTTTTTTTTTTTTTTTTAAACTCGGCGTCGTCCCTCCCGGCACTGGCAGGGTGCAAGCAGCACGGTGGCAATGGCCCTGCAAGCCAGAAGGGGACCTGTGTGCCGAGCCGGGGGGTCTTTGGGGTCCTTTTTGGGAGGCGTCTGCAAATTCAGCCCCTGGCCAAAAGGATTTGGTTCACTCGGTCCGTGCAAAGCGGCGTGGCTGTGGGAGACAAGGTTGGTGCAGAAAGTTTGCAGTGATTTGGATGGAGCTTTTTTTTTTTGCATCAGGATGGGGAAATGCAGTTTTGTTGGAAGAAAAGGTCTCAGGAATCTCCTTTTTGGGGAGAAGGAGCATTAAAAGGATCGAGGCAGGGCTGCCTCTTCTTGCTTAGCCCCTTATGCTGCATCCATATGGCACCTAGATGTTTTGGTGGCAGGAACTGAAACAAAAAAGCTTTGATGCTCCTGGAGTATTTTCTGATAGCACGAGGCCTTGAAATAGTAGCAAAACATCGAATTTCTAGCACTCCTTCCTCCCCCGAGTCTGTATTTCCTTGGCTCGGAAAACTGACTCCAGATCAGTCCTAGATGTCACTGTCTGTTCCCAGGATCTGGTGCCAAATTGTCTCCGATGGCCTCTGGATGTGACCGGAAGGAGTAGGATGCCCTGGCCTGAGGCACAAAAGGCTCCCCTGGAGCACAGGCAATTTTTTAAAGTAAATTTTTTCAATAATCTAGGAGATTTTTTTTTTTTTTTAAAGCATTGCATCAAGGCTGGCTCTCATCAGAAGTCTGCTTGCTGCATGGTGAGCCTCCGGAGTCCACCAGGTGCTGAAATGCATTGCTGGGTTTTCTGGATGTTACAGCTTGCTCTGCAATCTCCCTTCGGTCCGTTTCAGATGCGCTTTTTGATACAGCCTTCAATTATGTGGTTGCAGGCAGCTCCCCAACAAGACAGTTTAAGGTGATTTTCTGAAAAGCTGGGAAGATGCCTCTTGAGTAGAAACTAGTGGGCATGGCCAGCTGAGACAAGAATGGGCGGACATGGGTGTGCTTTGTCTGCTCTGCACGTTTTTCCTCTCTCCTTTCTACCTTCATACCCATTTCTTGCATCCGGCCCGTCTCCTCAAGGCGTGGGCTCTCGTTGCGCCGAGTACAGCTGATTTCCAAGGAGATTCACTTCGGGAGCTGTTTAGCTCTTAAGAAACTTTAACCCTCTAACCAGCTGCAGATGTGCGCGGCACAGTCAGTCCACAGCCCCAGCGCTGCTGTATTTATTTTTCTAAACTGAGCAGTGCTCGCGACAACTTTGATGTTAAAATGCAGTTGAGAAATCTCCCAAAGTGACGGAGGTTTCAGATGCTCTTCGCTGGGGCTTATTGTTTGTGTCCATCTCGTGCGCTGAAGCCTTGCACTGAGGGTCCTTGTGGCCAAGCCAGTCTAATTTGGGGGACCATCTGATGTCAGCTCACTGGAGGGAGGTGGGGAGGGATTGTCCCATCCCAGTGCTTTGCATCACCCTTCCAGCAGTTGCAGATGCCACCAGTGGCTGGGATCCAGGAGGAGAGGGATTGCTGTGGCTGAGTGCTGACGCTGAGCACCACGCAGGTCTGGTTTAAAACTGTAGAGCGCCAAGAGTGCAAGAGGTCCCGATGAGTCCCATATCATAAGTCCTGAGACTTGCAGCATGCCCAGAGCTGGTGGGATCGCGAACTGTATGTGCCCCCCTTACCCGTGCAGGCTGAGCGGGGCCAAGGCATTTGCCAGGGCCCAGGATTGCCAGGCCAAGGGAAGGTCCCAAAACGCCCATCATCGGGGGGTCAGTCCCTGCTGCTGATCCTCACGCTCCTGTGGCAGGACCTGCTGTTCCTAGAGCATCCTCTTGGCATGGAGACAGGACTTGGCGTCCCCCTGCCTGCACTTTGCAGCCTGCTGTCCTTACAATGCAATAAACCCTGTAGAAACTGTGATAGACCCGCTGATGGCATGCAGGAGGTGGGATTGTGCCTAGCAAGACCCCAGGCCTTGCTGAGAGCAAGAGAGGTTAGAAAGACTCCTCCAATATTGCTTTGCTACCACCAACACCAGTGAGCTTTCATGGGCTTTGTAGAGGGTTGATGGATGATCTGAAACCACCTGTGGAGTGAGAGAGGTGGGAAGGGACAGCAAAGTCTCTGGCTTCAAAGCTCGGGTCGACACTCGCCATGGAGGTGGACATGCACGAAGGCCCTCGGGGCGAACTGCCGCGTTGGCAGCATGTCCTTAGAAACACCAGCTGGGACCTCCTGCGATACCGGCTCCGGCTTGGGAGGCCCCAGTCCTGCCATCACTGCTCCGCAAGGAGGAGGATGCTGTTGACATTGCTCTGTGCCAGACTAACCTCTCGCCCTTGTGTTTGGTTTAGCGCCACCAGGAGAAGACCGCATCGGCAGTGTCTGGCGCGCCGGCCCGCTCCACCACCACCCTGGCTTTCCCTGAGCTCTACCCCTCACCCCGGCCCATCAAGAGCGAGGCCATGAAGACTGAGAAGGACGAGGCTTTGCCTACCTTCTCCTTGGGTGGTAAATACACTGGAGAGGGGGCAGGTGAGTCCCTTGCAACATGGGGGGCTGCACAGGGCAGGGGAGAAACATTTTCTCATGTTGCTGTGAAGTCCCTTTCGCCAAACCTTATGTGGGGCATTGATGTTGGATGGGCCGTTTCTGCTCAAATCTGCCTTCAGATGGGCTTCATGGACTCGTGCTTCTCACCCAGTGCCCCTGCTTGGCTTTGGATGGACTGGATCTAGCTAGAAGCACCCCGAGTGTGTGCACGTGTGTGTGTGCGTGCATGCGCGCGCATGTGTGCACTGGGCATCATCCAGCATCTACAGGATGCCAGCAGGCTTTGCCTACAGACCAGCACCTCTTTCTAGAGTAAAGACCCTCACATTTCTAACCACTCTCAAGCGATCCTACCCTTCTGGCCCCCTCCAACCCAGACTGTTTAAGATCTCTGTTTGTAACAGGCAGAAATGAGGCCACAATGAACTGGGACAATCTTTGCAAAACAGGAACCTCAGCTCAACTTGAAAGAGAAATTGTCATTTGAGCATATAGTTATGGCCTCAAGCTTTGCCCTGCTCAAAGTTTGGACCCTGGGAGAGCCTCCTGTATCGGGGCTGGCCAGCCAGCCTCCTGGCTCTGGAGGGGACCAGCAGAAAAGGTCCAACCCTGGCTCATCTGAACCTGCAGCTGGTGTCCTTGAGGACTGTGCCAATCCCCAGGCCTGGGCAGTGCACATAAGTCTGTCCTGTGTGGCATCTCCTGGTGCTACAAGCACCTGGAGTTTAAACAAAACGCAGGATGCAACAGGAGGGGAAACTGAGGCACAGGAGTAGCATAGCAGGCCAGGGCAGCATGAGCTGCAGGCATCTTTATTTCCAGCCTGGTGTCTTACCTGCTGCATTCCTGGTACCATCTCAGTGGCTTCCTCAGATGAACAGTGACGGCAACTGGGCTCTGGGCTTGCTAAACTGCCCGCACAGGAGTAAGGAAGCCAGGGGAGGTGGGAGGAAAGGGCAGAGTTAAGGCTGTTTTCAGGCATTCCTGGGTTTCTACATTTGCGGTTGCGCTTAAGCTTAGCAATGACTCTCTAGTGTGATGTCCTTCTGCTTCACCTCCAAGCTTGGTGATGCACAAATGGGTGCTCAGCTGCATCTCCAACAGATTTTAACCTGGAAGAACTCTCTCCACCAGGTTGCAGCGACCCAGCTCTGTCCGGCAGCCAGATGCCAGTGGCGGGAAGTGGAGGTGGAGGAGTGCAAGCACAGGATCTGCGGCTGCTGAAACGCCGGCCTGTCCCTGGTGAGCTCCACGTGGAGCTCCGTGGGGCCTCCCCGGAGCAGGGATGGGGCACTGCATCCACCGTGGGGGAAGATGGTGGCTCTGGGGTGGGTTTTGTCCCTGTGAGGATGGTGTGGCCTGTCCCATCTAGGTCCAGGAGCCCCCTCTGTGTGGAGGAGTGGCTCGTAGCCCCCAGCTGGAGCTGCCGTCTGGTTGCTAGCACAGCTGAAGGGGTTTGGGGGGGCTCATCTTGGCCTGCGTGTGCTGGGCAGGATGAGGGGGGTGACGGCTGGGACAGCAGTGGGAGCGTGGGCCTGTCCCAGGGCCAACGGCTGTGTCTCCTTCCAGGGAAGCACTACCAGTGCTCAAGCTATGGCTGCAAACTGGCCTTCCACAGCATGCAGGAGCTGATGGATCACTTGAAAGTCCACTACAGACCCACGCAGTCCCTCGAGGGTAAGGCCAGGCTTGCACACTCCCTCCCAGGGGGGCTGTCATGGGACAGACCATGGAAGGAGGCCCACATCGCTCCAGGGTGCCCTTTTTTTTGGATAGATGGATGGGAGGTGGAGAAGTGGGGCTTGAAACTTGGCTTGCCGGTTAGACTGTGCTCCTTCCCTCTTCCAAAGATGTCCATACCCCTGGGAGATGCTGTATGGGCACACAGCAAGGAGCTGGGAGAGCATCAGAAGGTGACAGAGATGCTTGCTAGCCCATGGCTGGTACCAGGGTGATGGATTAGCCCCCAAACCCGTCCAGGAAGGCTCTCGGGGTGCTGGTCATGCAGCCAGGGTGTTGCTGACTCTCTACCCCTCTTCTTACAGGCAAAACCTTCCACTGCCCCACTCTGGGCTGCACTGAGACGTTCCCCAGCATGCAGGACCTCATGACCCACATGAAGGTGCACTACAAGCCAAACCGCTACTTCAAGTGAGTCCCGCTCTGCCTCCCGCGTTGGGTCCCCGTCCTGTCCCGTGCAGCCCTGCCGTCCCACTGTGGCACAAGCTCGGGAGAACAGGGAGCTCCCCAAGGCCGGGCTGCCGAGAGCCCAGCCCCGCGCCAGCCCTGGCCCCACGGTGTGGTACCAGGCCACAGCGGGGGCCGGCCAGTTGGCGGGACCCCGGGTTTCGGCAGGAGCTGGTGGCACAGGGCGGGTGGGAGCAAGCGCCTGGTGCTCACGCAGCCTCTCTGGCTCTCCAGGTGCGAGAACTGCCTGCTACGCTTCCGGACGCACCGCTCCCTCTTCAAGCACCTGCACGTCTGCTCCGACAGCTCCAGCAGCTCCGGGCCGGCCCCCAAAGCCGAGAAGCCCGTCCTACCTGCTACCTCTGCCCTGGAGAAGGAGCCCTTGGCCAAGCCGCTGGAAGGGCTGCCCAAGCTCCAGGGCGTCATCCGGCACATGGAGAAAGAAGCCATCCTCCCTAGCATGGACGCGGTCTCCGCTGCAGCGCCGGCCGCCCTCCCCGCCGGCCTCCCCGACCTCCGCGGCTCCCTGGAGGCCGTGCCGCTCGTCTCGCCGGCCCCCCACCCCTTCCCGCTGCTGGAGCCCAACCTTTTCGGGCCGTCGTCCTTGACTCGGTTCTCGGGGCCTCCCCACTCCTCGGGGCCGGGGCCTTTCCTGTCGTATATGCACCCCTCGCCCTACAGCTTACCTCAGACCTCGGTCCAGCATCGCCTCAGGCCCTACCTGCCTAGCCAAGGCCTCCCCGTCTCCAACGCCGTGTGGAAGAAAAGCCAAGGTGAGAAAATGGGGCTGATTAGGGCAAAGCTTCTTCTGCTTCCCGCCTTGATCAGCAGCTCCCGGACGAGAGACCCGCCGGAGACCCTGCCAGCCGAGGATCCTCCTTGCTCCCCGCCCCAAGAGCCGCCCGGACCCCCGCGGCCGTCTCCGACCACCCTCCTTCCCAACCCGCATTGCCTCCCCCCCGGCTCCCTCCCTTTCCCAGCTAATGTGATGCTCAATTGGCAAAAAAAAACCCAAAACAAAACAAAAAAACAAAAAAACCCACCCCCATGGCCAAACAGCCTCCAAAGCACCAGGCCCTGCTCCTCCCCGGTGTGCTGGGGTGCGAGGCGGGGGGCCAAGGGGCGCCAGGCGCTCGCAGCTCAGCCCGGCCAGTGCCTGGGCCAGGCCTGCTCCCCCCCCACCCCCCCAAATCCCCCCCACGGGCGGGGGAGGCCTAATGCTTGTCTTGCCCCTCGATTCCCTCCGCAGGTGTGAGTGTCAGCCCACTCCTCCCATGCTTTGGCTCAGGAGTGACTCCAGGTTAGTTCGGCACCTACTGATTGGGGGCTGCTTTCTGCTCACCGGTGGGGGCGGTGGGCGGCCGGGAGGGCGGCAGGGGACGGGAGAGACCCTGCCGGGCGCCCCCAGAGCGGGCGGGCGGGCTCCCTCCGGTGGGAGCTGCACAGAAAGGGGAGGCCATGCAGGTAGGGCTCGGAGAGCAGGGCGCTGCTGGCTGTCCCCCCCTCCAGCCGCTGCCGGGAACCGCCGAGCCCGGAGCGCGCCGGCAGAGGAAGCGGCAGCGCCTGGGTGGGTGCTAACCTGCCCCTTGGCCCCGGAGCGGTGGCTTTCAGAGCTCGAGCGGGAAGAGCTGGATGCAGCGGCCACTTCGGCTCGAGCCCTCGTTCGCCCTGGTGCCCTCCGGGGCCAGTGGCTGCAGCGGTGCCGGGGGGGGGGTTTGGCCGCGCTGCCAGGGTGGAAGCGGCCTCCCTTTGCTCTGCAGGATGCAGTGAGGCAACAACCAGAGGGAGTTTGGAGATGGGACCGTCTGCCCGGGTCTCACTGCCCGGCACAGGGCTCCGGTCCCCAGTTCAGGCACCCCCCCCCCCCCATCCCGGGGCAGGGGATTGCCCTTGTGGCACCAGCCTCTCTGCGCCCCCACGGAGCCGGGCATGACGTGGGCACGTCCCCGCTCAGCGAGCGTCCAGGCCAAGGTGCAGGCAGTGCCTGGGGCCCAGGCATCCGGGCCTACGCCGCTGCATCCTCTGCCTTCCCGCGCTGCCTGGGCTCAGCCGGCCGCTCCGCGCGGCTCCCGCCAGCGGTGGCGGGGGCCGGCGAGTGAGCGCTGTGCTTCCCTTCCTCGCCCGTCCTTGCAGGGCACTCGTCCAACAGCCGCATCGTGTGGGAGCACACGCGGGGCCGCTACACCTGCATGCAGTGCCCCTACTCCACCGCCTCGCGGGACGAGATGACGCTGCACATCGAGGACCACCGCAAGAACCCCCCACCGCCCGGCCGCCTCGAGGGAGACATGGGTACGTGACCACTGCCGGACCGGGAGAGCCCAACTGCGCACGGGCTCACGGGAAATGGGCTCGAATTGCCCCACAGGGGTGATCGGGGTGGGGGGGGGGGGAGGGGGGGTGACGCTGCAGAGGGGCTCTGCACCCTCCCCGTGTCGTTCCCCCACCCCGGGCTCGTGTGCAATTGCTGCAGCCCCCTGACAGCGCTGTTCCCTCTCCCTCTAGACTTCGGGGTGGGCCTCGCCTCCTTCCACTCGAAGCTGACGCCGGAGATGGAGAACTCCCTGTACTCGCAGCTCTGATGCCCCTGGCTCCTGCTGGGCCAACTCTTTTCTTCATTTTTCTTTTCTTATTTCCCCTTCCTCCCCCCTCTCCTTCTCCCCTCCCTGGCTGGGCAGGCAGGGAGGCCCGGCACAGCCCCACGCTGGGGCAGGGACCCCTGCCCGGGTCCTGGGAACGGCCCCTACCCCACAGCCCCCCAGCCCCAGCGTGGGGGCGAGACCAAGCCGACAGCTGCAGCAGGGCAGCCTGGGGGTAACTTTTTGTTTTCTTGACTTTTCTCCTCCTCCTTTTTGTTTTTGGAAACTCCAAGCCCTGGAAAACTCCTGCATCTCTCTCCCCTCCCCTCAAGGTTTTATTGCTTCAGATCCAAGGGTTCTCACTAGAGCCTGGTAGGTTGCTCAGGAGTTAGCGGACTTCTCGGGAACGAGGTCTCTAAATAATAAATGGGAATTGTACAGGAGCGGCGGCTGGGCTAGCGTCTGTCCGTCCCCGCTCGGCTCCGTGACGCAGGGCTGGAGCCACAGTGTCTGGAGGGCAATAGAGGGAGGGGGAAGTAAACACCAGCAGCTGCAGAGCCAGGAGAGGCCATTGCATGAGGCAGGGTCCCAGCAGCACCAGCCCAGAGTAGCACCCACCCAAAGGTGGGTGCTGCCAGCTCAGGGTGCAGGGTCTCCCCCTGCCTCACCACAGGGCTGGCCCCTGTATCACGGGAAGGAATGAAAGGGGAAGGTTTTGGGGGGCAAGGGGTGCTCCCTGCACCCACTGATGGGGCCCAGATCACAAAGTGCTCTAGAAAAGCACGGCTTGAACCTCTGCCAACTCCATCCCAGCACCCCAGGACTGAGCTAGAGCAGCCAAAGGACCTGACTCCCCTTCTCCAGGGTGCTGCAGGCCTTCCTCCCTCTGCCAGCCACCAGGCAGCGGTGCTGGGAGCCAGCTCAGCACCAGGCTGAGGGGAGAATAGGGCCCTTCTCTCATGGCCCAGAGCTTGGGGCTCCGCAGCTCCAGAGCCAGCAGCAGTTGTATCACAGCCCCTGCCCGGGGGGGGGGGAAATTAGCATAACCCCAGCGCTGTTATGGGGGCCATAGCCCCCTGCTCCTGCCCCTTGGCAGCTCCACACAGCCCCACATTCCCACTCCAGCGCTGCCTGGGCCAGGTTCACCCGTGCACCAGCCCAGCGAGGTGAAGAGTTTCCCCAGCCTCTGGCTGCTAGGGAGTGGACTTGGCCACCCGCCCCGCTCCCAACTGGTTTGAGCAGAGACATGCCGCTGCACGAGCGTGTTCGCAGGGCCCGGATGCTGTGCCAGCCCTGCTGGCTGGGTTCCAGCTCCCGCCGGAGGAAGGGAGGCCAGCGCATGCTCACTGCGCCCCGGGTGTGTGTGGATCCGGGTTACGGCTCCCCGCTCCAGCCCTGCTGTGCTCTGCACCCTGCACATGCGGTGCTGTACGTCAGCGCTGCTTCCATCCCCCTTCCCTAGGGGATCAGCAGCCAAGAGGGGAAGCAAAACCAGTGCTGGGACTTGAGGATTTTTAAAAGTTTATGAAGCGCTTAGCTGCCACGTGGGCTGGATGAAATCAGCCCTGTGTTCTCCCATTTCTTGAAAATAACACTCTTTGCTTGGGAAGGTGCTGAGCCCTTCCCCAGGCACCCTACCCCCAGCACCCCAGCTGCAGCATCCCCCAGTGAGCCCACAGCAATGGGCCAAACCCCCCTCAGCTCCATCTCAGCTGGCTGGAGGCCAAAACCCCAGCCTGCCCCCAGCCTCTCGCTCCAACAGCGCCCAGATACCAACCCCAGAGGCCATGCCCACCCTGGGCTGATGGTACCACAGCTACAGGATCAGGCCTGGAGCTGTTGCAGGCCACGAGGAAGGAAAGGAGAAAAGCAGCCCTGCAGTAAGAGGGCGACCTGCAGCCCAGCACTGTGACTCAGGCCGAGCCTGGGTGCAGATAGCAGCCGCAGAGACCAGGGTGGGTGGCTGCAGCTCAGGCACCAAGTTTGAAGATTCCTCAGCCACCGCACTGCTGACTGCACCAGGATCAGCATGGGGGGATCCAGCTCCTGTGCCAGTTTGCACACGCAGTGGTGGAAGCGCCCTCTCTGCACATCTCCCCAGGGTGCCTCCATGCAGCCTGGCAGCCCTGCAGCCAGCCCAGCTCATCTGCTGCCAGGAAGGACCAAGCACCACACCATGACAGAGGTGAGCAGCCAGCATCTCCAGGACCCCCTCCAGCTCCCTCCTTCATTCACAGGGTCCAGAGCACTTCTCCAACTAGCTGGTTTTGCCACAGTGTCTAAAACCTGCTCACTGCTGCTGCACAACCCCAGCGCAGGACACCTGGGGCTCCCCACCACCCACTGCAGCAGCTGGAGCACACACAGCCCAGGGAGATTGCCCCTGCCATGCCAAAAGCTTGGGGCTCCTGGGGCTCTCCAGGACAACTGGGGCCAAGCTGCCCCTTTCATAGGCACATTCACCCCAGACACCCCTGGAACACAGCTTCTCCCTGCCACCTCCCCACACACCAGGCTGACTCCCTGCCCCAGCAGGCAATGCACACAGACCCCTGCCCCGGAGATACTTGGACCAGTGGGGCGTACACAAGCACCAGAGTTTCCAGGGGCCTGCCCCACAGTCCCAGGTTTAGGAAGGAGTAGAAGGCAGGGTGGCTGGGACACAAGTCCCCTTATCCATCTGCAACCTCCATGCACAGAGGAGCAGTGTCTCAGAGCACCACGAGTTAATTCCCCCCCCCCTTCCCAAGCCAGCTACACCCATGCGTGCAGGCAGCCCTGCCACCCCACCTTCCCCAAACTCACCCTTGGGAACTACGCCCCGGGTGAGTCAGCTGGCAAGAGCCAGCACAGGCACCCTTCAGCTCCAACACAGGGGAGCAGCCTGGGCTGAGGATGGCTAGAAAGGAGAGAAAACAGGGAAAGCACAAAGCCAGCTGGCCAGACAGACGCAGCACCAGTGCATCAACCTCTGCAAGCACAGGGAAGGTGTGCAAGCAGCATGAACCAGTGGGTGGGCTTGCAGCTGGCAGCAGGAGCAGTCTCAGCCGTTACAAGTCTGGGGTGGGGGAGATAAGCAGCATGTCTGTATTTGAAAGGTGCAGGCCCCTCACAGGAGGGGTGGGGGGAGAAGGGTGGCAGATGAGGGAGGCTCCTGCCAACAGGAGACCAGCTCTAGGAAAGCAACACAAGCCCCTTGAGCCAGCAGCAGGGAGCAAGGCTGGGAGCCAGCACACTTGGCTGCATCGCTGCCATGCTTCCCCCTCTCTCATCCATTTAGGTCCTCAGGCTGGCCCCCGTGCAACACACTGGGCCCCCCTTTCAACCCAGGCCCTGAGCAGGCAAGACAGAAGCTCACTAAAGCAAAAAGCCCAAGCTAAAGCCCATGGCTGCGAGAACTGGCTGAGAAGCAACTCATTACAGAGCCAGACCAGGATAAGGTAGCCCCAGCAAGGAGAGGGATGTCTCCAACCCCTAGCAGGAGATAGAGGAACTAACCTGGATCCCTGGGATCAGGCACAGCTTGCAGCTCAGCATTCCCAGCCATGGCAGGCACAGGCAGCAGTATTGAATCCTCCAGCCCAGCCCACTGCTGGGTTCCTCCCCAGCTTGTGTTCAAACCCCAATACCCTGTTTCCTTCTCCAGGGTGCAGGAGCGCAGGTGCCCGCCCTCAGATCCAACACTTACTGTTCACCAGCCTCTATCCTGAACCTGTGCCACCCCTAAACGCATAAGTCCTGTCCTCAGTGGAGATGAGCTTCCAGCAGAACAAAAGTGGTCTATTTTAAGTAGTTTCTCAGTGTTTAGCTAGAGACTTTTTATACAGATCAGAAAGGTATATGCATGCACTGACCAAGCTCCTGGCTCACCAGAAGCAGCCACTGCAGCTACCAGTGAACCTGGCTGCTCAGCTGAGGCCTTTTCCAAAAGCAGAGGCAGTAGCACAACATAGCAGAGGGCTGCACCATCCCTACACAGGTCCTGCAGACACATTCTTTGGGGGGGGGGGGGGGGGGGGGGGGACAGACTCCTCTTAGCACTGCCTCAGGATTGTCTTTATCACTCCTTTGCTGAGCTTTCCCAGAGCAGAGCCCCCAGCTCCATCCCCATCCTCCCCTCCACCCAGATAAATAACCCTGCCCTGCTCATCAGCCTTGCTGAGCTTCTCCACATGCATCCCCACAGCAACAGCAGCTTAGAGGCCTCCCTTCCCACCAGACTGCAGCAGGGATTTAAAAACAGACAAGCTGCACTTACCAAGAATCCGCTCAGCTGGGGCTCAGAGGAAAAAAAAAAAAGCCATGCCTGGGATGAACAGGACAGTCACTACTCCCAGAAGAGATTCCAGCTGCTCAAGGAAAAACTGCCCCAAAACTTCAACCCAGTGGTTCTGCAGGCTGGTTGCAGCTCTGAAGTTCCTAGAGCAGAGGCAGTGAAGACAGCATTCATTGCAATGGATTTTTAAAAACTGAAGTCTTTATTAAAAGTTTTATCCAAATTTTGTAACAAAAGATACAAAAGGGCTGGAGATCCTTATTTCTGGGACTAGTCTGACCAATCAAAACCTGACAGTTACTAGGCTAATATAAAATCCATACAATCTGCTAAAAATGCAGGGAAAAATTAGAAGTAACTGCTGCTCTGAAACTTTTTTAAAATTCCTTTAACATTTTATAAGTTACTCAGTTTGCATTTTACAGGAGTCGTTCTTCTCTGAATGGTTATAGCTACTGTACAATGCAAGAGACAACAGCAAGAACAGAACAAAGCAACAGAAACTTAGATGTGCTGCAACACACAACACTCCTCTGAAGGAACTGCTGTGAAGCTCACCTTCAAGTGCTGGGTGCTGAAAGATTGCCCAGAGCAACCGGGAACTCCACAAAGTGCCAGTGCATCTGCACCAGTGGAGAGCCTCAACACTGCATCTCTACACACCCAGGCAGAACTGGAGTTATTCCTGCCTGAGCATGCATCTTCAGGCACCCAGCACTGAACAGTTACTATCCCTGGATGCCACAGGGCCAGAGTTCTCTCCAGAAGCTAACACATGTGCCGTCCAAACACCTCAAGGCAGAGGAAGGAAGAGCTAGAGGTCAGAAACCCTATGGTGGAGAGCTACAACCTGGCTGGATTCTCCCCCTCCCTGTTCTGGAAACCATGGACCAGAGGGACACATGCTCCACAGCACTGTCTGCATTCCTGTAGTGCATAAATAGTATGAATGGGAAAGAGCTGGATTTCTGATCAATGCACTTCTCTTCACGCTGAAAAGGAAAAAGGAGGATGCATACACCAGGCTAGCACTGAGGCAACTGTCCAGAGCTGTTACTGGCTAGCAGAAGGACCCTGAGAATATATAGGCTAACACGGTCTCCCGGGGAATGCCGAGTTAGGTGCATCACAGTGATACTGGTTGAATGTGTTCTGTACAGTGCGAAATGGAGTTTGACAGAAGTGCAGTATCCCTTAACCTGCTATTTCCTATCTCTTCCTAAAGACAGACTGCAACAGGGTGAGGAGAAGCCTCATCACAGCAAGACACTCACAGCCACAAAGCAGACTTACTTGGACATTCAAGTCAAAGTTATTCGGTGGCCAACAGGAAAAATATTCCAGTTTATAAAAAAATAGGAAAGCAAGTGCAGGGCTACTGCAAGGTGCATCAGAGGTACCAGGTCTTGCAAGCAGCCAACCGCCCCCCAATAAACCCAGGCACCCCACATCCCCAGCACTAAAATATCTTCAAGCATCTCCAGAGATCACATCACCATTATTTCTGATCAGAGACCTCAGTAATAATTTACTTGGAGTCCATTTAGATGAACCAGATTTGCACCCACTGCTCAAGATGGCTCAAACGTCTTCAGAAAGCTGGTCTGAGGGCATGCGGATAGCAAACACGCCTTCTTGGTTGTCAAGCAGGGTGGCAAGCTGGAGCTCTGGGTCCAGTGTGTGGCAAGGCTGATTTCAGACACGAAAGATACCCTAGGAGGATTTTTTTTTTTTTTTTTTTTTTTTTTTTGCAAACTGCTGCACAAACCACAGAACGGAGAAAGCCTTTGGTCATGAGATACTTGTGAGAAAGTGAGCCTTGTATGGAAGATTCCCCTGAATGCCTACAGTATTCTACATCTTAAAAAAATATATTGTGGACGCTGCAGCCATACAAAGGGGGGAGGACTGGGAGATGGGGATTTACAGTCTCACATAGACACAACGGGGAGGTTAAGACAAGCACAGTCATAGTCTGTAAAACTGATTGGCTCGCTGGGATCAGTCATCCTCATCATCCTCTTCATCTTCTGGATCTTCTTCTCCTTCATCCTCTAGATTTCGTTTTCTCTTTTCTCCTCGCGGAAGGTCTGCAAAAAGAGGTGAAGCATGAAGCTCTGTTCAGTCTTGCAGAACAGCATTTGAACTGTGGCTTCAAGCCATGTCAGCCACAGCTTGCTTTGTGGACAAGCACAGACTAGACTCTTGCCATTGTGGAACAGAGATCCACCAGGCTCTGTTTCTCATGGCACCCCAGAAAAGCCTGGACTAACATAAGACATTAACTATTTTCTGTGCCCTCCCTGCATCCCACATATCAGCAGGTACTTGAAAACAAGCTTTTACTAAGCACCCCCAAGACTGCAGCATCTGTAGAATTCACTCAGTTTTGACCAAGCTCATACAAGATCATTTAAAGTCATGCCAGCCGCTGTATTCTGTCAACATTCATGTGTTTATAGCCTGCTCTAGCCAGAGCAGCCTAGACTCAAGTCAAGATCAGGCCTCCCCTCCCTACAGCTGAAAGTCCAGAGGAAGCTGTAGCTCTAGGGGCATTTCCTCAGAAAGACTGCAACAAGAGTTTCTATGACAGAAGTCCAGCTTCCTGCAAGGAATATCAGCTCAAGCTACTTCAAACCGGTCTGCCAGGCAATTTACCTTTTTAATATTTGGCAGACTTACTCAGCTCAGTTAGTATTAACAGGCACTAAAAGTTGTTTCCTGCACCAGCACTGTATGACCCCTTGGTTTTAATCACCATCAATATAGTCAGTTAGGCATAAGCAGTTTCAGCAATGCCCATAGGTAAGAACACTGCACTTTTCATCAGGGAAAAGCTGAAGACAAGAGCATAGCACCAAAGCTGGAGAAATCCCAAGATCACAGCAAACATGCAAGACTCTTGATACAGCTCTGCAACTACTTAGTTTGCTAGAATTCAACTTACCGTCATCAGCTTCATCCTCTTCATCTTCCTCACCATCTTCTTCCTCATCTTCCTCCTTAAGTCAAAACAGTACACTTTGTTACAAGGACCACAACCCCATGAGTGAGGTGTAATTCTGCAGCATCGTTTTCCTTCACCTCTGCTCCCACCCTACCCTAGTCTTAGGGACAGCTACAAGCCAGGAGAGCAGGAAAAAAAAGGCACTATTGTTTCCTACATAGCTTCTCCAATCCCTACAAAGGAAGTTTTATGGCTTTATCACTTGAAGCCACAGGAAGTACCATGCCAAGCAATTTGTCAAATACCAAATTCACAATTCCATGGACAGGGAATCCATGGTACCGTATGGGAAAAGCCAGAGGCTGCTGCAGCACCCCTCAGATCTGCCCACAAGCAGGCATCTGCAACATCTGGTCAGATGGGTCGCAAGGAGATTGGGGACAAATGCACTACACTTACGTCAGAAAGCCTCACCTCATCATCTACTCCATCCTCCTCCTCTTCACCTTCCAGATCATCTTCTTCATCATCTTCATCATCAATGACTTCTTCATCCAAATCATCTTCCTCATCATCATCATCCTCTTCCTCACCTTCTACCAAAAGAGGGAGACGCATGTTATGGTTCCCAAAGACTTGCTATTCCCAGACAGTATGCTCACACCTCCTACCCCCAGTGCCACGCAAGAAACAGGCAGGATAAGGATGCACAAGGAATGCCAGCAACAAGCCCAGTCAGCTTAGAGCAAGTTTCATTTCTCATGCAGCCTGCCTAAGGAATGGGGTTTTATCCAGACAGCCCCTACTTTAGCAGCAGGTTATGATCAGCATTTATTTAGCAACAAGATCCTGCAGAAGGAGGCAAGGGGTGATTTCCCAAGAAAACCAAGAAGAAAAAACTTTACCTTCCCCATTCTCATATTCATCTTCCAGTCCATCCCCATCTGCTTCAGGGTCTGAATCAGGGGCTTCCTGGTCATCAGCATCAAACCCATCTAGGTAGGTGAGCTGGGGCAGGAGGGTGAACACGCTCTCCCGGTAGTTGATCAGCATTGTCACCTCACAGTTGAAGAGGTCCAGACTATGCAGGTTCGGCAACTTTTTCTGCAAGGATCAATTTATTAGACCACTTACAAGATGACACTATCTGAAGATCAGGCAGCCATTAGAAGATCCTCTAAACACCTGGTTTACTATCCAGATCTACTATAGAAGTGTCTTCACATGCATTATTTGCACCATGTGCTCCTCAGAGATAAGCTATTACTTGTGCTAAATGTCGCTGGCAAAGATCCCTTTTCAGCTCCTCTGCCTTTGTTTCCCTTCCTTGGGGCCAGCTCTCTTTGAAACCATTTGCAAATCCTGTTCCCTTTTGGAGGCAGTGGGTAACAAGCACAAGATGCCTAGTTACCCCAGCAGGAGGGATCACTGAGCCGGATTCATCCTGCCCAAGAAATCAGACAAAATACCTGGGAGAGCAACACGGGCAGACCAAACTACACTGCCTGCAGACAGCACATCACATGCTTCTCTGCACAGCCACAGCAGCTCTCCCAGTCAGGCTACCACACTGTATACTGGGTTAAGCAAAGGAAGAGTAAAACAAGGTTTTAAGCTCTTTCTTTTTGAACAGGATGGCAGGACTGCCCCAAAGGCAATAGCTAATGAGGCAAATGCCCTAGATCAGACATTTCAGCTACAGAGTCAGGATCACAAGGGTGATCACCCAGGGTGAGAGGGTCGTAGCCCAGCAGGACAGTGCCTTGGACTAATGTGATAGACACCCTCACTGGTGTCCAAGCAATTCATCTCCATGACACCCCAGGTGCCACCTACCTCAAACTGCATCCGACCCATTAATGGTCCTTTCTCAGATGGACACTGAGCACTGCATCCACAGTTTTACTCATCCAGCCCAATTTCATGCTTCTTTTAGCAACTGGCTGCTGGTTTTCCAGATAGAGGAGCCATTAACTATTAGCCCAGCCTCAAATTGGACCCACTCATCTGTTCCCATCAGAACCACGAAGTGCTGTTGGAACAGTTACCAAGATGTTGGACTTCTGCTGCACACACATGCTCCCCAAAGGAAAAAATGTCATCCCTTAGATCCCAGCAAAGCCTTTCACTCACCAAGGGCTCCAGCGTATTGATGTCTTTAATCTTGTTGCCACTTAGATTCAAGTGTGTCAGGTTAGGAGTTCTCTCTGCTAGAACTTCAAGGCCACCAGAAATCCTGTTATCACTCAGCTCCAGCTGCCAAGAAGAAACATCATACAGTCACAAAGTGTCCAACTTATGACATAGGGAATAAAATACCCCAAGAACTGGACTATAACAGACACCCAAGTTCCAGACTCCTGTTCATTAGACCATGCCATGGAGTAGCAATTCAAGTTTTCACTTGAGACCCTTTTGCCAAGGTAACATAGTCCCAGCCACTTTTGTACTGCAGGACACAGCAGGTACTTATCCTTTTAGCTGTAACAATATATCCTAACAATCCAAAATACTTTTGTTACTGAAACTTTTGACGGCAGCGCAAAAGCAAGAGTAAAAGCACACTACAAAAAGGAATGAGCTTGAAAACATTTGTTTTATACTAGAAAACAATCTCTCTCACTTGCTCAGGTTGCAGAGGTCAGCTTGCAGAAAGAGCACAACCAAATCCCCCTTTTCTAGCTACTGGAGGAATGAAACCAACTCTCACCAAGAACAGGGCAGAAGTCTAAGCGCACAGCCAGAAATGGGACCACAGGTCTGACTCACCTTGCGGAGTTTGTTAAGCTTGGGGAGATTGGAGACAGACAGCAAGTTGATGTTGATCATGCTGAGGAACTCCAGGTTCTCAAAATCTGAGGAGAGCCCAACGATCTTCCCATCATCCGAACGGCAGTTATCAAGAACCAGCTCTTTCACCTACCAACAGAGACACTCAGAAGCTGTCATCATAAACCCAGCAGAGTCTCACCTTAAGTCAAGCTGCATTAACCTATTGAGCTGACATCAGGCTGAGTGACTGACACTTCAAAGCAGCAGGCATGTCTGAAGGGTTCCTTACCTCTTACTTAAGGGACATGAAAGATTTTAAAGCCAAATACTTTGGGAGGGCCCAGTGTCAGACTCCATAAATGGCACAATCCTAACCACAGTTAAGTGCAGGCTATGCAATGTGTTACCACTACTATATCACATCACATCATATGACTGCAGCTAAGGTCCTTCTCCACTAAAAAACATTAACGGGTTGAACCATGAGGTTGCATCAAAATGTTTCATGTGCAAGGCCTCAAACTTTTGGAGAGCCGCTTTAAGCTTTATTGAACAAAAGGCCAAAGTCACCCAGTTTTATCCCCTTCAGATCTCTCACCAATACTAAATCTTCCTTAGATGATGGAAAAACTGCCTTCAAAGGACTCACCCATTCCCAGTAAGTCTCCACACAAAAAAAATAGTGACTCATCTGCCTACAGAGGCCTCCAAGCAGAGGAGCTCGATCCTAGGATCTGAGAGCAGGGCCACTGATGACGACATCTGTAACATTTGACCAAATGCAGACTACACACAGCAGTCACCTCTACCTGATAATTCAATACAAACAATTCCTTGTGACACTGGGCCAAGGAAGCACCAGCACAGAACTACTCCCCGCTGAATATCTGAAGGGTAAACATACCTGGCAACCCCATCTCCCCCTAAAATAGTACAGCTGAATGCTCAAGCTCCAGTTCTCAGAGGCAATTTCTAAAACACCCTTTTACCACACACATTCTTCATAGCAGGATGCAAAATTACAGCCTTGGCTAGAAAGCTGTCGATGCTCTCAAATTCCTCCTTTGCAGCTGTCCAATTTTACCTCTCTTGCACAGATCAGCCAACTATCAGGAAGTCATTTTAAGATCCCTTTGCCTTACTACAGCCAGACTAACTTTCAGGGCTGCCATGCCAACTTCACAACAAGCACAAGCTCCGGATGAATTTGCACGTAAATTCCAGAAGTGATACTGTTGGTCAGGGCTCATAGTCAAGCAGCAAACAAGCTCAACTAGCAGTTTTGTAGTTGAGTTCATTTTGCTGCTAACACCTAAGACAGAAGTACCCAACTAAATTAAGACTGTAGTTTGCCATGCATAAAGTTGGCCTAAGCCAGCACTTAAGTTCTCTTCATTGGTGCAGCCACACAGAGGCAATCATGAAAGCTATCAGGTTAAAAACTAACCCGGCCAAGAAGAGACTAGCTTTAACCTGGGTCAGATCCTTGTCCTAGATCACAGAACAAATGCTTCAGGCTGGCAGGGCAACTGCAGGAACAGGAGCAAGCAGCTAGAGCTGCTTCTTTCAGTAGCAATACTGGCTTATACCAGCTTTGGTCGTAGAGCACACATGCTCTAAGTCTGTTCAGTTCTGCAGTATGCCAACCATTCAAATTCCCAGCGTCAAACAAGAGGAAACCTGCACTTGGCAGGCTAAGGGGACACTTACATGTCCCCAAATAGTTCTTGTTCTGCAAATTCTTTTGCGATCCACAAAGGATCATCTTTATTTCCAAAAAGCTTCATTTATGGCTCATTTTCTTTATGCTCCCAGCTTAATTTCAGGTTGGCCATGCCAGCATGCTAGAGACACAGCAGTTTGTCACAAGGGTTGAGGAATGGCAGTCACCAGCTATCTCGCTATAAAAAGGCCAGTGGGACTGGCAAGGCTGGCCTGAGATAAGGGGACGCCTTGTTACTGAAGCAAAGCCTGGTGCACGCAGCAGCAGCAAGCCAGCTCCCATGAATACAAGCTTGAAGGACAAAGATACTTTCAAAGGGTGCAAAAATCCAAGCCTCAAATCTTGGCTGACCTGCTGTGTACAGTGTGATTTAATCACTTCAGCAGCAACGCAGTTTAACTGGCCCCACCAGAAGAAGAGGCAGCATTCCTCTGCCTGGCTATGGAGGTACTAGCCACAGACAGGCACCGGGAAGCAAAAAATTCAGCAAAGCAGGTACAGGAAAAGGATAGCAAAGAAAACTGAGCAATAAAAAAGTGACTTAAGACAGCCCAGATATCACCTTATTCCCTTTTTTCAGGCCAAGGGGCTGTGTCACAGCCTTCTCCTTCAGCTCTAATCCTTTATGGTTATACCCTGGCAACAAACTTCCTCCCCTCCCAGAGGTTTAAACTTAACAGAAAACCCTCAGGTGAGGCAGGAAACCCCACTAATAGATGGAGATAACTCAAGTACAAGAATTTCGCTTCTGATGTCAACAGCCACACTTTCTTATCTACCAGGACTAGGGGCGCAAAAGTCTCCCAATGAGCCCAAACAGTACTTCTGACTACATTTGTGGAGGAGCTTGCAGCGTTCTTCCCTTTCTCCATGAATCACCAGCAGCAGGGAGAGAACAGTGTGTGTGCTGTTCCTCTTGACAACATGACTTCTCCACATCCTGGAAGCACTATCTGAAATATCCCAGCTCCAGACAGGGGGGAAAAAAAAGAAAAAAAAAAAAATCACATGGCTTGGAAGTCTTGAATCCCTCACACAAGCAAGCCCCAGGAAGTCAATACTGACTTAGGTGCTGGCAGAGAGAGAGCCCTTTTCATATTCCTCCACCCTGCAGTGGGAGAAACGGCTCATTTGCACTACAGAAAAAGACCCCTGGGGATTCAGGGTGGAGGCTCAACAACAGCTCCAGTTGCTCCTACTGCAAGTTATCTTCAGGCCCTCCAACTTTCCCAGCTGCAACACAACTTACAGCCATGCTGCAAACACCTCTCACCAAAAAGAGATTATTTTTTTAAGAGGGGAAGAACACAAGGGAACTGGGTGCAGATGCCTGTTGACACATAGCAGAGAAGCAGCTCGCAAACCTGCTGTTGAAGAGCGCAGTAGGCTGACCGAACACACATAGGAAGTGATTAGTCCTACAGACTCACATGCGAGACTTGAGCAAACACCATCTCAGTCATAGGTTTACCACCACCACCTTTGGTGTTTTTATTTCCACACTGGTCGTGTTGATTAACCTCTTCCGGCCAGGACTACACGAGCATTTCGGGCACTGCCACAGCAACCCAGCAGTTCTTCTGTCATAGCCCCGCTTGGCCTGGCCCAGCTAGGACTCGAGAGGAGCCTCTTCCCCAACAAGCCAGGCTCTGTCACACCAATCTCGCTACCCAGCAACGTAGCAACATCTTCCCAAAGGAAAGCCCTTTTAACAGAACTTATGGGGAACGATTCCTCAGCGTTTCCAGTCTTCCCAGCACGCTCTCTCCATCGTGTGGGCCCTGACCACAAGGCCTGCGATGGAGCCGCCCAGCAGCCATCCCAGCTTGTGACAGCCTCGGACACCACACTGCAACACCAAGGGCCAGCAACGACGCTTCTTCTGCCCGGAAAAAACCACCTCACCCTCCACCCCATCCTCCTGGGCTCGCTTCTCCTCAAGCCACGCAGGACGTACTGGAAAACACTGCTGCGAGGCCTCCACGATCCAAACTTCAGAAAGGGACGGGCGGCTCCACCTGGTTCCACAGCGATCACGCTGCCGGGCCCCAGCTTCCCACCGCGGCAGGCGGCACCGAGCCCGCTCCCGCCGGTGCCCCCACCCCGCCGAGCGCGGCCGCGCCGCCGCCCTGCCCGGCTGCCCCCGGCCGGAGCCTCCCGCCGGGCGCGGAGGGCGCTGGGGAAACCCCGGCGCCGAGGCGGCCCTCGCTCCCCGCCCCCCCGCGCGGGGCCGGGACGGAGCGGAAAGCACGAGCCGTTTCCCCCCGGGCCGGTCCCGGTCCCGCAAGGCCGCCCGCGGCCATTACGGCGGGCGTCGCGCGGCCCCGCCATGGCGGCCGGGGCGGCGGGCAAGGCCCGGCGCGGCGGCCCCGGGGCCTCCTAACATGGCCGAGCCGCGTGTGCCGCGGCCGGCCCCGCTCCGGCCATGTTAGGCGGCCCCGCGGGAGCCATCTCAGCCCGGCCGCCTGCCGCCCCGCCGCGCACCATCTTGTGTGCGTGTGTGTGTGCATATATATATGTGTGTGTGTCTATACATGTGTGCGTGCGTGTCCCCGCTCCCGCTACAGCCGCGCACGTGCGCGCCGCCCCACAGCCGCGGCCCTTCGCGGCGGCGGCAGGAGCCAACCGCGGCGGGGCGCAGAGGGACGAACCCCCCCCCCGCCCCGCCATGCTGCTCCGCACCCCCCTTCCTCCCCCCTTCCCCCCCGGCCGAGGGGGGCGCGCACCGCCCCCCCCGGGGGCCCAGCGCGCCGCATCCCTCGCAGCGGGGCAAGGCGCGGAGACCCCCCCACCGCCGGGGTCAGCGCTGCCGGGACGGGACGGGGCAGCCCCCCCTCTCCGCGCACAACACGTGTCGGGCGAGCGCAGCGCGGCCCGCCGCCGCCTCCCCCTCCCCCCTCCCTTCCATCCTCCCCCCCCCCCGCTACCTCTCCCGGCTTCTTGTTCCGCAGCTCCAGCGTGAGCCGCTTCTTCATCTCCATCCTCCCGCCCGCTCTGCGAAACCACCGCCGCCGCCGCGTCCCGCCGGAGCCCGCGCCAGCACCGCGCCGCCGCCGCCCGCGCCGCTTATATAGAGGAAGGCGCCAAAGGCAACAAAGGGGCCCCGGCGCGGCGCCCCCTGCCGGCCGCCTCCGCCCCGCCGCGCCGCGCCGCCTCAGCGCCGCCGCGCGGCAGCGCCGCCTGCCGGCCCCCGCCCGCGCCGCCTCAGCGCCGCGCCCCGCCATGGCGCCGCCGCCGCTCGCCGCCGGCAGCCGGCTTTGGGGGGCGGGCTGGGGGTCGTTTTTTTCGGTTAAAAACGCTCCTTTTAACACGAGGCTGAGGGAGGAACACCGTGGCGCTGCCGCAGCGCCGGGCTGAGCAGGGCCGCGGCGTTTGCGGCCCCCTTTTTAACCAAGCGCCGCTCGCCTCCCCCCGCCGTGAGGGTGGGCTCCCCCATTTTGCCTCCCTTTCCCCCCCTCTTGGGAGCAGAGGAGAACAGAAAAAAGGCCGTTTCCCCTCAGAGACGCCTCCGGGGGCCGCGGGGAGGGCCAGTTCCCCCCCAATCCCCACCGGGGAAGGCCGGTGGCTGCGGGGCCCCTCACGGCCCACATGCGGGTGGCCACGAGCCCTGCGGAGGCCAGCGGCCCCTCGGGGCGCGGGGGCCCCTCCAGCACCTCCTCGGGGCAAAAAGACGAGGTTCAGGCCTAAGCGTGGTGGCCGGGCAGGCGACGGGGAGAGCTGAAGCGCCTACCCTACGCCGTCTCTGGCCCTTGGCGAAGACTTCGGGGAGGTCCGGGGTGGCCTTGGGGGGTCTGGGGGCTCCTTGCACAGAGGGAAAGCGCTGCAGGGCGAGCGCTGGGTGGGGAGCACATGAGCTGCTGCGCCGGCTGCCGAAGCACCCAGTTCCCGCTCACGTGCCGAAGGTGCATAGGCAGGAGCGAGGTGCCTGAATAGCTCTGCCTGCTAGTTCCTTCTGTATTTGTAAAGCCCCTTTTCCACTGTGTGGGGAAATGGTTAATGCTTCATTTGTGGCCCTCTGATGGCACGGTGTGTCCTCCACCTGAAAACCTTACCCATGGATTTGAGCAGTTTTCTGAGAGAAGCAGCACTTAAGAGATTGCAGGGCATATTTTACCACCAGAACATAAGATCAGGAAATGCTGCTTGCTGGCAGGTTGCCTTTCCTTAAGTAGAGTACATGTTGCATGTGACCACTGTATCACAACCCCTGAGAGTTTTACAGACATCCGCCTGGTACGATGTACTCCCTTGGCAAGGGTCTGCCTGCTATTGCAGAAATTGGCAGGTAGGGTTTGGTGAACAGTGATTCTGCAGAGAGCCATGATGAGCAGTTGTTCTGCACTGCTCATACTTCCTTGATTGCAGGGAGGACAAACGCTGCCAAACCTTCTTTCCTGGGTCCCTCCTTCAAATAACTTTCAACAGTTATTTCTGCATTCTGTGGGCCTCAGAGAATTTTACTGACAGACTACCTATTTTATGGCGAGTCTGGGTCTCACTGACATGAATTTTACTGTGAGGGTGACAGAGCACTGAACAGGTTGCCCAGAGAGGTTGCGGAGTCTCCTTCTCTGGAGATATTCAAAACCCACCTGGATGCAATCCTGTGCAATGTGCTCTAGGTGACCCTGCTTGAGCAGGGGGGTTGGACTAGATGATCTCCAGAGGTCCCTTCCAACCTCAACGATTCTGTGATTCTGTGATTCTGTGATCCGGGGTTAAGTAACCAGCCTGGGGTAGCCGAAGTGCCTCAGTCACCGGCTGCTCTCTGTCTAACCTGCCCGGATATTCACCTGGGGTTTGACACTGTGCATGAGCGGCTTGGAAAGGAAATCTGAAGGGGAGCCTCCACTCCAGTGCCAACTGAATCTCTCCAAGCCTGTTGGTCTGTGCAGCCTGTGCAAATCAGCCTGTGTCCTTTTTGGCTGCATTTATCCTCGAAAACTGCGACATCAAAAAATTAATCTTCTAAAAACTAACACCGCTTGGGTGACCTCAGTTTCAGGGTACAAAACATGTGGCAGCAGTTCTGGCCTACATTATTTCCCCTTCCCCATCCCCTTGCTCCCCCACATCCCTCTGCTGCAGCCTGCTGCTCTTTTCCTCTGTCCCAGCACAGCCACTCATAGGAACGGATCCAGACTAAACAGCCAGGCATCTTCTTAGCTTCTCCTGCAATGAGCGAATTGTCCTCCCACGCCCAGCGCTCCACGCGCCTCCGGCACGCTCACCCTGCAGCCCCTGCTGTCCGTCCGTGCTGCAGGGGAAGACGTCACTCCTTGGGCGCCACTTTTCCTTTCCTGCCCTGGGCCATGTCTTTCAGCAGCTGTTGGGGTTATGCCACTCCACGGTGTCGCAGCCAAGGATGCTGATAAAGCCAGGGTGTTGGTCAGGCTTACTGTTAAATCAGGAAGGACAAGATCTTTGTGGCAACTCCCTCGTTATTATTAGGGTTGTGATGCTGATTTTCCCATGTAAAGATCTGATGGACAACTTGCAGAGGATTGCATTTCTCGCCGGCTGGGGCTGCCATCCACATGCGAGCACCGGGAGTTGGGCAAGCTTGAATCCTGCAATCGAGAGACTGGGAAAGAGGGAGAGGGAGGGGAAGGTTGCTGGTGCAATTGCAGCCCCTGAGGTTCACGCCGGAGGGAGCGACTGTGCCAGGCAATGCCGTCGGGGTCTCCCGTCTGCTGCCTAGCTGCTCTTCCAAATGGTAGAGTGGTGCTGGCACGACCCATTGCGGCTTGGGAAGGTCTCTCACTGTGATACAATGCCGTCATTCCCAGAGACTCCTGGTAAAGGAGAAAGGGTCCTTTACAGGGCAGCATGTCTGGATGCAGGATGAACAGGATGCTCGGCAAGGAAAATGGTGCTGCCCTCCGTGCCTAGCACTGCATGCGAAGAAAAGGAGAAGCCCAAGCTGGGAATGCAGCCTCTGCCTCTCTCCCCTAGGCGAGGTATGAGAAGGATTCCTCCCGGATGTGGGCACTGCTGCTGCTGACTTCATTAGAAATTATCTTAAAAAATATCCAAAGGAATCTCTCTGATCAACCACCAAGGCCGTAAATAAACAGGAACACGAGGGCTTGCAGGACTAGTCTTCTAGTCTCTTATTGTCCCCTTTGGCGGCAGGCCACTGGCTTTCATTGTATGTGAGGAAATGGCTTTCTGGTACATTACTGTTCATTTTTGCCAGTTGGCTCTAACATGAGCCTTATTTTATTAGGAGGAGCAAAATAAAGTGGCTGTGTTCAGAAGAGGGATTTAGCTTCTGAAGGGGCCAAAACTAGGCTATTTTTAAGAGCAGGCAAGGGGCATCTTGGTGAAGAAAAACTATGCATTTAAGGATGGTGCATTTTTGCATCTCTGTGATCTCCCCCTGCTCCCTCCCTAAACGTGTCTCCGTTGCTCCAGCCCTGCTGCGTTTCAAAGAGCTCTTGGCTCTCTGCAGGTGGGGCGAGCAGCCCACGGGGTGCTGCATCAAAGTGGCTCTGGTCTCCTCCTTGATGTGCCTCTAAGCTCCCTTTGCTTCCCCCAAGATGCCCAGCACTGAGGCTGCACGGAGGTGGGCAGAGAGGACAAGAAATGCCCATGTACCTGTGCTTGTGTGTGGGGGAACTAAACGACGAGGGAGGAACTGGAATAAGCCTTGCAGCAAAGCCAAGAGCATCGTCTTATTGCCCTGTCCCAGGACACCAGATGCTAAGTTAGCCCAGCTCTGTTAATCACATCCCCATGTATGAAGAAGAGGGTGATGCCCTCCTTCGCCAAGCTCATTGAGACCTGAGGCTGAAGGGTGCTGGGCGGATGCAGGCTCGCCTGCTTCTTTTGGGTTTCTTGGAGTGGGATCTGTTCCAGGAGGACACAGCATCCTCATCCCTCTCCTCCGAGATCGCCATTTGCTAAGGCAACAACTTGTGTAGCCTGCTCCTGGGCAGAGCAGCTGGGAGACGAGCGGCGAGGGCCCCCCCTTGCTGATCTGCATTTGTTTTAAGGTCCCTTTCATGTCCTCTTTGAGGCTCATTTCCTGTTCTTTGTAGAAAACAATGTGTCCCTCCCCTTGCTCCCCCCTCGCCCCAGCCCAGGGTGGCTTTATCTCCCGTCCCTTGAGATTCGCTGCACAGGGCTCCCTCGGAAGCCGAGTTTTACGTTTGTCTCTTAGGATACAAAACCCTGCTCTGATTTAACTGAATTGATTTTAAAGCTGCGTCTGGTACTTAATGTCTGCTAGATGCATTTAAACTGATCTGGACTCTCTCCGTCTGGGCAGATTGTCGTGAAGCTGGTAATTTGCTGTGCAAGTGACAGCAGTTGGAAGGCTGGACCCTAAATGCTGACATGGGTTGCAATTCAGGTCTGGAGCTATTCATGCAAGCTGGAGTACAGATGCTCAGCATACAATATTATCCGTCTATTATGCAACACAATATTATCTGTCTGTGTTTTGCACTGCTTTAGCTACTTCATTCCTAGCCTAATGCCTCCAAAGATTGAATCATATACAAACAGGTCATCAGTGCTGTCTCCACAGCACCAGGACCTTCTCAGCACACAACACTTCCTTGTCCCCAAAATGGGGAGAAGATCCCCCAGATCTCCTGGCTCCCATAGATCCCCAGCACCCTGTCCTGCTGGGACGTACTAGGAGCCACCAACAGGAGGGCTGTCAGGACAGCAAATGGGTGTCTGCACCCCTAACCAACCCTCCATCCTATCCTCATGTCCACCCTGATATGACCCTGCTGTTCCCTCCCTGCTAGTGGTCTGGCATTTTCCCTATAGCTGTCTTTTTCTGTCTTTTCTTCTATCCTTTTCTTCATGTGAGTGTCCAGCATTGAACATACAGTCTCAGCAGACTATGCAGCTCACATGTTTGCCCTGGGTGGGAGTTATTCCTGCAACAGCTTCTCCTGTGGGACATATTGTGCCAGGAGCTGCACGCAGCCAGAACAGAGAAATGGTCCCTGCGTGAATGAGCGTACAGCATTTCACCAGGGCAACTGGCTCCAGAGACCTTCTGAAGAGTTTGGGGGCATCCAGAGACCCATAGCTGGAGGATGTGCTTAGGTGATTTGATTGAAGGTTTACAAACAAATAATGCATCACTGGGAGACCAAGAAAGCAGAGCCCACGTGCACCCTGACAGCTTACCGAGGAGGAGGCAAATCGAGTTAACTCAGCCCCTAGCAGTCTTTAGGAGAAACTGCCACGATTTTTCGTTGCTTTGTGCTCCGCAGTCTTCTGCTGCTGGAAATCAGGCACCTGAACCTTGCGGGGCCTGACGTGTCCCTCCCGGGGCACCTTGCGCCCTCTCCCCCCGGGCCGTGCACGCCCTGCCGCGGCGCTCCCCGCTGCAGCGATGCTCCGGCACCGGCAGAGGGAAGCAGCCCCTCGGCGATGCCCCGGCAGCCCGGCGCGGCCACGGCCTGGCCCGGAGGGTCCCGGGGCTGCCCGGGCTGGATGCGCCGGTGGGAAAGTGGGAGCCGAGCAAACGCTTCTGCAGAGTGAGAACCGGAGCGCGGCCGTGCAAAGTGGCCCTGGTCTGGGGTGAAAGCCAGTGCTGGTGCTTCCAGCCTGGGCTCTGCAAGCCGCATCTGCGGGGTGAGTGACCAGCAGGCAGCTCTTCGGTTTTTTGGGCAAGGCAGAGGCACTCCAAGGGTTTAGATGCCTCCTGCTCTTTCCAGGGACTTGGCGGAAGTGCCTGAAGTAGGAGTTGTTGTCTGGGGACCCCCAAAAGGTAGTGGGGAGAAGGAGACCCATCCAGAAAGAGGTTCAGCCCCGATTTTGCCTCTGACCCAAACACTGTAAGAGCAGGCGAGATGGGTCCCCGAGCAGAGGTAGAGTTGGGGGGCTGGGACACCAGCCTCGGCACAGCATTTCCCCAGCATGGGGAAAAGTCACGATTCCTTCATCTTTCAGTGCTACTCCTTTATTGGTGATTCTCCTAACGGTGCAGCTGGGATATCAGACTGTCTACCGTGGGCTCTCTGCATGGCCAGGGCCTTGTGAGCAGTGCAGTTTGCACCTTAACATTTTATCAGCCGGTCCGCGTTTGAAAAAGAAAATCAGACTGTTCTCTCTGAAATGCATCTGTCCTGTTGTATCACTCACAAACCATCTGTATCGGTGTCTGAAACACCCACATGACAGACAGTCGCCTACTGGTCCCTTTGGACTCTCTGACTATAGGGTTTATACCTGTCTATGGGTTCCTGAGTCCGGGAAGGTTTGTTCTCTCCTCTCTGCGGTAATTAGCTTTGCTCTGCAGTAATTAGCTGCAGATGCTGGTATCTTTATGCCAGTGTAACCATGAGACAACACCCAGCTCCTATCTCAAAGCAGATCTGGAGGCACCTTACAGATCGCTATTCCAACTTTCCGATAGGGAAGTCGAGCTCCGTAGCGGGGAAACTTTATCCAAAGTCATCCTGGAGAGAGCCAGTTCCTTTTGGACCAACTGCCCCCAGCAAATATAACTCAGCATCACTTCCATCACATCAGTGCATGGGTGGGAATGTGTTCAGCTACAGCCCCGGGCAGGATCGAGGGTGGCAGCGGGGAAGGGTCTGAAGTGGGATTGGGGATGACAGGGCTGCTTTCTGTCATCCTCCAGCCAGGCGGGCAGCATCCCCACCTCACCCTGCGCATGGAGTGATCACCTGCAAGTTGCCCCTGACCCCTCCCCAGGCTGTTGGCAATCCTTGGCAAAAAGGAAGGACGGTGTCGGATAATTATTGTTTTCACCGACTCTGTAATGCTTCCAGCTCAGCTGGACCAAATAATAACAATGCTGGGAACTATCATTACGGCTGTTATTGCTCTGCGCTACCACAAAATTTTGAATCCCCTGTAAGGAGTCAACACCCAGAGAGACCTCAGAGAAAACCTGCCCCAAAGAGCTTACAAAAGGCAAGAAACGCAGTCGGGAAATAAACTTGGGGAGCCTCAGGCCTCAAGGTGCACCACTAACATTAGGATTAAAATAGGCTGGGTTTGCTGGGATGAACACCTCCAAGGGATGCCCATGAAACATCCCTCATCCTTCCAAGGGCTGTGACAGACATGCTGAGGGCCCCAGGCTGGTGCTGCACCTTGGATTGGGACCTGCAGCCACTCTGGGCTACAGAGCAGCTCCAGAAGGACTTAGACATGTGCAAACAAACTGACACGAAGGCAGTGCATAGGGTTCTCGAATGCTGCTGGGCTTTACTTCGCATCTCAAAAATACACAGTCAAAATACCCTCGTCCTCTTTCAAAACATCACTAACACACTGCATCTGTATCCCTGCACCGTTTTCCTATCACCCGGCATACACTCAAACTGCATCAGGTCTCAGGCAGATCGTGACACCTCTGTGCAGCGGGGGGTGGGGGGGGAATCGACAGCTGAACTCTGTGGTCTTTCCAGCACCAGCCTCCTTCCCTGGCCTGGGCTTACCCACCTTGCTGCACCCCGTCTCTGAGTCACTGCAAAGCCTCCTGCTCCCGGGCTTAAAAATTCCCTCTGCCACCTCCATCCATGTGTCTTCGTTGGAGAATTTCACGCCTCTCTGGACAGGTGGGAGAAGTCAGGCTCTCTCCTACCATACCCACAGCTCAGTCAAAGCTGCCCTTGCCCCTAATTTGCAGAGTTTGTGCTAATATTCTCGTTATTGGTGCAAGTAACATCACAGGAGCATCCCCGAAGGGATCGGAGTTTATCCTTAACACCTCCACGAGACCCAGTGCGTGAGAGGGGCTGTTGCGCTCTGCTCTTTGGCTGTGGGGACATGAAAAGAGGATTTGGAAAATTGTGCTCGTTGGGAAACAGTCCCACGGAGGCCACAGGGAGAGGCGGGTTGCTGGTGGGGTGGCTTCAGCTGCCAGTTCCCATCGCAATGCCGAACCTCCCCGTGGGGGCTGCGCTCCCAAGACAGGCAAGGATCGAGCCTGAAGGCTGAGTTCCCAGAGCAGCCTCCCTCCCCGTTGCAGGAGGTTGTGCAACCCGCTCGCCCTCCCTGCGAAGGGTGTGGGTGGGATCCCGCTCCCGTGGGGTGCTGCTTGGAGCGCAGCAGCCCTTGGGAAACAGCTACACGCAGGCAGGGGCCCGAAGGCTCCCTCCTTCACGTTGGCTCCTGCCTCGTGCGGCACGGCCACGGCTGGGGGTCTGCGCAGCACCCACCCCCCGGCCACCCACGGGTGCAGGTTGCAGGGAGAGCAGTGTAGCCGTGCTCCGAGCTGGCTGGGCACCTCCGCACCCCTCCACGTGGCCCAGCGTGGCCATCTCGCGTGGCCCTCGGTGCAGGGCCAATTTGACACCTCGGAGCTACTCCAGAGGCAATCTCAGCCCTGATGCAAGCAGCAAGAAAATTGCACTGATCTGAGTTATTTGGGGCCCTTTAAGATTTACCGCTTCATTTATCCGCTGAATTGCCTGCAGACTTTAAAACTCTCCGGACTAGTTGGTTTTATTACTTAGAGATAGTTTTTAGTCCCTCTGCATTGCTGGGAAAAAGCAGGAAATTAAAAAAGCAAACAAAATGCTCAAGAAATGGGGAGTTATTAAAAGAATAAAGGAAACGTCTATGCTGGTGAGGGCTGGCCTGGGAAGAGATGGATGTTCAACAGCAAGCACGCTGCCAGCCGGCTTTTCCAAAGAATTTGGCCCAGAGGTTGCCCAGGTTTGGTGACTTCCATCGGCACATTTGGCGCTGCGTTAAGGCTGCCAGGAGCGGGGTCTGCAAGAGAGCGTCATGGTCTCGCTGTGAACGTGCGCTATTGTGCAGACAGCTGCGATGGGACCACCGCGTGGCCACGCGCGCGCACACACAGAGGCTGTTAAACAGCTCTCCGAAGGACACAGGCGTCGCTTGTTATCCATCGGGGCTGGGTTTGAATCCGGGTCTGCACAAAGGAGGCTCTCTGCTATTAGGGGAGCTCATCTGCTTTCGAAAATAAGAGAGAAGTTTGTGCCAGGCCGTGGCTGCGGGAGGATGGAGAGGGTCTTCCTCGTGCTCTCAGAGCCCAGGCGCCGAACTGCCAATTCAGAGAGCTGGACATGGCCCCGGCGTTCAATCCTGGCTGATCTGCTCTGTGGCCGCTGGCAGCATTTCGACGCTGTCCTCAGGCTTTGCTACTTTAGGTGATAAACTCTTGCGAGAGGTTTCTCTCGGTGTCACTGTGCCCCTGCCCATGGGGCGCTTGCGCTGAACTTCTGTTTTCAGAATAATGCACAAAGACCGACTGTGGGAAGTATTGATGTCTCCTGTTATTTTTGGAAACACACAGAGGTTTCCAAGAATCTGGAACGGAAAGGGCTTCCTTGAACCCGGATGGAGGGCACCCAGTGCCGCAAGCAGGCAGCAGGTTTAAAACAGGCGAAAGGAGGTACTTTCTCACCCAGCATGTAATTAAACCTGAACTCATTGCCGCAGGGTAAAGACCTCAAAAATGGTCTTTTGAGATAAATGTATGGAGGATTCGTCTGTGCAGACCAAGCATGATGGTCCAAGATCTCCAGCTCAGGGAACATTAAGTCACTGAGCACCAGAAGATGGGGCAGGATTGTTTCCTACTTCCTTCCTATATTCCTTCCAAAAGATCCACTACTGCCACTGACAAGGTCAGAGGCAAATTTTTTATTTGACCTAGAACAGCTTTCTTATGTGTTTACAGGGTTTTAAACTATTTGTTCCATTAGCTTTACTCTGTCCTTCCCCATGAACCGAGGTTAGCAGATGTTGGGGGGCCCTGGTGACTTCTCCCTTCCTGAAGCAGATACAGAAACTGCTGCTTTCTGCCCGTCTGGGGAGCAGAGGGAAAGAGGGGCCGGTGGGTCTCTTCTTACACAGAGACAATGCTGGAGAAAGACATTTCTGGCTCCCAGGGCCTGTTGCAGGCTCTGCTATTGAGCCTCTAGGAGAGCTTGCACAAGCCACCGCTGTCTCCTCCTGCCAAGGCTTTGCGCCACTTTGAGAAAGGATTGCAGTGTTAGATAAACACAACTACCTGGCTGTAAAGCACTGCCAGGCGGCTGCCAGCGATGATGTAAAGCTGCAGGCTCAGCCCAAGCGAAAAGGAGCTTTTTCGGTTCATCTCCGTGCATTCTCACATCTCTTTAGAGTCAAGGTTCCTCCAAGTAAGAAAGGATGGAAGGTTACTACGTGCAGCGGTTTGCTCTGGCAAGAGGCACGTCCCTGCTCTTCGTCTGCTAAACTTGAAATTTTGCAGGACTCAGGGCAGCCATCACTGTGCTCACGTCCTGCACCTGTGTGGGGAGAGCCCTGGGTGTGCTGTTATAGCCCTGCTGAGAATAAGGTGATTTTTCTCCCTCCTAATTTTGATAGCTCGTATTTTCCTCTATAGGGTGGGAAGAGACAGAAATGTTTCTGCTCAGTCCCCTGCACATCCAGCAGCTCCTGGTGTGTTACATAAGCCGAAGTCCCTGCAGCGCGTACACAACTGCACTGACAACTGCACGTGATGGATGACAGAGCACTGCAAGAATTTCCTTTAATTACTGCTCCTATTGCTGTTACTATTAGTAATTAAAGCGTTTGTTTTAAACCTACCTGTATTTCAAAATGCGTGCAGGGTGGTCAGGTAGCAAAGACTTTTGGGTTAGCTGGTATGGTATGGCATCCTGCCGGGGAGTAAAGATAATCGAGTGCCTGGGCAATTGCTCAATGATGATGGATTAGTGGGGAATTTCTCTTGGACCCTAGCAGCAACCCCCTGGGGCCTGACAAGGCTTGTGCACTGCTCCTCCGGAGCCCGGTTTGCATAAGTATCAGTGCCATGATGTTGCAAAAAGCAGGTGTCCCAGACATTCGAGCCTTCAAAACCACACCTTGCGTGGGGGTGTGATCTGTCTCTGCTGTTTCTGCTGATGCTTTTTTGGTTGTCTGGAATGCCTGCCCTACCTGGTGAAGAAACACAAATATTTACAGCTTTGCGGGAGTGAATAAGAGTGGGTACATTGCCCCCGGTAGGCCATAGAGCAGGAATGGAGATGAATGTTTTCATTTAGCTGTGTAAAGCACTTCCAAGTTTAGTGTGTCTCCTGCTGCTGTTATTATTTCTTCCAGACCATGATTCATTCAGCAGCTTCCAAAGCAAGCAGAGGATGTGATTCCTGCCCCGTGGAGCCCTGGATGACAGGAATTATCCAACTGCACACTGTTAGCAAGGCTCCCAGGTCACCTGTGCATATTTTTATACCTGCAAGCATGAAATTGCAGCCCTGGAGCTAAAGCCACGTCCCGAAAGCAGAGGAGCCAGCAGCAGGATGGAGCCGGTGCTGCTTCAGGGCCATTCCTGGACACAGGCGGGGAGACAGAGCAGGGCGAAAGAGCAGAAACGCCATCTTCCCTTCCCAACTCGCCGCTGCTTTGCTGTGAGAATGGGGCAAAGTCATTTCATCTCCTTCCACCTGAGGGCTGCGGCTCAGCTGGGCTGAGTGAACAGCAGCAAGGCTGCAGGGTGCCAGCGGTCCCACTGTTCGCTGCCCCTCTGCTGGCCGTCACGGCCCCGCGGCAGCCAAGGCAATGAATAAGGCACGTGGGCTTGAGCCTCCACTCCTCCAAGTGGGCTTTCCCTCAGCTGGCTCAGCTCTGCTGCCCATCCAAGGAGTGACTGATGGGCAGGAGAGAGGGGCCGAGGCTCCCCGGATTAAAGAAAGTCCCGTATCATAAAGCGGATGAGGGCGGAAGTGGTTGCTGCAAGTCCAGCTGTTATAAAACAGTGATGAAAAAGGTTTAGCCAAGCTGCCTGGGATGTGGTGACTTGTGGGATGGCATCGATCGCAGGCAGTGGGGAGGGAAGGGCTAATGGGCTGCGCAGCCGAAACCAAGGGCAGGACAAGGAGCAAACCTTATCCATGAGTTTTCCCTGCAGACTCTGGTGTGGAAGCGACGTATCTGAACGAGATGAGATGTCACATGTTAGAAGAAAGCTGGAGGGGAAGAAGAAAGTCTTAGCAAGAAGGTGAGGACTTGGGGGAAAGCGTTGAGAGAAAGAAGTCTCAAATGCAGGCCCAGGGGACACCCCATGTAACTCTCATATGAGTCCTAGAAAGCTTCACGTCGCACTCCCTGACATCGCCCCAGCTGCCCTGCCCAGTGTCCAGGCACCCAGGGCCCTTGTGGCCACCAGCAGGAAGGATGCAACAATTAGGAGGAACTGGGAAGGAAGACTCACCCGAAAATTAGCCACTCTATGACCCGAATGCTACTTACAGATGAATCAGGGAAGATGCAGATTCATGACATTCCCCTAGGTCATTTGTTCACCACATGGCACAGGATACATCAGTGATGCTTGGGTGCTTTGCTCATGCCAAGGATGCCAGAGCTTTTGGGGTGGGAAAACTTGTTCTTTTCAAAGATGTTCATATGGGCCAGGCATCGTGTGTCTGGACAATGATTTGTCTTATTTTCAAATCCCCTCCTGCCCTCTTCCCATGCAAACCCTTGCTCACCTGCCTTACTTCAGTGTCACGGCCCAGCCACCACTTGCTATGCACTGAGATGCCCCTGGGTGCAGGGTACCATCTTTTGGCTCTCTGACTCAACCTCCTGAGCACACTGGGGTACATCCTTACTGGAGTGATAAGTGAATGTGCAGCAAATTCACCCCTGACTTTCACAGCCCTGATGTCCCAGTGCAGATCCATGCAGAGGGGTGAGAGCTCCCACTTCGAGCTGCAGCATCTGGCCTGGAAGGACACCTAACCAGAACTTTGCTGCCTGTAACAGAAGCGCCACCATGTTGTAAGATAAGCTGCTTCGAGTAGTTAATTACCCTCTCGTTTCAAAATGCATGAGGATTTGTGAGGCTTTTGTAAGCCCTGGAAGGTGCTGCACTTCAACGCACAGCTCAGGTCTCCCTGATGAGGTCCTTTCTATGGACATATCAAATAAATAGCTAAGGTTTCCAAAGAGCCAGTCCCCAGGGCGAAGCTGGCCGAGGGTGTCTGGAAGTGTCACAGCAAAAGCTCCTCTTTGAACCCTACCCATCAAGGCGCACGTGCACAAGGACAGGGACAAGGACTTGGTCCTGTGGGGCACCTCAGATCCTGCTCCAACACTGTCCTGTGATGCTGAACACAGCATCTCCCTGCTCCAACAGCAAGAGCTGACTACATAATAGCTTTTAGGCTTAAGAAAGCAATATATTTGTTTTTCTTCTCCCAACCTTACATGGAAGAATTGGAGAAAAAAGGCTTGATCTTTGGGGAAGGTTTCATTGCTGCCAATTTTCTTGACATCCTAAATGGGATTCAGAGGGAAAATGTTTACAAAGCAGTCACCCAAAAGTGTCCCATGCGGCCAATTCTTTGAGTAAATAACAAAATAAATTAGCTAGATGAAGTGTGATTTATTTCTGGTAATAAAATATCCAATAGCAGTTGGGAAAAATCTGAAAAGTAACTCAAATTTAACCCCTGAAAATGAGCCAGCATTGGCTTTTTGAGAGTTTTTTTTGAGAAAACTGTTGTTCTTTAACCAGCTCTGTGAGGGAGGCTGTATGGATCAGTCCCTCCCCTGGGAAAAACAGGGTTAGGATCGGGGTGTGTGCGCGTGCGCAGGTAACCTGCCTAGGGGCACACTGATGATTTCAGGCTGCATTTCCATCCGCTCTTCCAACTCTTCCAGCTCACGCTTCTCTGCCCTCCCTCTCTGCCCCTGCCCACCCGGCTGTACCGATATAAACCCTCCAGCCAATATGTTTCCTTTGGTGCCCGGGAAGGTTCGCCTGGAGGGTGCTTATGGCTCCTGTCTCATCTCCAAGTTTTCCCTAGAGAGGGAGCAAGGGTATTTCCTGGCGGCTGCTCCCAGTGAGCTCACACCGTGGGCACTCCTTCAGAGCTAGAGTGGCAGGGCAGGTTACAGCTCCAGCTTTGCTAGAAACCTTGGAGATCCTGACATTTCACCTCTCCGTGTGGAAGCGGTGCTGGTCCATCTCAAGGGACACACAGGTAAGCGGGATGGGGATGGGAGGCAAGTAGCAGGCAAGTGGCCACTGGGCACTCTGGCTGCTGCTTCGATTTGTCCATTCCCTTTTGCTTCTTCTGGCTCATGTCTTCTCCATCCCTTACCCACCTCTTGACTGAGGTACGTTCTGCTGGGAGATGGAATTCACTGCTTTGGGTCTGATTCTTTTTTTTCCCTATGCAATCACTTGTATCATTGTAAAAGCATAATGCAGAACACCATGGATCAGGAGGATTCATTTGGTGCAAATGAAACCCAGGACGAAGAAGCATCAGACCTCAAACCAATCTACCTGCCATCTGTTTTATGTTTCTTCTGTAGCTGCAGTCTCACCTGCTCTGGGGAACCAGCCAGCCTGGATTGAAAAGAGGGCATTGTTGACTTGCAATTAAAAAAAAGTGAGAGAGGTTTATCCACAAGTCAGTTTATCTGGTAAAAGCAGGAGGTTATAGAAGAGCTTGTTTGTGTTAGTGTTACACTCCTGGGTTTTCTCCCTTTGAACTTCTTCTTGGGAAGAGAAGCAGAGGAAACTGTGGTTGCCTCACACCACTGCACACCTACAGCAACCGCTTAGCTCAGCTGACAGCGGTGTAAACAGCGACTTGACTGTTTCTCCACAAGAACACGATCAGCCGATGCATGATCTTAAGATAAACTTCCCTTCCCCCTGTTAGACTCAAAGCTGAAAGTGTTCTCAAAAAAAGAAATGTTTTCCATCCCTTTCTGCCAGTGCCTCAGGAGCTCAGAGATGCTGTTGAAGTGCTTGGTGTCATCTATGTGCCTGTCTATTTTTGTGGAGCTACAGAAGTGCAGCCAGACTGGTTGGTTTAACACTGTGTCCAGGGACTTAACTGCTCAGCTTCAGGGATTTTCTGTGGCTCTTGAGTACCAAGTACCCAGCTGCTAGGGGATGGATGGCATTTTTAGAAACTGGATCCATCTCTTTAGCTGTCTATCCAAAGATTGGATCCATCTCTTTAGCTGTCTGTCAGCCTCTAGGATAGCTCCACAGTTTCATGGATTTGAGACAACATATGCCAACTAAGGGACTTGGTTGTAATTTTTACTTTTTGAAAGGAATAAAAGGGCTATGAAATGATGTTCAAGTTGAGGAGAGAGGAGTCTTTGGCACTGGGAAGAAAAACAAAGAGAAAAGGTTAGATTCTTTTCATATCCCACCTGTAAATGCAGCTTCTGCCACCATTAGACACCAGGTCAGGGGATCTGGCAGTGCAGATCCCAATCGATACGTGAAGCTTTTGCTGGGGCACTAGAACAGGGTTTGCACGGGAGATGCATTTGAGGTGACATCCCTGCTAGCGGAGAGCCGCGTCCCCATAGCTCTGCTCCATTCCCCCAGGCCTCCAGTAACACCATTTCCACGTTGATGCTCCAGGGCCAAGCATAAGGCAAGCACCAGCCTTCAGGAGGATGCTAAGAAAAGACTAACAAGAACAGAGCCAATGAGCAGTAAACCCAGAGCAACTGTCCACTCCCAAAAGGTAGCTCACAGCCCTCAGAGAACAGGAAAGTCCCTTCTGCAGAAGAATCTGAGTCATAAAGAAAGTGAAGGGAAAGGAAAAGACGCGGTGAGAGGGACAGGGTTGAAATGGAGAAACATCTTACGGCAGCGATGACCCCCAAAGAGGGACATTAATGCGCTGGACGGGGCTGTGGCAACTGTTCCCAGGTTCAGAGTTCAAGAACATTTCCTGGGGTGATTTGTCACTCCCGACTCGTGGGGGAGCGAAGAGGAAATATTCGGCAATACTATGTGCGCTGGGAAGAGGACAAGCCTTTCATAGCAGGGTAAGGATATTGCGCTGGAACAGGCTGGTGCAACACAAGTGTGCGTGTGTGTGCACGGGGCATGAAGGCAGGCAGACCGCGTTTTCCTTGGGTGTGCAGCACATGCCTTCCCCAGGTGCATAACTAACCCGTTTCTCTCCCTTTTGCAAAGGCAGCCCAACGATGCCGAGCATATTTTCCTACCTGAGCTCAGAAGTCGACTGGTGTGAAGGCAACTTTGAGCACTCGACGATCATTGCGGAGTACTACAATACTGTGAGTGCGGGCGCATCCAAAGGGCAGGCTGGGGCACCAAGGCAGCCGGCTCCTGGCACCCAGGAGCTGCTTTCGGGAGATAAGAGACTGAACAACCTTGTTTTCTCTCTTCCTGCTCATTTCTTTGAACTTCCTGGTGCTTGAGGGTGTTTGCATGGGGAACGTTTTCTGAGTTTCAGGTAAATCATGGGACTTTTATTGCTTACAACGGCCAGTTGCTCACAAAACTAGCTAGGGTCAAGGATACTTTTGGCACGTGTAGGGCTAAGTTCCCACTAAGAAAACCCTGGCAGTGCTCCTTAGCCCAGATTTGTGAGATCCTGTTATACCAGTCCTGCAGCTCTCCTGCCAACTGGGGTAAGTCCCTCGCAGGGCTCATATATTCCAGCAAAACGTACAGGAGTGGCAAAACTAGAGACAACACTTGCATGAACTGTGTCGGGCAGGTTGGGAATCTGGAACTCAAAAAAGAGGAAAGTTGATGCGTGAACTATTTTCACCTCGTACGATCCACTTTGCAACTCAGACTCCATCCAGCTCCAGTCCCTTGAGCACAGCCTCCTGGCTCGAGTGTGGCCAGAACCATCTGCATCTGTCTGCAGAGGACTCGGTAGATAGCCTGTCTCTGCAAGTGCGTTCTTCTACCTTAATGCCGTTAAGGGTTGGCAAAGTCATGAGGCATGTGGATTTACAACCCTTCCAAAGGTCTTGTTTATGACTTTTAGCAACTACCGTCTAACACTGGAAGTTCTTGTTTCTCATGGAAATGTCTCTTCCGTTTTGTTTTTTTTTTTTTAAAGCTGCTTTTAATAAATTGCCCATAATAACAATAATTCCCTCACCCAAATCCTGCAGCTCACTGGCTTTAATCACCCTGCCAGAGTCTTGGAGAAGGGATGCTTGGGCTGTATTTAGTTATTTGAGAAGGGCACTTGGCCAAAATTAGCTGTCCTGCTCAGGAGAGGATGTGTGCTCCTGATGGCAGGCAGCCACACACGAGAGCAGCATGCCTGATGCTGGTCCAGACCAAATCCTGCTTCCCTCTGGCATTCAACCAAACCTGTTGTGCTGTTGCCCATTTACTGGCCATGTCTCCCTGCTGGATGGGCTCAGAGCCCCAGAGCAAGGTAGAACTGGCAAGGAGGTACTGAAATTACTTCTGTGTGGATCAGTATCTCAAATGTAGCTGGAGACATCAAATGCCTCTGTGGTTTGGAGTCTCACTGGCAACAATGGAGAGAGGCTGATTTCCACAATGCACAGGAAGTCTGAAAGTTACTCTCTTTAATCAGAATGTATTCTGGGCATATATTTGCCTAATCTCCTATTTTGGTACATAGGCAGCATATTTCCTTGGAGCTGAGACCCCATTTTTACCAGGATCCTGATTTACACCCAGACTCTCAAAGGGGTTTAGCATCCTTAACACACCAAGAAGTGTCTTAGGAGCTTTCCAAAAGCTCTTACACATCTAACTTGGCTGTGTCACGCTGCTAGACACCAGTTGGCATAGCCAGATGCTTAACTACCTTCCCTAGGACCAAAGGTCTCTAATTTCCATTAAACATTGACTCTTAGCTGACTAGGTCACTTTGAGGCACAGATTTCTAAACTGCAGATCTGGACTGGCCTCAGGACAGTATTTCAGATGTGAGCCCAACATTTCTGGTCTTCTCTTCTCTCCTCCATTTGTTACCCATATGCAGATTGCCTCCTCTCTGTGGCAAACTTTATGAGTCCTATCTTGTTGGCCTGACTAGGATTATTATATCAATATTGGCTTCAGCACCAGTTTGCCAAAGTTTTAGACTAGCTGGGAATCCAGCCAGCTCATCCCCAGGCTCCTGCGCCACTATGTCAGCAGGGCTTCCTAATGGAGCATCCTCTTCAGTGTCTTCCTCCCAACACTGCCCGAGGCTGGAGTCGAGTAGTTTTGTGCCAGCAGTAGCAATGTGCTCTGTGCCAGCTGCACTCGCTCTCAGCCTGGCTTGGGATGGATGCTTTTTATTAGAAATGAACAGCAAGGGTATGAGCAGAGAATATAAACAATATCCTTAAGTACCTAATAATTAATACATGGTGGTTCATGGTGGTGCAGTTCAGCAGCAAAGCGATAACTATTTATAGTGACTCAGGGACCCAGAAATTTATTGTCTTCTGGCTGTTCGTAGAACAGTGTTGTGCTACAGGGTCATCAGTCAGGGGCCTGTCTTTCTGCCCTCATTTCTTTCCTGAAATGAGTGATCAGGATGCTGGTAATGACATCTAGATCCTCAGCAGTCTCTCTGGCAAAGCACTAGTAGCTCTGTCTATCCAGAACTCCCCAACACGTCCATTGATCAGTGGAGATAAGCTCAACTGCAAGTGCAGATTAGCCACATCTGCCCAGCCAAGCACTCACTTTCACACTGCACTGGAGTCACGGTGTGTGCCCCGGCCATCTGCACGGGCTCAGGAACCCTGCTGCATCACAGGCACATCACTTGCTCACATGCTCAGAAATTCCCGCACGGGAACAGGGCAGCTCCTTGTCCAGCACTTATCAAACACTACACAAACAGCTGTTTCCTGCCCCAAAGCACTGGCATGGTGTTGCGATGTCGTGACGTGCAGCCTCATCTTCTGCTACACAGGTCTGGCCATTAGGAACTTGCTATACAGGTTGGGATAGCCTCTGAGATATTCGCTTCTGTATTTGGCCCTGGGGCTCTTGTGTCAGCTGAATCTGGTTCACTGGCCTTCAAGTGAATGAATACAATCCAGGCCAATGAGGCTTTTAGAAATCTCCTTTAACTGCAGAAAGTATTTCTATTGAGTAAGAACCCACATTGTGCCTGGGCTGCTATTCCGCAGTCATTGTGCTAACACATCCAAGTAGAGCTCTGTAAACCAGCATCTCCTGTCCAAATCCATATCAGAGGCCTGTTCTCACCTTGTCATGGATGGATAGGTTCTCTGCAGGTCTCTCTTTCCATCTTAGCCTGCAAAGTGCTGAGTTGCACAAGCCCTGGAGCCTTTCCCATGCTCCTGCTAATGCACCAGGATTAGAGCCATGCCTTGTTTTTTTCCTAGCAAAAGAAGCAAATGCTGGGATAGGCAGGCTTCGTTAGGGGACCTAGAACAATAAGTCCTGCTTGTTAGAAGTGAGACATTGTCATGAGCTCACATGGTGGGAACACACAGGGCTGAGTTGCTCTCGCAGATCAGTTTGTACCTTGGCTCCATCACCGCTCTCTCATCTCCTGGAAATCCTGGGCAGAGGGAGCTGGTGTCTCCTGGTCAGCACGGCCCAGCCAGGTATAAGCAGAAGCCGGAGGGCTAAGACCAAGCAGAGATTCTGCAGAGCTTCCTAATGGGTGTACTGGGAGCAAAACCCTCCCAAACACATTTGACATGGAGCTTGCCACGTGCTAAAGGGATGATTTAACACAGCACTAGCAAAATCAGGGCTTGGATCCAATGAGTGGTGAAGTCCCCTCATAGATGTGGTTTTGTAGCGGCTCAGCCCTTAAGCTCTGAGTTTGGCTGCTCTGCCTGGATTCGCTCTGCAATCTCTGCGTTTCTGTTGGTGCTGTTCCCCTGATTATCCCTCCCCTCTGATATCTGATCTTTCTCATACTGAATTAATGAAGTGATAACGTTGCTATCATGTAATTAATGGCACTGTGGCAATGCCCAGTGCAGCAGGGATTCAGATCTCTCTATATGCAATCTCAGACTCCTGCATTTCTTCACTTTTGACATGCATGCTGGCACTTGCATGTTGTTGCCTTTCCTGTGAGCACTTCTCCTCTGCTTGAGATCCCTCCTGGTTTTCCAAAAACTTCTTTTAACTATTTTACAGGAAAATAAATGTTTGCAACAAAGTTGCTACTTTAATACATGGTTTGTTTTCTCAATTGTTTCGATTGTTCCTAAACTGTTTGACCCTGAGTACATGAGTAGGACCAGCACTTCCCTTTCAAGAGGTGGAAAAGAAATATGCCTGGATTTGGCTCTAAGCACCTATAGAAAACCAATACACTTGGCCTGAGAATTGTTGTTAATATGAGAATCAAGTTTTTTCGTGGAAACCTTGGTGAAGTTCAAGATTAATCTCTGGGTATTAAAGGGAATAAAGGCATTACATTAAGCATAACTTGTGTTTCCCTCTGGAATATGAGAGGGTGTGTTTCATATCTATGACAACACCCCTGTGATTTGAAGCCCTGTTACCATAAGCTTAGATCCCGTGGGAGCTCACAAGCTGAGCTTTGATTTTGCAGTTGGTTCATGTATGGAAAGGTCTGCTGAGGGGTGAGATTCCAGCTGTGGAGGTCAGATCCCAGGTTTGGGCCCTCATTTAGTACCTAGCTGGAAGATGAAAGGAAAACGATTGTCAGGGGGAGATAAAAGTTATCCTGGTAGTTTGCCAAATGGCATTTTAGCAGGTCATTCTGCACTGCCCGAACAAAGCCCCAGAGAACTGTCTGGCAGCAGCGACTGGGCTCAGGCAGCAGCAACAGGCCAAGCTCCAGTACAATCCCCTCCTCACCCCAGACAAACCAAAGTCTGTCAATGAAGTAGTTCTGTCGAGTTGGAAAACAGTGCAGGATAATTTCGCTGCATTCATTTGCAAAGTATGCTTAAAAGACTTTATGACTTCATGTAATTACTAGTGTCCAGAGTACCTGCCCTTCCAGGCCAGATGGCTTTGCATGTGACGCTACAGGACGTCACCTCCATCCAGTCCCCACCTACGACTGTCCTACTTGTCTTGCTCCTCTCCACAGCACCCACTCCCAGTTAACGATGGTTTTCCTGACTGTGGTTTGCTGCGGTTGCCTTGCTCCTTGTGCTCACCCAGCCCCTTGTGGCAGAAGTCAGCCAGGGAGTTTTTGGCAGGCCTACCATGACAGGAGAGGAAGATGGTTGCAAACAGAAGAGCTTTGGTGATTTGCTTAAGTGCAAAAGCCAAAGATAAACCATCACCTGAAGGGGGCACGCTGTCTTACCTTGGACTTGCTGGCCTGAGAGACTGCTTGCATGGAGAGTGCAGCTCCCTGCAGCCCTTGCTGCCACAGCAATAGCTGTCCTTCCAGTTCTAGCCTTGAAAAATGCCTCTGATCTTCCTCCCGTGCCAAGAGTAATGCCTGCCTCCATGTGATGATTTCCACTAGAGATCAGTAGCCTCTTTGCAGAGAGAGATACTGAGGCACAAGTTGGGATGGGACTTGTCCAAGATCATGCAATAAGCTGAATGTGCCTCTTGTTTTTCAGATCAGCAATGTAAGCTTCTTTATCCTTTCTCCTGCCCTACTCTACCTGAACCGGCAGTACTGCCAGCAGCGTGCCTTGCCCTTGTATTTCGTCTCTGCCCTGCTCCTCTGTGTAGGTGGGTGCCAAGGTTGTGAGAAGACCAAACTGGTTGCCAGAGTACCCAGCTGTTCATCTGCAATATCTTTGGCTCTGGAGACTGGTTCTTAGTGGCCAAAGCACAGGGACAGGCTGGGGTGGGAACCAGGACTCCATGTCTGTACGAAGTCCTGCAGCTCATGATTCCCACTGGCTGTGGCTGCACAGCTCCCAGCCTGGTATATCTCTGTGGTGCTCTGTGGACTGGCTCACTCAAGTCTCCATTAACTCCAAGGTCTGTGCCCTGCCCTTGAGGAATGGCATGTCCTCAGAAATCACCCCCAAGAGCATCCCAGGCAAGATGGGCTTGGGTTATGACAGAACTTTTGCTGACACAACCTGCCTTGCTCCTTGCAGGTATCTTCTCAACGTACTTTCACATGACCCTGAGCTACGTGGGACAGCTCCTGGATGAACTCTCCATCCTCTGGACATTGGCTGTGGCATATTCCTTTTGGTACCCAACGGCTTACTTCCCCAGGTGCATCAAGAACAGGTATGACTCAGAGAGACATGTGGTTGCAGGCAGCAAGGGGAGGGATGGGACGTTGACACTGATGCATGTGACCCACAGTTTCCCCTAACTCAGCCAGCTGCCCTGCAAGGGATCAGCCATGAGGTTACTGCAGTTTGCTCTGGGGCCAAACTCTCCATCACTCAGCGCTAGATGTGCTGACGGAGGAAGAGTAAGAAACTCTCCCTCTGGGGAGGGCCCTGCTGAGCTCCTGTCGGCTGGGGCTGCCTGTCTTTGCAAAGCTTATCAAGAAATTTGGCATGGAGAATTTCAAAGTCAGAGATTTGGGCACATTGTTTCTTGCAGGTGGTGTGGCTGGAGTGGATAAGCCTGGGGTTTGCCATGTCAGGAACATGTGGACTGCTCCTGTCTGTGCAAATTTGCAGAGGGACTGGAAGTCCTGCTAGCCCTTAGGAAGAGCACAGAACCATCTGGGGAAGTGCAGGAACTGGGGGCTTCACACAGAGTAGGAAATTAAATGTTCCTGAGCACCAACATTCAATTACCTGTGCTGTCAAATTGTCACAGCGTCCCCTGCCATTCATAGAGAACTTTCCCTGAAGGCTGATGGGGTTTTCCCTAGGATAAGCTGGCCCAGCTTAACTCTCCCACGTTGCAAAGATTGTTTGCAGGGGGACTGTCTGGGCCAGAGGAGCTCAGCACAAAATATGGGGAGACTGGATGAGCACAAAGCAGCAGAAACAGGAACCCAGCAGGGCTTTGCTCAGAGGATGCTCACACCCTGGCAGGCTCACCAGACCTCTCTGAGCCAGCCCAGCTAGGAGCCTTGCAAAGGCCTGCTCCAAGTCAGCTCTTCCCATGCCAAAGAGGAGGTCACCAGGAGTTCACTGTGGAGACATGGCTGGGGAGGCAGGGAGTGGGGAAGCGACCTGGGAAGGGATTTGCATGTGAAAGGCCTCTTTAAGCCCTATTGTTGTTCAGTCAGCCCAAATCTGCATGTTTGCAATGCTGAAACCCCTGCAGGCCACTGCTGGGGCTCTTGCTTTGCAGTCCTTCCTTGCGCAAAGCTCCCATTGCCACACCGTTCTCTGGCACCACCATAAAAGTGCCCAGCTCTGTCATGGACTCACTGGGAGGCCTTCGGCAAAGGATTTTCCTGCTCAGTGCTTGAGAAAAAGGGAACAACTACCCCTGCCTTCCAGCCAGGACTACCGCAGAGGCTGAGATCAGCCATGTGCAAACAAACAGGAAGTAGTGGAAATGGCTTGCCTCTCCCAGGCAATGAGCAGGACCTCTCCCATCCATGCCCTGCACTACTGTGAATCCCTGGGGCACGGATACTCACTGCCAACTCTGTCTTCCCTTTAGGAAGCATTTCTTCTGGTTGAGCGGTGTCACCACCGTGGTCAGTACCTTCATGTCCTTCATCAAACCGGCCTTCAATGCCTATGTGCTCAACTGCATTGCCTTCCACATGCTTTACCTGACATGGAAAGAGCTGAAAAAGTAAGAAGGGGTCTGGGAGGAGTTATCTGCAGATCCTGGCATGCTCACAACATGGCAGTGAGTCTGTACACAGCACTGAATGGAGCCCAGGGTTTCATCAGCCACATGTTGGGTCATCTGCTCTGCTAAGAGTTGGGGTAGCCTGGGAGGGATCAGGGAATGGGCACAGGCAGGACTGTGGGCAGTGGGATATGAGAAGGCTACCTGGCCCAGGTGTCTTTCAGCATGGGGACAATCCATGGGACAAGTGCGTCTTCTCCCCAGCTGCTATCTCTGCAGCTCCTTCCCCTTATGCGGGCTCTGGAGACCAATGTGGGGTTGGGAGGAACCCACTACGATTTGGGGAGAAAGGCAGGAGGGGCCTCAGCATCTCTTAACATCATCCTGGCCCAGGGAAAGAACCAAGGGCCCCTGCCACACAGCCACACTTCTCCAATCTTTGTGGTCCTTTGAATCCTCTGCAGTAGAAACTCACTGGGTTTTGCCCTGTTGCACTAACATCAGCAGACGGGAACTCACAGGCCCTCTTGAAAACTCACTTTCCTTCTAACACAATATCCCGCTCCCTCTCCACTCATGTCTTCCAGATGCAACGACAAGCGGGTTCACCGGATGGCCGCAGCCATGGTCATGTGGTGGGCACTGGCCATCACCAGCTGGATAGGTGACAAGTGGCTCTGTGGCCTCTGGCAGGCGATCAACTTCCCCTACTTCCACAGCTTCTGGTAAGGGCTGCAGCGGAGAGGCAGGAAGCCCTGCTCAGCTGTTTGAGGAGTGGAAGGGCCACAGCTAAGGAGGGATGGCTGGAGGGCCATGGTACTTGACAAAGGAGCAGCTGCATCCCTGCCCAGTCCTCTCCCCCTTTCCTCTGTGACCACTGATGCCGTTCCTCACCCTGACACCAGCCCAAGGATTTGGACCTAATCACTGCTTAATATCCCTTACCTCCTCGGCACCAACCAAAGGGTGTTTTGCAAGCCAAATTGGTCTAAAGTCACTCCAGTTAAGCATCTTGCTTTCAAAAGGCTGCATTTGCTCTCAGGAAGCTGTGTCACGAGAGATGTGATTTGAGTTATTTTAATAACCAAACCAAAAGACAGTGATTTGCTTAAGCAAGACATTTCAGTGCCTGACCAACTGTTGCTCTAAGTGCTACACACAAAGCGCATCTCAAATTCATCCACACAAATCACTGGCATGACTGGGTTGTGGTGTCAAGATACCCAAGGTCATTGGGTTAGGCCAGGAGAGGTGGAAAGTGGTTTTGTTTGGGGTTTAAGTCTCCTATGTCGTATCATCTGCTCTGTGCGTGGAATTGCCCCAGACATCCCTTGTGCTCACCAAGCTCTTCTAGGATCTCCCCATAGGCACAGACCCTGCAGGACTCATGCTCCTGCAGCCCTCGGGGATCGGGATCTTTCCCTGTCAGTGTCATATCCCCCTGATCCATTCCTCCCTCCACCCCCTCAAGCAACCTGATATAGAGACCTGATGGAGGACCAGAGGGAACAGGGTTTCTTTGAACAGGGCTGATGTCTTGAAAGCAGTAGATGATGTTGGGACAGTGTCTCAGCTGTGCACCGTGCATATTCATCCTGATGGCAAAGATGGCCTGGCATGTGTCTAGTCTGGCTGAGCTCAACCCTGTACTGGTTCCAACTTTATGGTGATGATGCTGGCCACACACTGTGACAAAGTGCAGGAGGGGTGGGCAGTGGAGTTAACCCCGTCTCACACATCTTGTATTCCTTGCCAGGCACGTGCTGATAGCCATGTCCCTCCTCTACTGCTGCCCTCTGGTCATCTACTTTGACGTCACCTATGAGATGCCATCGTTCAAGCCAAAGCTGGAATATTGGCCCAGTGACTCCTGGCCTGTTGTAGTGCCTTACGTTACCCTGGAGCAACCCCACAAACAGTGCTAGAGCTGTTTGCCCTCAAGCATCCCTCAGGCATAGGGTGCATGATGCACACACGTGCGTCTGCGTGGGGAACACCTCAGCTGCGCACTTGCTCCTCAAACAAGGGCAAGCTGGCTAGTGAATGGGTCAGGGAGCAGCTGAGGCCTCATGATGCTGGGCATGAAGCAGGGTGGCAGCCCACAGGTGGCTGGAAGACTCTGCCCAGACCGGTGTCAGGGAACCAAAGATCTCCTCCTCCAGCAGATCCCCACCAAAAAGGGGAGGGAAATGGTGCTTCTTTCGTGTCTTCTTCATTAGTCAAGTTGCGGCACGCCTTGCTGACAAGGGCACAGCTGAGAAGACAGAAGCCAAACTGGTGACAGCTGGGTTTGTTGGGGCTGCTCTAATTATTATTATTAATTTTATTTATTGATGTATGTGGTCTTGCTCAGGAGAGCTGTGCATTAAAGCTATGGACACTAACTTGCACTGGGCCCCTTTCTTTCCTCTGACTGCACGATAACCCCTGTTATCTGCCAGCCACTCAGACAGGGTGGCCAAAGCTCTCTCTGATCTTTGGAGGGCTGTTTATAAAAATAAATCCTCCTCTGCTCAGAGGACAGCAACAGCCCAAAAGAGACTCTGCTGGCCTGGGTCCTGGGGTGCTCTACCCGCCACCTGGGTTCACACCAAGTCGTGGAGCTGCTAAATCTGCAAAAGACAAAAGCACAGCCCATGCTCTAGTTTCCTCCCTCCTCTCCTTTCCTTCCCTTCCCTCTCTGCTGCACCTCATGTTTCCATGTGGCTCCATCCCACTTCCTCAGCCCCCAGTGGTCCATGTTCCTCCCAACTCTGATGGTCTCTGATGACCACATAGAACTTGGAGACTTCCCTGCTCATGGAAATGTCTGGCTGGCGGCAGAGAGTGAGAAAAGGAGCCAATACATTAGCTAAATGTTTGCGGAGCTTTGCAAAAACAGAGCAACAGAAGGTGTAAAGCCCCAGAGAAAGATCGGTGTCATGCCACAGCCACGGAGCAATGCTTTCCAGGTTTTCCTCCCAGTGTGGTAACAATGAATTTGCTCCCCCAGCCATAGGACACGCTCCTGTTCACAGAGCCTCGCTGCATTACCATGATGAGTTGGACCATGCCAGGGGTCCGTGTTCTTCCATAACCAGCTGGGACGATCTCTGGAGAGCACTAGCAGGCTGGCAGAGCTGCCTAGGTTGGCTCCCTGCAACAGTCAGAACCAGGTAATGCCACCCCAAGGAACTGTGGGCTCTTCAGGCATCTGCAAGTAAATCAAAAGCAGAAGCACTTTGGGCTTCTCCCCCGTGGGAGAAGGTGCTGCACAGCGTGCCATGCAATGCCCGTGCAGTGGCCCTCCTGTGGCCACCGCTGCCTTACGGGTCCCTCTGCAATGGTCCCCACAACCACTAGATGGCAAGTTTGGCTCATGAACCCCGAGCAATATTTCATTTTGGGCAAGGCTGCCTTGTGCAAGGGCTGAACCCCCAGGCCCAGTGCCCCTGCCCGCTCCACCCCAGCACAGGGGACAGCCACCTCTCCATCTGCACAGCCACTGGTGAAATGTCTGCGTAAGACACAGGACAAGGGGGACTCGGTGCCCCAGCCTTTGTCTGCCCTTGTGTCCCCACGCTGGTGCCTGTCTCCTCTCTGTTCTCCCCTTTGTCTCTCCCACATGCCATCACTCTTGCCTCTCCCTCTGTCACCCCATCTCCCTTTCACTTATCCTCTCCGCTTCACTCCCTCTTGCTCTCTCCCTCCCCGCGGCACCCCTTCCCCCGGCCCATCACATTCTTCTGCAGCCTATTAATAACTTCTGGGCAATTGCACCGGGTCCCCGCTGGGTCCAGCCCCTCCATCGGCGCTGCCCTGCACAGCCACTGAGCGCGCCGGCAGCAAGTTCAAAAGTGCAGCAGGGCTTTCATATCCTTTCTCCCCTTCAGGGGGTGGAGGAGGCTGGCTAGCAAAGAAAGGCCTCGTTGCCAGGGAACCTGGCACAGGAAAAGGGGTCACCTTCACCTCCACCGGGGCGGCCGGGGCCCGCTGGAGATGGACAGGTTCCAGCAGCCCTGAGAGCAGGGGATGCTGAGAGATGCCACGAACGGAAGGAGGCCGGGGCGAGGGCGAGGAGGGCTAATTGGCCATCTCCAGCGAAGCAGCCGGTGTGATGCACTGCAGAGAAACCCAGAGGCAAAATTCCCTGTGTCTTATGGTAATAAGGGAGGTGTTCCAGGCGCCTCTGCGTTGAGAACAATGTTGCTGCAGTTGAGTGACTGTAACAGGCCCCGATGACAGCCAGGGCTGCGTTAAAAATGCCTATTCAAGCAGATCAAGACATTGAGAGGCCTCGTGGGGATCTGAAACCCTCAGGGATTTCTGGATGAAGCCAGAAGCTGAATCCCCAGCCCTGGGAACCTGGGGGAAAAAAAAGAGAAAAGAAAAGAAACCTACAAAGCAGCTTTAAAAGAACGGCAGCGCCTGAGGCAGGGCCTCCTGCTCCAAGCAGGGCTGTAGCCCGAGTGAGTGAAGCAGCCCTGACACTGAGACGTGCCTGTGGTCCATGCACCCCCGGAGCTGCACAGGGTTAGCTGAGGCTGGGGTGGCACCTCCAAAAGGTCCCCGAGCTGCTGGGGATGCCCTGTCCTTCCTGCAAGTGAGCCGTGGTTCCAGCTTGTGGGGTGCAGATTGCACTGCAGAGCTGACAAAATACCCCATAAAACAAGTGGGGCTGTCAAGCAGATGAGCCAGGGCTTTCCTGCTATGAGCTGAAAAAGGTCCTGCAGGGATGGACCAGCATGCTGGACTGGTAAAGCTGGGAGCCCTCAGAGGGCCAGAGATAACTGTGACCCCATCTCAAACCCCCTAGACCATGGGGAGCTCTGACAGCGCCTTCTGCATTGGGACCCTTAGACATGCGTGTGCCTCTCCAGGCATAACCAGCCAGCTTGTTCAGCGAAGCAAGGAAAACAGGAAAACAGGCAGGGCAGGCAGGGCTGCAAACCCGCGTGCTCTGGGATCTGAGTTAGAACTGATCAAAATTAAACCTTTCCTTTCCTTATTTTTGCCAGATGAGCTTTAACTCGGATCACTTCCCTGATTTGGTTCACCATGTGGCTGCCTAAACCACAAGAAAAGAGGCAAGAGAGGGAGCACGAATGAGGAAGAGGACAGAGAGGCTGCTTCTTTCAACTGATGCCAGATTAAAGAGGTTGTGAAGCAACGGCATCAGTTGAGTTTATTTGGTGCTATTGCAAAACAAATGAAATAATGTTGATAACACACCAGTCCTGCAGCATCCAGGAGTAACACTTACCTGTTCTGCTGCACTGAGTTGCCTCCTGCTGTTATAGATTTACACTGCAGGTTTTGGCCCGCAGACTGGAAACTTCTCAAGGCAGAATGATTTATCTGTAAAACACATTGCACATTCATGAACCTGCGTTAATAATGCAGGAGTAATTAATAATAACCCAGCCCCTGCTCTTAACAATGCCAGGAGAAGAAATTGCTTCACTGGAGAGTCTCTTATACCTTTTGCAAAAGATCTGTATTTGTTAACTGTCTTAAAGAGCAAGAAAGATCATAGTTCTGTAACACAGAATGAATGCTGCTAAGTCTCGGGATTTTATTGCAAGCCTGGCAATCTTTATGATTGATTTAAAGAACCAATTTCTGGAGTCATGTTAAAACAACATCAATTCAGCTTTGATTTTTTCAGTTTTAATCTCTTAGGTCTGCAGTGAAAATCCTGAAACCATGAATGCAAAGGGCCGAAAAACTCAGGAAGCAGAGTGAAAAACCCCAAATGTCATTAACTTTAGACATCGTCCTTTCAATTCTCAGTGCTACTTTTGAGTTTTGACCCAGGATTTGCAACTCAGGGGTTGGCAATTCTGTTACACCCACCCTGCAACTACTAGTAAAGAAGAGGTTTAATTTTTGTTACTGTTTTACCTACATCCTTGTTATCCACATGTCATATAGGACAAAATTAGCTGTAGGGTCATAAAAAAATGCCAGCATTTTCCAGATGTTAATGATTGTTCTGGACAGAGAAAGGTAGCAGGTCCTTATTAGCTGGAAGCTGCATTTCAGCGAATACTCTGTCATCATGTTTGCAGTGGTCAGGGTCTTGAGGTCCCCTGCCTGTGCCTTTCTGTACCTGTTCACATGGTGGCTGCACACATAATCAGGGATGGTTTTGCCCAATGAGCATAGAGGAGATGTGGGTAAAAGTTGCTTCTGAATAAGGAGAAACATGGCTGCTACCCAGCCAAACATACAAGTTGACAAAAATGATTTTTCATCAAAAACTTAAATGATCTTTTCAATCATTTTTATAAACCCTTATGATTTGGTTTCACTTGGGAACACATTTTCACTGCTCTTTTCGGAAGAAAAACAAGCAGTTCACATTTATCTGATAAAGTGGTTCAAATAACTTCAATTCTCTAGTAATGGCTGCTATCAAAATACCTAAAATTGATGGATTAAATTTTCTATGCCTTCACATTACATTTAAGAACATCATTTCAATTCTCTGCCTTTTTTATACAGTTTCCATGAACATTCAGTCACTTAGACCCCAATTCATGAGCACACTTAACATGTTTTTCTAAAAATGTGTTTAAGTGTTGAACTGAATTGGGTTATTCTTCTGAACTGGCACGTTTAGTTTCACGCACAAATATTTAACAAAAGGCAAAGATATCTCAAATGCTGAAGTATTCACCAAAAGCAACATTCAGTTGTGCAGAGTTATAAAATTCACAGTCTGCAACTGATGCTGCTGATTTAGATAGGACTTCCATAAGAGACCAGATGTCTCTGTTCACTAAAATGGTTAAGCATATGTTTAATTTTAAGAATATGAATATTTCCATTGGTATCAATGGCACTTGCTTACACTTAAGAATATATTTGGCTGGGCTGGAGCCAGGAATAGTGTCATGTAATGCCAATAAAGTGCAAACTGTAATATTTCTCTAAGTGCTTTCTGGGACCAATCTAAAAATTAATCAATGAAGAACTGTAATGTGAAAATGCAAAAATTAATATACGTGAGATTTTGCTGTTTACTATTCTAGTACTGCCAAGAATTAACATCCACCAGAGCACTGCCAAGTGAAATCAAAAGCAAATCTGTGCAGAGCAAAAATGGCAACAAGTTGAATTTGTCATTCATTGTGAATCATCCTATCCCAGACTCCAAGATTTACTAAAGTAACATTAAATAACATTCACCATCCTGACAGAAAGATATACATAGAGATCAAGGACGGGATCTGATCCCATTTGTACCGCTTCTAATGTGGACTAACTCGATTCAGCCCAGAGAATCAGTCCAGTCCTAAGTGGATGCTTGAAAGAGAGAACAGAATCTGCTCCGTAACCCTTGGTACAGCAGGAAAAGCCCTTGAACAAGGGCAACTTTTTATGATCAAAATATCATAGTGCAAAGGGTCATAAACCAAAACAATTTTCCACTCCTGATTACTGTGCCTTACCTTCAGACAAGACCCCAGGAACTGCCCTCTTATGAATCAGTGATAATTTCCAGGCACAATACATTCTAGCTATTTAAATTTTTTCTTAAAACATTATTCAGCACCAGTCCAACAATACTGCTGTTGCCAGTGACCCACATGGACTTGGGACATACTCCTTTTTCCCCCATGATGGCATCATAACATAAGCAGCTATATATCCATATGCAAATGATTGCTGTTTTCAAGCTGTTCATGAGTGACCTAATACACTGCCCATACGGTACAGTAATATGTTTTCCACATATGTCAGATGTTTCATGACACATTTCATGCATATATTTAAAATGGATTTCATAGCATATAAAAATACACAGGCAATGAAAGAAAATGCCCTGCATCTGCAATGTTTACATAATGCATTTCAAAACTGCATGAAATGTGTCCAAATTGATTGTATTCTTCGTCTATCTAAAATACCGATGGCATAAAAAACGTATGTATAATGGTTTCATTCATGAACATGTATTACATGCCTTATACTGATGCCTGAGTAACAAAGGGAAGGAATTTGTTAAAGCTCTGCCTAGAGAGAGGTTTTTCTCTGTCACACTGAAGCCAATTCACAGTGTAGCTGCAGAGATCCGCAAGTCAGTTCTCCCCGTGTTGGTTAAAATGGTATTTGCTGCATGTGTACGTTGCTTTATATTCCAACCTGTCTCCCTTGCAATTGCTGCAGCTGGGCCTTTATGCAACAAAACTGAGCTCCAAGACATTTGAGGTACGCCGGGATATGGCTTTGCTGCAATCTGACACACCGTTGTCAAACAGGTAGCTGCATCGTCAACAGCAATTAAATTGCAGCAGTATAAATTTCGGCATCTTAGGCTAGCCCAATTCCCCGAGTCACTGGCAGTTTTGTGTAGCCCATACTGCAGCACGCAGGATTATCTCAGCTGCTATTGTACCTGAGCTAGCCAAATTAAAGCTGGTTTGCATACATTTACATATGTTGCAACCCCACCTCCAGCTGCTGTGGAGACAGGTAAAAGCCACGAGGAAGCTCTAAGCTGTTCTGATGGAGTCTGTCCTGAGAGCAGCTGACCCAGAACCAAAAAAATCAGGAAGTGCCATTAATTTTAATGTTACAGGTGCTGAAACGCTGCTCCTCCAGCTCTGGGATGCCTCACATTCTGCTCTGAGTGTGGAGAGGATCAGACCACTAGGCTGGGTATCTGCTGGTGTCAGAAACAGCCAGTTGCTCTGAAAACTACCAAGCGGGACTATTGGGGCTGGAAATAGCGGAAACACCAGTCCCCAAAAGGAGAAGGCACCACACGATGTGAGCCAGGGCTCAGGATGCTCAGGAACATGACAAGCACAAGTATATGGCTGCAGCACTGCTACACACCAGAGCCCTGGGAAACTCCAGACACTGGGAGCGCCTTGGCCATGGACAGGCTATATCCCAGACGGTGTATTTGTCTGGGACAGTAATTCAATTTTTTCACTCTCTTTTCAATCCAGAAAACAATTCAAACCAGGCTTTTTGGTGCTGGTCAGATGCTCCTGCTGATCTCCTCCTATCATACCCTAAATTTTTGGAGCTATTTTTTCCCCCATCTGCTATTTTTGAGTGGCCTAAAGGTTATTCTGCCTAGGGTGACAGTCATCAGTCGAAGTGTGGCCTCTCTCTGAGCCTGCACATGAGCACCTTTCAATGACTTTGGCATCAACCAAAAGAAGGCCCATTCAAAGCAGACACAAATTTCGGCAGTGACTGTCCCTCCCTCCCGTTGCACCGTGATTGTGTTAGCTTCGACGGGCACATAAGGCATCTGGATCCATCTTCTTCAGCCTGCCCTTCTGCCAGCAGCTCGTGTTCAGCATTGGACAAACGCAGACTGTGAAATGCTCTTCGCAGCAGGTCTAGCCAGCTTGTGGGTTTGGCATGACCCAGACCGTTACATCACTTGGCCAAATCTGACCTCTGACTGTAGTGTAGCAGAGAAAGGTACCGTCATCTGACGGGTGCTCTGTAGCCAGGCGAAACGAGTTGATAGGTGTCAATTCAGGCTGCTGTGGACCAGCAGCTACATTGTAATGCCAACCTCACCTTTGGTGTTAATGAGGCCCCTTCATTAGCAGCCTTGAGCAGAGGGGTCAGGGACTGAATAGAGACAGACTCCTTTCTCACCCAGAAAGCTGGTCCTTCTCATTCAGAATTGAAGCACGTTAGCGGGGCAGTTTGAAGACGCTTGTGCTGCCCATGCTGCATCTGCATGGGACATGACGTATTTGTGACTATTCATCTGGTGCCTTTCACCAGCGCTAAATACACAGAAAGAATAAAATAAATTCTCATTGTGTTCCCGCTTACCAAGAAAATTTTCCTCCTTCCTTCTGGTGTGGAGGGGTATTGTACGTTAAAAGCCTTTTGCATTTTTCAGTAGCTATAGTACACTATAATTTAGATTTTCCTCAGGCACAAAAGAACTTAGTTAAGCTAAACTGTATTACAGTGTTTTTTTCTACTAAGTCCTTCATTAATAAGGGAACTAAAGAATTTCCAAGCTGTCTGTAATTTTTCCCAGATGCAGCTAGTAGTTGCTAGGAGTATCTTTTTGGCAATCAGAGTTTCTGGCTATTAACAATCTGGACTTTCACTGTACTATCCTGGTGTTAAATATGTGCTGTGAATACTGTAGTATGGAGTGTGAATTGGAGAAGGGGGGGAGAACAGAGAACAGGCAAAGCAAAATCATTTTTAGAAGAATAAATATTGCTAGGATTAACAGCTGATTCAAACGAACACACTTCCCCGCAGGGATCCCAATGCCGATTAGCAAACCAGGAGCCCTGCAACATCAGAAGAAGCCATCACTGCAGAACTAATTCCTTCTCACTCACAATTGTTTTCTCTCTTTTTCCCTAACTGTTCTATTTTCTCCCCAGCAGCCAACACAGACAAGCCCTACAGTGAGCCTGTAGCACGGAGTAAAGACGACAAAGGCCACAGGCAGTAATACATGAACTGAAGCAGCATCCAGCTCCCCTCGGTGCGCTCAGGAATCTGAATCCTTTCTTGACTTCAGGTTCAGAGCGTTTTCTCAGGCTGAAAGCAAGGATGTGACACCATTATTGGCAAAGCCATGGTTAAGTACCAGGAAAAAGATCTCTGGCCCTTATTACTTAAAATATCATCAGTTCTTTGTTTCAATAGCACTTATATTCATCTTGGAAACACCACAGAGTATCTGGCTCATCAGATGTGCTTTCAAAAAGCAGTCAAGCGCCATTATAATCATTTTACAGATGGTAAGAGACAGCAGCGGAGAGACTGACACAAGTCCAGAAGAGTACACAGGGGTCCTTCCGCTCCGTTTTGTTGCATATGGACACACAGTGGAGGAGCGCAACATTTTCTGAGAATCTTTGCTCAAACGTAAGATCTGTGTCTTAATCTTTAAGTCCATGGGACCGGCTATTACAAAGATCACCATTTGCTACGCTGTCAGACTCTCTAAGTGCTGGAGAGCTGCTGGCTGGCGGGAGTCCAAGCTACTCGAAGCACAGACTGACCACAGAATTTGCGGTCTTCAGTCCACAAAGGAAAATCTATGTCTTTGCACCAGCTCACCAAACACACCAGGGAAGATGCAGCTGAGATAGTAATGAGAAAATAATGCGGAACGACAACAAACAGTGAAACAAGCTTGCTTCTCTGGGGATAGAAAAGACAGTGTAGGGCTAGACAGACGGCTGGATGTTGAGTTTATAATGTACACACAAAGGTGCACACACACACACACACACGTATACACTGACCCAAGGGTCTTAGAGGGGATGTGTCAGCCAACCCTCCCAATGGGTGATGCTAAGCCTATGGGGCTACAAGATGAGAGGTGTTGTTTGGAGGTTGCTGAGTGAGCAGTACGGGGGCCTTGGGTTACATGGTAATTGGGACTGTTTGGGAGGCTCAGTGGTGTGTTCCCACAGAGAGGAAAGAGCCAAGGAGGAGGGAAGCAGCGTGGGAGTGAGGAGAGGCATCTCTAGGATCAGTTCTGATGTTTCTTGCCTGCTCCCCTCCAGTCAGAGCCCTACAGAAGATGAAGTGGGATCTGCCGCGCTTCAGTTCCTGCTGGCCAGTCCGCCCCCAGAAGGTGTCCTGTGGATGCCTGAGCATGGGTTGTGCTGTCCCAACTTGCACATGATGTGACTTTCCCCTCCAAAGTGCTTGGACTCATTTCCTTGTGAACACCCCAGTTGTTGTCTCCTTCATTGATGCTCCCCATGAACAGTGAGGTTTGGCCCGTAAAGCGGTCACGGTGTGTGCTGGCAGGGATGAGAAAGGATGTGTTGTACCTTTCCAGGGCTGTGGATTCCCCTGTGCTGGGTGACACAACCCAGAAATCTTTGCCATCCCTGGGTTTATCTGCCCAAGGTAGGGACAAGTGTAGTGCAAAGTCCTTTTTCCACTTTATTTTCCACCATCCCTGACCCTCTGGGGACAGAACTGGCATAGTTCTCTACTGTGGACCAAGCTGGGTGAAACACACACCTTTCAGCCCAAGACAAGGATCTCCGAGGCAAGGCTCTGGAAGGAAAAATATAAAGCCCAAACAAAAATTAAGGAGAGCTGTCGTGTCTGATTTGCATGATTGAATATGCAAATCAGATCTGTTTCTTATCCATTGGCACTGGACCTACTGTAGATGGCAGCAACACAGCGGATCTCTGCCAGCATACAGTGCCACAAAGAAAGACGTTAATTGGATTTGCAGACGCTTATTGCAAAACCCAGAAGTTGCTGGAACAGATATAAAGAAACAGGAGCTCAGCCCACGGCTGTCTTGGGTGCTAAGGCACTCAACTGACAGCTTGTTTGAGATGTCCCTGCAAAATCAGAAGTTTGGAGAAGCCTGAATGACTGCTGGCTGCACCTTCCCCAGCACTAACAGGCACCTGAAACTCCCAACACACTCCCATAGAGTCTGGCAAATTTTCTGCCTTTGGCCGTGATTATTTCTTTGGAGCTTTAAAAGAAAATCAGGGCTAAGTTTGGTCAGTGCTTGGGCTGGAAACCCTCCAAAACAGGGAAGCCCTAGTAAAACTGATGGTGGTAACAGGAATTTCTCTCCTAGAATACTTCCACACTTGAGTGTAAAGATACCCCAGTAAAGTTCAATCTGCTCCTGCTACCTGTCCCAACACAGAGCCTGAGTGTGTCGGTTGCTTTTGCCGCTTGCGGCAAGCATCAACATAATGATATGCTTACTCTGAATGTGGTACCCCAACTTCTTCATTATAGTGTGGTTTAATAGCCAGGTTTTGGATTGCCCTTCTGAGATGCTTTTCTCTCTTGAGACAGAAAGCTGAGGTGCCTGACACTGGGTTTCCAGCTCCTGACTTGGAAGTTTGTCTGACCCTCGGCTACAGAATAACGAAAAGCTGGAGGAGTGACTTGTGTCCAAACCAGCGTACGTAAGAAAGGATGAGGAAATACGGTGTCTGTGCTGAAGTGAGAAGGTAACCTGGGTGTTGTGCTCTAGCTCTCCTGGACTTCCAGGTGTAGCAGTTTTGGGAAAGCATGAAAAGAACCATAAGACAAGGCTGGGGAAAAATAAACACATATAGAAATTGTCAGCAATGCAAACTCAAATACAGAGCAAATCCTACTGATGTTTCAGAAGAGTTAACAGACAATTTTGCAGGAAAGAGAGCTGAAAAGGTAAAAGTTCAGGGTCTTGTCTAAGCAACATTTCTTGTGTCAGGAGCAAGTTCAAGTCAGCAAGAGTGGAGTCATAAGCACCGGAAAAATGGAGATATTTCCAGGAAGGACTCAGTCTTGGGAGCATGTGAGCACCAAGGACTGTGATGAGGCTATCAGTGAACAGGTAGGATTGGAATTAGGAGGTAAAAGTAAAAGATTTAGAGCTAAGAGTCATGGGCATGGGAATAATGCCCACAATTAAAGATACCAGTGAGAACTCCCAGAGAAAGAGGCCCTATTTCTATGGAGAAGAGACTGTCCAAGGAGATGTCTCTTGGGACTGCATCAGACAGAAACATGCCAAATGAAAACTAGAGCCAGTTAAAAGAAGAATCCAAAACAGGCTTTTTTTCTTTTTTCTTTTTTTCTTTTTTCTTTTTTTTTCTTTTGTTAACTGAAGCAATTAAGCATTTTGCTTTACTAAAATCTTCTCTCAGGCTGATGAGGTAAACTGGCTGTTTAGAATGATTTGGGAACTGATTAATCCTTGCCTGTGGCTATCAGTTAGCAACACACACATACAATGTTATTGGCTAACACGCATTTTTCTCCTGCCTTGCAGAGATCAACAAACTATTTCAAACAAGAAACCTGCACGAAGAAAAATCCTGCCTTACTTCCAAAAGAAAATGTGCTCAGAAACAGTCACAAACGGCACTCCTAACGACAGTCCGGTGTTAATTCCCCTGCTCACAAAATTGGGTGAAATAACTCGTCATTTAGAGTTCTAAGAAAATGTAAACAAAACCCACTTTTCAGATGCAAATGGCATGCTCCGAGTCAGCAGCGGTGCTGAGAAAACCCGCATTTGCAGGGCCGGGCAGCTTTTAATGATGCCTTCGCCGCAGCCAGCAGTCCCTTTCTCAGCTAGGACAGTGACCTCTGGGTCCGGTCCCACAGCTGAGCCTGTGGTTGATAACCACCGTCTCACTGAAGGCATCCCTCGCCGCATTTGCATTGCAAATGCTCCCCGCCGTACACCAGCAAACGAGATATTGTTTCCCCTGCCAATTTACTCCTGCAGCAAACAACCCTTTCCCCTGCGGTCTCCATCACGGCACAGCCGCTGCGAGGGAAAGACGCTGCTGGGCCTGGCAGCCGGAGCGCGGAGGCAGGCGGTGGGCAGGAGCTCTGCCGCCAGCCGGCCGCTGCGGCCCGGGAAGGAGCTCGGGGTCGGTGTTGGTGTGGTGGTGGGATAAAGGGAGATTTGGGGAGATGGCGGGAGAGCAAGGGGGAATGACAGATACTAAGGGAGAATGAGGCAGAGCGAGGGGGAAAGAGGGAGAATGGAGGAAAAATGAGGCTGAGGGAGAACAAGGGAAAATGGTGGGAAATGAAGGAGGCTGAAGGAGAACGAAGGAGACTGAGCGAGACGGATGGAGACTGAGGGAGAATGAGGGAAAATGAGGAAGAAAGAGGGAAAATGAGGGAGACTGAGGGAGAACAAGGGAAAATAGGCAGAAATGAGGGAAGCTGAGAGAGAACGAAGGAGGCTGAAGGAGGTGGAGGGTGACTGAGGGAGAATGAGGAAGAATGAGGAAGAAAGAGGGAAAATGAGGGAGACTGAGGGAGAACAAGGGAAAATAGGCAGAAATGAGGGAAGCTGAGAGAGAACGAAGGAGGCTGAAGGAGGTGGAGGGTGACTGAGGGAGAATGAGGAAGAATGAGGGAAAAATGAGGGAGACTGAGGGAAAACAAGGGAAAATGTGGAGAAATGAGGGAGACTGAGGGAGAACGAAGGAGACTGAGTGAGATGGAGGGAGACTGAGGGAAAATGAGGGAGAATGAGGAAGAATGAGGGAAAAATGAGGGAGACTGAGGGAGAACAAGGGAAAATAGGCAGAAATGAGGGAAGCTGAGGGAGAATGAGAAAGAATGAGGGGAAGCTGAGGGAGAATGAGAAAGAATGAGGGAAAAATGAGGGAGACTGAGGGAGAACAAGGGAAAATGTGGGGAAATGAGGGAAGCTGAAGGAGAATGAGGGAGAATGAGAAAGAATGAGGGAAAAATGAGGGAGACTGAGGGAGAACAAGGGAAAATGGGGGGAAATGAGGGAGGCTGAGGGAGAGTAAAGGAGACTGAGCGAGATGGAAGGAGACTGAGGGGAAAAATGTGGGCAAATGAGAGAGAACAAGGGAAAATGGGGGAAACAGAGAAAACGGGGGAAGTGGAGGGAGAGCAAGGGAGAATGAAGGAGCTGAGGGAAAAACGAGGGAGGCTGAGGGAGAACAGTGCCCTTGGCTTCCTCCTCAGCTGAGGCTCAGCCCTGCCCGTCCAATGCGGACAGCTCTGTGCCCTGTACTGGGAGCTGTGGTTTCCCTTGATCTCAGCTCAGTCGTGTAGGAAATTAATAAATAGGAGAGATTAACTGATGCAAGCAGTGGGGAAGCACAGGCCGAGGGAGGGAAAGGGGCAGGTGGACCAGGCGTGGGTGCCCAACAAGGCCCAGACACTGGTGCCCGTCCCAGTCCCAGTCCCAGTTCGCGGCCTGGCTGTGCTGTGCTGTGCTGGGGCCGTGGGCCAGAGCAGAGCAGAGCAGAGCAGAGCAGAGCAGGGCAGGGCAGGGCAGGGCAGAGCAGGGCCGGGCCGGGCCGGGCCGGGCCGGGCCACGCCACGGGCCGGGCCCGGCGGGGCGGGAGCGCGCTCTACAGCGGCGCAGGGCCGCGGGGAGGAGGGGCGAGGGGAGGCTGAGAGACCCCGCCCCGCCCCCTCCCGCCCCCGCCCCGCCCCCTCCCGCCGCTGGCCCCATCTCAGGCCCCGCCCCCATCCCCGCCCCCTCCGCGGCCCGCCCGTCGGCTATTGGGCGCGGCGGCCGCCCGTCAGGCGGAGGCCGGCGGAGCAGTGGGAGGCCGGCGGCGCCCGGGCGGAAACCCCGCCTCTGGACGTGAGGCGGCGCCGCCATTGGCGGGGGGCGGGTGCCTCTCTGGTGGCGTCGGTTTCCGGTTCCGCGGGGCGGGCTGCGGCCGGGGGGGGGTGGCGGGGCTGCTGCCTGTGAGTGACACACAATGAGGCGAGCGGCGGCGGCGGGGCCGTGAGGGGCCGCGACCGAGGAGGCGGCGGCGGCGGCCGAGGCCGAAGCGGCGGCGGCGGCGGGGAGGGGGGTGGGGGGAGAACGTAGAGCGGCTTCGCTCGCGGGGGGTAGCGGGGGGGGGAGAGCGCCCCCCTTGCCGACCGGCCGCCAGCACCGCCGCGGCGGGAGCGAGCGAGCGAGCGGGGCCCGCGCCGCTGCGCCCAGCCATGGACAATCAGGTGAGGGGGGGCGCGGGGGAGGGACCGCCCCGTGGGGGGGGGCACGGGCTCTCCGGCCCCCCCCCCCCCCCGTGGGGCGCGGGCCCCTCCCCGCCGCCCCTCTTTTCGGGGAGGGGGGGGCGGTACGGCCTCGCCTGCGGCGGCGGGATGGCAGCGGCCTTCGCACTGCCCGCGCTCGCTTTGGCGGGGGGCGGGAGGGGGGGTGGCGGCGGCCTCGCTGCCCCCGCGGGGCGGAGGGTTAACGGCGCCGCCGAGCCGCCGGCGCTCGGGGCGGGGAGCCTGGGCGAGCGGGAGCTGAGGGCTGGAAGTTACCTGAGGTGATCCGGCCGGCGGCCTTTTGTGCGCCAGGGCGGTGCGGCGGGGAGGGCGAGCCCCGACCGGCTTACCTGCGGTTCGCGCGGTGCGCCCGGCCGCCCCCGAAGGAGCCCGAAGGGAGGAGAAGGAGAAAACGTCGGTAGCTTTCAGGCGATTTGTGCAGCGAACAAAAGCCAGGACAGACTTCAGGGTATTTAGCAAGAAGTTGAAAAGGCCGCATCCTTTGTATCGCTGAATAGGATTGTGATTTCCCTTTGTTGAGCGACACGCTTGGGAAAAAAATAATCTCCGTTTTCAGTGGAGCAACTTGGGATGTTTGTTATGTTGGGAGGTCTCGTTCTCGATTTTGTTTCAACTTCTGGCTTAATTCGTAGCGATTGTTAATTGGACCTGCGTGTGAGGAGTGTAGCAAGTACAACTTTCACTCTTTGCTAAGCAGTTCTATTTTATGTTTAATTTTGTTCTTCTCCAGATAGTCCCATCTGTTTCTCAGCTAAAATTTCTCAGCCGTTTCAACCAGTTAGGCGAATGCTGTCGAGTGACAGCCATTTGCACTTCTCTGGAGAGGGGTACTAACTGGCAACAGTAGCACAATTTAAGGGGTAATTATGGAATTGATAACGTGAAGCTGCAGAACAGACTGCATCAGTTGATGAGTGTGGATGAACACTTGCCTGAACACTATGGAAATATCCCAGATAAAGCATGCCCACAAGCACCTTCCTGTGTGAGCCTGGGATTTTAGGCAGACTGTCTCCACATAATGTTCTGTCACCACAGAAGAGATTTCTCTGCTTTGAGTGAAACACACCATGCCTTTTTTTCCTTACTCCTTAGTATGACATAAAAGAACAGACTGCAGTGTGCCTTCATTTTTAGTGCAGGAGTGAGATGGAGCCAGTGTAGATTTGTCCTAAAGCACAGAGGGGGGAAAAAACGGCCTGCCAAGAGAGCTAATGAGTAGGGCAAGGTAACATAAAGATTTTCATAAGGTAGATGAAGCAATTAATTAGATGCTTTTGTCCCCGAGTCTTAGAATTGATGCATTGGATGGCAGCTGAAGGTATTTTACTGTAAAGATAATAGCCTGAAGGAATATGTTAAGGTTTTATAGTTGAAGTTAGAACTGGACTAGGATTCAGGAAGATCAAGCCCTGATGCCTGGTGGACTTCCTGTGTGATCTTTTTAAAAAGACAAAAATACTGGGATTTAAGAATGATTTATGCTTTTTCAGAAAGTACTAATCATACTCTGAAAATCATTTTCCTATAACATGCCAGATCGATATGCAAAATACTTTTCTGAGCATGAATCTTGATCTTAATCTCTGTTGTAAATCCTCAATGGCAAAATGAAGCTAATACTCTTCCTAAGCATTTGTCTAGATCTGAGGGACTGCCTGAGTCTATGTTTGTTTTCTACCATCATGTTCTCAATTTGGGCCCATGTGCACTTGTATTATAGATGACAAATAATGTTGCCTTTCCTAGTGCTAATTGAGAACTAGCAGGAAGAACAAGGCATTTATTTTCAAGTCTTAGGTGAAGAAGGGGGTAAGGACTAGTAACTGCCCCGTTTATTAGACTTCCATTTGCTGAGGGTGGATTTCACTGTGTTGAGTTTGAGATGGTTGTGCTGCTGGTCGAGTTAAATTTTGTGCATACACATTATACAATCTCATAAATAGACAAGTAGCTTGGGTGTGATTCCTTGTCTCTACAGATCTTGCCCTAAGATTTGTTGGCTTTAACTTTTGTCTGACTCACAATTGCCTTTTCTATGTTACATCTTTTTTTTATTCCTCTGCTTTCTTTTGACTGTGCGGGGTCTGCAGTAATGTCTGGATCTTCACAATTAATTTCATTTGGCTTTTAGACTTCTGTTTTTTGTTTTTTGGGGTTTTTTTTTGTGCTTTGAATGAGACACTGAATACACCTTTTTTTTTATTCTATGATTATACTAGGATTCAGGAGTGCAAATCAAAATTAGGTCATTTTAGTGCAAGCATTTGTTATACCTCGGACTTTGTCTTTGAAAGTCCATTAATAAAATATGTAATAAATACATGGAACATCATAGCTGTATTCTAATGAATTACATGTTTATTTTAGACAATATTATAATCCAGCAATTCATGATCTAATTTGTTCTTTTTCTTTTAAGGTTACTTTTTTTGTCAGTGCTGTGAATTCTGTGACCTGTGAAAATCAAGTTGTTCTGTCTCTGACACTTTCTAGTAATAAAGATCCTCTGATTAGAACTTTGCTGACAATTTAGTCGATATGTGACGCAGATAAACCTACTCTTCTTCTAAAACTGTTTTCTCTGCAATACTAATATTAGGAAAATAATTAGGTGGGAAATGGTGCTAGGAGCTATTTTTATGATACCTTTTCTGATTGACAACAGTTTAGTTTTCAGAATGAGACTGATCTCCCTATGGAGACAGTTGTGTTCTTCTCCTGCTGATATCTAGCATCATCTGTCTGTGAAGCTCGATGTTATGCATAAGCAAAACGGAACAGATTACATATTATGTCCTTACCTCTGTCCTAAAACAGTGCACGGTTCAAGTAAAATTGGAGCTGGGGCACCGAGCCCAACTGCGGAAAAAGCCCACAACCGAAGGGTTTACTCATGACTGGATGGTGTTTGTCCGTGGCCCGGAGCAATGCGACATCCAGCATTTTGTGGAAAGGGTGGTCTTTCGGCTACATGAGAGCTTCCCTAAACCCAAACGTGGTGAGTGTATTTTTGAAGATGTGTAAGTAGGCCTTTTCTGCATGAGAGCGCATTGTGCAGTCGTGGTTTGGTCTTGTACTGTCACATTTCTATAAAATATTTTCTTCAAGAGGAGCAAAATGTGCATTGCATGCACTTGAGTCTTGACCTTTACCATCTCCATTTGAGGAAGGTCAGGGAGAATGGGACCTTTCTTCTAATGAAAGGGTCAGAGGTGAGATGCTTGCTCCTCTTATTTAAGCATTAGTATACTCAGGTTCTGAAGACGCTTAGTGACAGCAGAAGGTAATTCACGTTGCAAAAAGGGCAAGATGGGTTTGATTAGTTAATCTGAGCCAACAAAACCTGGAAGCATGTGATTGGTGGGAGGTCCTCAAATACTGGGATGGTATATATACTGTTAATATATTGACTTTTGCTTTGGTCGGCAAGCAGCTATCAGAATTCCTGCAATTTCTAGTCTACAAGTGCCAAGTCAGGTAGTATTTAAGCCAACATAAATCAGCGCTGCCAAAGGGGTGGTCTCTTTACCTCTGGCTGTACGATCCAGCTGCATGGGTGCGTACAAGCGCTGTGCAGTCAGCTGGGTGGGGGAGCTGATCTGGCTGGGGAGGATGTAAAAAAAAAAAATTTTTGTAACATCATTTTCTGCTGGATTGATTCTTTACTCTTTCCGCAGCAATATGAACCTTACTGTTGGCACAAGGACAACAGGAATGCAAGGTTGAGGTGGAAAAGCAAGAATTGCCCTTTTCAGCAGCAGCACAGACTTAGATCTGCCTGAGATTGTGTAACTGCATCTGCAGTGTTATTGTTAGGTAGTGTTACCAGGAATGCTGACTGGTTATGAGTATTGCTATAAATTACTTCATAACACACATTCTTTGAGATACCATTTTTGGAAGCCTGCTGGTCATGCAAGATGTTTTAGGACTACTGACTTCATTGGTTATTTGTGACAGTCCATGGTAGAAAGTAACTCAAAGGTGTTCAGCCCATAAAGATGGGCATCTAGTATGTATGTTGATTATATCTACTTCAAATTGATGTGGTAAAACTGATGTATGATAAGCAATTGTGATACTGAGCTGGAAGCTAATTTATAGAATAAAAGTTACAATCTGCTGTGCTACAATTCTTGTCAGCCAGTGTAATTAGTTTATTACAAACATCTGCATTAGGATAGTACATCCTCTTTGCTCAGTGGGTTGCTGTATCATCTACCTTTGCAGAGACAATTTTTCCCTTCTCAGGGTTTTTAAATACTTCCTTAAGCTTGCTCATAATGCCAGTTTGCTTTTGACCAAAGAGCGTCAGGATTGTATGTAAATTGTGTGGCATATGTATACTATTTCTAGATTCATTTGAAAGGTTTCTTCAGATGATTCTCTCTTACTGGAGCAAAAACTACCGGTGAGGGTAGGCCTGTGCTGCTAGCAGATTGCTTGTATAGCAATTTTAATTTTTTAGAATAGGGTGACAAAGGAACAAAGGCTGCCTGGCAAATAGTCTTAAAATTCCTGATGCCATTTTGACACTGCTGTTGGGTTTAGGGTTTTTTCCTTCCTACATGATAGGATTTTCATGAGATCTGAGTTAAAGCAAGTCAAGAGGTTTTGATTGTTTTTATATATGCTCTTCTGTCATAGTTAAGTGCAGGGAATTTTGAGTGCTGCTTACTAGCGCCTTTATGATGGTAGAAGTGCTTAGAACTGGGGATAATTTAGCTACATTAAAGGAAATTAATTTGTGTTTTAGGTTTGAGGGAAATACCATTTCCTAATCATATTAATCCTTGAAATTCTTTAGAGGAGTAAAAAGACTTGCATTAACTTTCCCTAATTACTTAATTGACTTTATTTACATGTTCTGTAGTGCATGAATTATATGCAAGTGCATCCGGTTCCCAAGAGGGAGAACATCTGTGTTGGTCTCATGTCTGTACTGCCAGCAGTTTTGTATAGTTAAGTCATGGCCAAATGGTCCTAGAATCCTTCAAGTCAGCTACCACTGCACTGAAATACAGTGGTGGATGACAGGAAGGATTCTGTAACATAAAGATACAACTCATGGTGGAGGAGGAGGAATTGGGGCAGCAAGCTTGTAGATTCATTTCTTGGAAGTAATTAACTTTTGTTATCAAAGCTTCTGCAGTAGACAGCACTGTGACCTTAGCAGCAAGCTGTTTAACCTTTTGCTGTTTCCTTGTACGTGAAACGTATAACTGTTTACCTGCCCTTCAGGTTTCTTGTGAGGTTTGGAGGAAGCAGCTTGTAATTTAGTTATTATGTAATTATGAAGATTGAGCATTGCAGGAGAGCATTTCGAGCGGAAAAAAAACCCCACCACCTTGCACGTTACAGGGTTTTGGTGCATAAATGTCAGTCTTAAAAAGTAAACTTTACCTTTCTATACTGCTCAAATTCCCACCTTTGGGGAAGTTGCTTTTGTTGCAAGACAGCTTTAACTGGCAGTTTTCATTGTTGTGGAACAGCAGAGAAATGTAATTCTGTTTTACTGTGACAGGGAGAGGGAAAGAATCTCGTTGAGTCTTTGGAATGGTGTGTATTTTATGCTTTCTTTCTGTGGGAGGAGCTAAGAACAGTTTTCATGCTCTTAACTAAGCCCATGACCACCATCTTATTTTGGTTTTCAGGAAGGTCAATGTTTTAAATGCATCCTGAGTTGTCAGAGACCCATTTCTCATCTTGCAACTCCTTTTTGGCTCAGATTAAGTTGCACTGTATTACAAGTTAACATTTGTATGTTCTCTTTTTCAGTGTGCAAGGAGCCCCCGTACAAAGTGGAGGAGTCTGGCTACGCAGGCTTCATTATGCCCATTGAAGTGCACTTCAAAAATAAGGTAGAATCTGATTCCTGGTCTTATAATTGTTTTGAGCTGTGCCAGAGTCTGAAACTGCCTGACAGAAAGACTCTAAGTTATGTGACTGTTTTATGTGTGTGGTTTTTATTACTCTAATAAATAGAATTTAACTGGGAGTTGAAAACTCCTGCCAGACTTAAAAAGAGAGCTTTTGGTAGAAATGGAACTATATAGAAAGCTAATATTGGGACAGTGTGAGGGACTGTGAGATTCTGAAAAGCGACTGTACCACTCGTTACAAGGTTTTCTACCATGGATAATATTAAAGCAGTTTAAAATGTTTTATGCAAATATGGAAGTAAATCAGCATTAAAACACTTTTTTATATTAAAAAAGGTAAATACTATTTTGACTATAATCTATAAAAAATTGGTTTTATGAACAATCTTATTAAAATAACTGTACAAATATACAAGTAGTGCAGGCCAAATACAAAGGTTTGCATATATAGGTAATGTACTTACAACTATATTAAAAATATTGTAGTTCTGATTCAGTACTTTTCCAAAAAAAAAACACTAAATATTTTAAATCTTAAGATGCATTGCCAACAAATATATGGAAGTTAGAATTTGGGATTTATTGCATGCTGTAAGTTCTACCGCAGAGTTCACATGCTGCGTGACTTGAAGAAGGTTACAAAAATAGGGATTTGGCCACTTGTGTTCATATTAATTCTGTTTCAGTGCAATTGTTTTGTTAAGCATAAATACTGAATCTTTCTGGGTTTGATTACTACTTTTAGCATAAAATGAAAAAGTTAAAATTGCTATGCTTATTATTCCGAAGAGGAGCCTAGATAAACTACAAATTTAAGCATTAAGTCACCTCACAGTATTGTACGCTCTCACCCACTCTCCACCCAAGCACAAGCAATTACCACACGTTTTGTGTACAGCAGACCACATATAATAACCTAATTCTACTTAGCTTTGCAGCATCTTTTACCAGTGCATCTCCCACAAACGTATCTGGCTGTTTTTCTTCTCACCCTGCTCTAATGCAGTATACTATTCTGGTGGTGTCACTTGTGAATAATTTATTTTTTTTAGTTTGTTTTTTGGCCTACCAGATTGCTCTTGCCCCTCTCTGTAGATTTTATGCGTCTGATTTAGTTCTAAGCCCAATAGCAAGGCTGAAAACTGCCAGGCTAAAACTTGTTTTCTAAACCTGGGAACATTTTGCCCGCCACTTTCTTGGGGGTGGGGTAAGCCAAAAGGATGTGAAGAGAAATGGCAGTTAGAGGGTAGGGGATGAAAGTTGTTGATAGAAGCAGCTTTGCTGGCAAGTACTGAAAACTATGACTTGAACGCAAAAAGCTCAAAGGCTTAGAAGTAGTTTGACTTCTGGTGGCTTTTCTGAGGTTTTGAATGGAAATCAGGAAACTGTTCATCTGCACTTTATGTTGGCTCCATTCAGGTTCAAAATCTACCTTTACATTCCTGACCGAAAAATGTGCACTCCTCCCCCCTAATTGGCTTGGAAGGGGAATCCTGCGTGACTGTGATGGGTGAACTATGTTTTGTTGCTACTTTTAATTTTTTTTTTTCTTTTCTTCCTTTTCCACCCAATGTTTTCTCACACTTGCTTTTTCCCTGCTGGCCTCTTTCACATGTTTTCAGATCCTTCTCTCTCATTGCTGCCTCTCCTTTATTCTTTTTGTATTTGCACTTGTTTGTGTTGTCTGCTGTCCATATTCATATGCTTTCTGTCTTTCCATTCCTTATATTCACATGCTTCTTGCAGAGTATGGAACTGACAGCTTTTCTGAATATAACTTGGTTTCGTGCCCACCAGGGTCATCACTTCTCATTGTTTCTATAAACATGTGACCGCATAATTGTTCTTTCTAACATTAGGGATGTGATGGCTTTTTTAAATAAGGGAAATAGGTGGCCCCTGTTCTTAGTGGAAACAATGGAAGTAGCGGTTACTTTGGGAGAAGGCGGATTGTTTTTGACGTTTTTGTCTTCAGAGAAATGAAAAATAAATAGGAAAATAGCTTTAGTTCTAAACATTTTTTGTTAATCTTCAAAATACTCATTTCTGCTCAGTTTTTTAGATGCATGTGTTATGGAGAAGTTCTCCTCCACTTTTAATCTGATTGCTAAACTGGCTAATTATGGAGCTTAGGACAGCACCTCCACCATATTAAATCGGGGCAAGCAGTGGTTGGAGGGGGGAACATAACAGCTTCCATCTTCCAACACATCATTTGAACTGACCCATGTTCTCAAGTTCAGCCATGAACTTGAAATATGTGAGCTATATCTAAGTTTGCTTTTATTGTTTAAAAGTGATTTTGTAGTCCTTATGGCAGGAAATGTTATATTCTCTTCATATTTGGAAATTAAACTTGGTACTTGCAATTCTTGGAAGCTTAGAAGCTGCCTGAAATTGTGAAAGCTGGACTCCTCTGACCACTCTTGCCCAATGCTAATGCCATCTTGAAATATTGAGTTCTGTGATTGTTTCAGGAAATGGAAATGTAAGAGCTGAATGGTGCTGCAAAGAAAGAAATGCAAAGACAGAAGATGAGCAAAGAGTGGCATATAGTAGAAATTAAAAAGATGGGGGAAGAAGAAACAGAGAAGGCATGGCAAAGGTTTAAAATACAGTCTGCGTTCTCCTTCACTGGTGAATGTGATGTTAAAGCACCAAATATATAAGTATTTACTACCTAAAGGCCATATGTTCACTCTGGTCTCCGTAAACCTGTTGACACTGGTGGGGATCAGCTGTTTTGTGTGGAGCATATATTGTCCTCAATTTGCCTGAATTGATTACAGCATTTGGGACTCATCCTTGAGTAACTCTTTTCAAGTAGAGATATTATGGATTGATTCTGGGATTGCATAGGAAATGATGTGCTTTATAGGTGACTGGACAAGATGAGTAGGGTGGTGCTTTCTGGCCATATGTTCCCTATATTCTAGGACGTTTTTACTGATGACGGAAGTGTCCTTTCAGTTGAAATGAGAATCGCAACGGCTTTGGGATTTGTTTATCGATGCATGTTTAGCTTTGTAAAGGTGAGAAGGAAAAGGGTTTGAAGAGAGAGTGAACTAATCTGTGAAGGTTCATCTTTTCTATGGTTGGCTGAAACTTTTAATTCCACGGTTTAAGCCTCCTTTCTTAGCTTTTTCTGATCTCTGTCCTAAGTTGTTACTAGGATGATAAGTAGTGGTTGTCAGAGCCAGCGTACTCCTTGCTTTGGCTCATGAAAACATAGTCCTATTCACTGCTACAGGAACTTTTTTTAATTAAGATTGTCTTAAGAATGTCTTTAATGGACTTCATCAGGGATTTTTATTTATTTATTTATTTTAGGCAACTTTGTATAAAACTGCCCATTAACTCTCTTCCTCTGTGTAGAGTACTTTTTTCCATTGCCTGTTTGGAGTAGGAGAGTCAGTGCTCTTGGCACCTCTGAAGCTTTTGATGCCTTTCAGTGGAGTATTAAAAGTGGTATAAAAGCCTGTTTTTACCCTGTACAAATACAGCTATGCATTGGTGGCATGTGTTTGTCCTTCCTGTGCTGTATTCACCTCCCCATTAAGTAGGTGCTTTCTCAGTCTTGTCTCTTGAATTATAGAATATGTATTTTTATATGCTGGTGTGAACCTGGAGAGTTTGTATTTCTGAATTTTCTGGAGTGTCCTGGTAGCTCGTACAAGCAGTAAGATTTTCATTCTCGTTTGACATTGGTGACCAGCTAGAGTCTTTGCCTTTGTAACTGAACCTGAAAAATAAATGGCGGGACCACAGCAGGTTAAATGAGAAAGCGTTTGAAAGCACAGTTGAGTAAAGGTACTGGATCATTTGGGATTGTTGGACTGAAAATGTTAGTATGCTATTTCTATTTTTAAACCCTTTGTGTTTCTTCCTGTAATGAGAGCTGCTGTTAGTAGCTTCTGGTGCTTGAATCAATACAAACTGGGTACAATAAATGCATTGTTGTTTTTCTACAACTCTTCCCCTTTGCTCTCCTCCACCCAATATCCACAGTCTTGAGGGTTTGGGTTTTTTTTTTTTTTTCTGGCTTCATTGTTGTCTCCAAATACATCTCTTGCAGTGGTGTCATACGTTTTAATCTGGAGGCTGTAATACAGGTGTTCCTTTGGTATTCAGCTACTGTTACGTTTTTGTATCCTAATCAAATTAGAACCCACCCCCAGAAAAGCTGAAGACCTAGTCCTTCTTTTTATTCCAAAATAAGGCAGAAGATATTAATGCAACATAGATAAGCTGTTGTATTAAGGTCTGTTTAAAGACGCTGCCTCCAAATTTCAGAGTTAGAGATAAAAGGGCTCCAGGATTTACATAATGGATTACACGTAATACCTGGTCTTTTCTGTTAGTGAAAAGGGAGGAGGCAGAGAAGTCAGTTCGGTTCTTCCAGTTAGTTCAAAATAAACATATATATATTTTCCCCTTCCCTAATATTTATATATTTATATATATAATAATCTATATAAAAATACTGGAGGAAGGGAAGAATGGTTTGATTGTGTCTTTCAAAGCAGTACATAGGTGCATGTATAACAGGGTAGATGAAACTAAAAAAACACTTAAAGTATCGGGAACTTCAGTAAGATAGTTCATGAAAGTCTCCTAAGAAAGGCTGCTGAAGAGCTTATTTTTACCCAAGACACTTTTACTCAACAAATTGTGGAATTATTGGGGCAAGGTTTGCATAAGTTTGATTAGATTTGATTAGATAGGTTTGAGTAGATTTCAGCTGTTCCTATTTACTCAGTGATGCTGAAAGTTGTGCAAGGAGGAGTTAAAATTTGTCATTTTGTCTATATATTAAGCACAATAGTTCTGTTGCTTGCGTTTTTATGTCTGTGCTGTATCATCTTACGTACCAAACGTTCAGCACTTCCTTGTGTGCTGTTCACAAGCAGTGCATAATTTTTACTTTTGTTGTGTTGTAAATTCCTATGTATTATCAGTTCCATGTGAGCAGACTGGTTTCCTAGCCAAAATATTCACGCTGTGTGTTTCAGTAGCCCTTCAGCTTGGCACACTGATACGCAGGTCTGTAGGCTAGATATATTGCAGTGCCTGGCAAGGAAGCGTTGTCAAATGTAGCAGCTTCGCTAGCCATGCCAGCATCGTATCTTGAATCTGTAAGAGCTAATAGATTATTAAGTGCCCATCTTTGAAAATTAGAAAAATATACTCACTGCTTAATTAAAGTAATTGCCTTAAAAGGGGAGAGAGTTTCAAAAAGCTGTTGTCAATTTAATTAACCCTGTAAAATCTCAAAAGAGATAGGGTGATTTCATGGACTTGCTAGTAGAGTGCTATCATCGGACTGCTTGCTTTAAAAATGAATATTGGGCTATTCACTTTCAAATGTCCTGTCTCAAAGCTGGGCGGAAGACTAGTCAAACGGGTTATGCAGGCCTGGAAAGGGGGTTTCATTTATACAGACGTTATGAACCGGTTACGGATAAATGACTCTGTCAGGCTAGATCTATGGCAAAAGGGAAGTAGTGTTAGAAGTTATGGTTATTGAATAACCATGAAGCTGCTTCCTTGGTGTGCTAGATTTTTGTAGATAATTTTGTTTTATGGCTTTCTAAAAGTGATTTATGAGCTTTATGCACACGCTACCAGTGAAATTCTTTTGATTTGTGTAAGTGGCAAAGGGCACACCCTGCCTTAAAAACAGGACAAGGAAATTTTAACAGAAGACTTTGAAAAATTCCTGCTCTTATAAAAAGCACCAAAAGAACTTTAACCTATTACTTCAGAACTCGAAAGTAAAATAAAGCAACTCTAGTATTCCTAACAGTGCAGTAGCAGTCAGCCACGAGGCTGGGAAATAGCAAGATTAAAGCATAACGTGTTCAGGTTTGGAGACCAGTGGTGGAGTAGGGTGATTCTTTGGATGGAGGGAAATTTATAGTGTCTGCAAATGCTTTATAGCTTGGCCCTAACTTTGCAGTACACTCTTCTGGTTTACTTCTCTGTCAGCATCTCAGACTTAAGGGACAGATAGAAACTGAGGTTCTGAGGTGACTTCCTCAGAGATCCCATACCAGGTTAACAGTTTCAGGTCTGAATTGACAATTGAATTGTAATCTGAATAATAGCAATATCTGCCACTTCAAAATTGATGCGATCTAAAGTCTTTCTTGGAAGTAAGGCCCTTTAGAAAGGGTTGTGGTCTCTGAGAACTGTAAAACATTCACAGAAAGTCTCTCCCCTTTTCAGTTTCTAGATTTACTTGTCAACCTCAAGGGTTGAATGTCAGAAGGTGGAATCATCTAAGGGTAAAGCTTGTATAGTTGCTACCCAAGCAAGTAACCCAGCAGTGCATAAAGTGACAGATGTTTCGGTGAGCATGCTGACTGCCTGGACCTAAGTTCTTGGAATGACAAAGTACCTGTCCTCCAATGCACCTCCCAGTAGGAGGACAGGTAGATCCCAACATCTTATTTGGAAAGGTCTCAAAGTGCAGCACTGGATTCAATGTGGCTTTCCATTTAGAAGATGTGTAGGTGCAGGTCAATTGGGAGAAGCATTCCTGAGTTTTCCCACGTGGTTTTTTTGGAGAAGAGAACATTTAGGAAGACTGGATGGATTAAACTTTGGAGTGCTTTGAGCTGTAATTATTAGCTGTCAGTGAAAGCAGTAAATGCAAGGAGTCTGCTAACAAAGCAGCTCATTGCTTTGAGATGTTTGCGCTTTTCTTATAGGAAATATTTTGTTTAAAATTCTTGCTGTGGAGTTAAAACTTAGAAATGTGAAACAGTACTGTAATCTCTGATGGAACTATTCACTTGGATGGCGGCTCCTGATGTCCTGAGAGGATAGAAAGGATATTTTAATGATCATAATACTTGAATGAGACTCAGTTCCCAGAATGGTCATGATCTCTGATTCTGAGAAAATCACATTTAAAAACTTTTAATTTTACAAATAGTGGAAGCTAATCATAGAGATATAAATATTTGGGAGGTTCTGTGATACTTTCAAATCCATATAAATAATGGGTCTTATCTTAAATATAAATATGTAAGATAAAAGGGAAATGAATCCTCAGCTGCAGTTCCCCATCTCCTGCTCTGAAAGCAAACAGGCAAATGACAAAGCAGAGCTCTGATAATATGGGATGAAAGTCTAAAGCCTGTTTTTGCTAATATATCCAAGATTAATTGATTCCATGTTGTAAACTAGGAAAAGCATTTTAGAAACAATTCTTTTTAGGCCACATTTGGGTTTCTATTCATCCTTCATTTAAGTTTATTAGACTTTGAGGGACCCTCTACAGCTGCTGTTGTAACTCCAATGTAAGCATGCGCTAACAAATGCAGAGCTTACTAATGATTCAGTTAATGAAAATGGTCCTTGCAGCAAAGCAGAAAATGACAAAGCAGTACATTTTGCAAGTATATTTTTTTCCTCTTCCCATTCGTGTGTTTTAATGGACATTGAACAATTTCAAGTATGCATGTGTTCTTCAGAACTTTTCCGAGAGAGATTTTGAAGACCCTACCTTGTTCATAGGATGTTCTTATTTTCTGAGATGAGACCTTTTTGTTGTATGTCGTTGCTTGGATGTCTGTCTTCCCCTGTTCCGGGGAGTTAGGATCCAAGAACTTGACTCCCAGGTAGGCTTATGGTACTGATTTTGATGTAAACCAGGTGGGGTTACAAATACAAATTTTATTATTAGGAGTATTTTAGTTTGTACAAGCAATGGCTTCTCTAGCTACATTAGTATCCCCCTAGCGAACAGCAGGAATCAGTGTGGTCTGAAGCAGTTTGACGCCTCAACCTATTTTCAGCAAATCTAATGGCTTAGGCTAGAAGCCTGCGGCGTCTGTTCCCATACAACAATGCAACTGCACCAGGAAATCAAGCTGCTGGATATGAATTGTGGAAAGACTGCTGTGCAGCTGCTTGATGTTGCGCATTGAATGAGGCATGTGGGATGCATTCATGTAAATACTGAATGTACTGTAAGGCTCTGCATGTTTTACAGGAGGGTTTCTTTGGCCACGTTTGAGTTTTCATCTTGAAACACGGTAGACAGCTTAATGCTAGGAAATGGTGCATCAATATTTGTAATGAACAAATAGTACGCAGTATTTCCAATTTTAAAAATGGGAAGGGATTCCAACAGTGTTCTGTTTTTTGTACAGCAAAATGCACAAGAGTTTCCTATGCTTCTGCAGCAGGTGGAACAAAACCAGTGAGCCGCAATTGATCCCCAACACGCATACAAACTCCGGATTTCTTCAGTGAAAGTGCTCTTAGAAAGTTCAAAAGCCTAGGATATCTTCCCATTCAGCCACTGCAATATGCATATTGAAAAGGGTTTTACAAAACAAGTCATTCTTTTATCATTGCATTTAATCTTTTCTCAGTATCCGCAGAGATCTGTGAGTTCAGAAGTTGCCCTTTCTCTAAATAAAGGATTATGCTTTCCTTAATATTGATATTTATGTTGTTTCCCAAAGAAGATAGGATCTGAATTTCAGTGAAAACGGAATATTAGATTAAAGCTTGTGAACTTGTTTTGCTAGGATCACTTGAACTGCTTTAAACAGACGATTACCAGTTAGTATCCTTGTCTCTAGATGTGTGGGTTTTTGGTTTTCCTTTTTCAGGGAAAAGCCATGTCTGACTTTCTGGTGAAAGTTATGTTAACTTCAGGCATGTTAGGTACTTCTTTTTCTTTCTGGCTTTGGAAAGCTCTCTGATCTCATGATGAAAAACTATGACTGCAACACTTATTCAGTGGGGTTTTGGGGGGGATTTTTAGGAGTGACCATTTGAAACCTCTAACCTAGTATGCTTGCCAAACTTCTGGTTTCCCAAAGTCCTCTGCTTTCTTGGTTTTAGGAGGAACCGAAAAGGGTTTGTTTCACATATGACCTGTTCTTAAATTTGGAGGGAAATCCACCTGTGAACCACCTTCGTTGTGAGAAACTGACTTTCAACAACCCCACCAAGGAATTCAGACGCAAACTTATTAAGGCTGGAGGGGTAAGTGCTGGGGGGATCGGAGATCTGAAGAGGTTTTGTTAAAATCTGTAGTCTTACTGTTTCTTTTTACCTGCAGCCCAGCAGGCTACAGTTCTCTACGTTCATCTAAAGAGATGACCCTGCCCGTTTTTGCTTCTGATAATGTAACTGCAGCACTAGAAGCAGAACTAAGCCATAGCTTGTGTGATTGGTACTTCTTTATTTTTAATTTAAGTATGACTGTTAATACTAAGGCAGTAAAACCTCTGCAGAAATGGAGAGCTTGTGAATGGTGCACGCGGTCCATCAGGCAGTTAGAGCTACCTGTGACCTCTCTAGTGTCATGAAATGTGTCAGTATAGAAGAGTTCACGAAAAGGAAGAGGCTTCCAGTGTGTTCCTGATTTGTCTTGGCCACAGGAAAGCTTAATACTTAGCACTTCTTGGTCAATTTATGTCCTCCAAACCTGGAATCAACTGCTGTTGGCTTAGATAATAAAAATTAAGGAAAAGTGTTAGAATTTAGAGTAAAAATAACTTTGAGGAGAAAAAATAGATATACTCTTAAAGGCACAATAAGGATGTAGGTTGCTACAGTGGATAAATTACTACTACGAGGAAATTAAGATGCAGTGGTAGACTAAAGAAATTACCTTCAAGTAACTCTACAAGATCTAGGCTATTTAGTACCAGTCACAATGTGCATGAAATTATTAACCAGTCCGAGGATATCATGATGGTATTCTGGGCACCCCCATATATGATAATGTATAGTTCCATTCCGTTCAAGGACCTTATTCAACATAGGCTTAATTGCTGGCAATATTTTCTTCTGAAAAGCATCTTTTCAGCCTGAACAATATTTAAAAGAAGAGGGGGGAGGTGGAACTTATGTGAGGAGGTTTGTCAGTAGTAAGTTGTGAGAGTGGCAAGCTGATCTGTGCAGATCTTCATCAGTAGTCCAGTGCTTTTCTGCTTAGGGAACAAAGAAGAAGGTGCTTATTTCAGCCATGAGATGGCTAGACCATAATTTACTTATTAGGATTTTGGTCATGCGTTATAGTGTTCTTTAAATATCAAAATGTTTCATCTGTGAATCTCTTCTGATGCCATTCATCTAAAATCTTCTTGACTCCATACTCCATCTACAAAAGTTAGGGAATACATTTTTCAACCAGACTTTTTGGTGGCATTACTTTGAATATAGGGAAGGTAAGAAGGAAGGCTGTGTCATGGAGGTCCACACTTTGTGTTAAGATCTTGTCAAGAGATAGTCCCATGGATTTTAGTTTTTTTTCCCCCAAAGTGAATCCAGCTTCTCCCACATTGATGGCATCTTGCGCATTCCTTCTGGATTTACTTTGCTTCCAAACTGTTTGAAGAATAAGAGCATTTGCAGTAGAACATACAGTTCTTGTCCATAGCTCTGTTGCCTGCTTGTGCTCAGAATATCAGAGTTCCCTTTGGGAATGACGCTTGATATTACATCTTGCCTTTCATTCTTTGTTTTTAATGTTCTGTATTTCAGGCATTGCCTTGGGACTGAGCATCTTAACTGGAATTATATAGACAATATCTTTTATGGCCTTTAAGGGGAGAAAAGATCTAAAAGATGAATAATAGTGCGTTTCTTGAGCAAGTGACTTAAGATAAGCATGTGTTAATAGTCAATGTTACTTTACTCCTACATAATTTTTCTCCTCTTTGTTACTAGGTGATGGTAATGCCAGAAGGAGCAGAAACTGTTTCAAGGCCAAGTCCTGATTATCCTATGTTACCCACAATACCACTCTCCGCCTTCTCTGATCCCAAGAAAACCAAACCATCCCACGGGTCAAAGGTCAGTGAAGTTTGCTTTTCAGTCATCCTGAGGTGAAGTCTTTCAGGACTCTGCTACTGAGAACTTGTTTAGCAGCTGCTTGTGGCTACTTCTTATTCTGAAAACTTCCCTTGTACTCTGTGGTTGAGTCTTTGGGCAATCCGTATTGTCCTTTCTTTCCTGCAGTTTCTTCCTGGTTAGAGCATCGATTTTCCTAGTAATTAACAGGGGACATGCAGTCATCAGCAGAAATTGTCATCTTGTGTAAGCTTGAAATAAGAACATCTGTCTAGGATGTTTCTTCTCTTGCTCTCTAGCAATAAAGAGGCCTCCTAAATTTAGACTTCTCTGTAGGGAAATTTTAAAAGAGAAATAAATGCCCAAGACTGGGTCTCTCTGGTCAACCAAATCTTGCTACTGAACTGGTACGGCAGATAAAGTTGCATTAAGTCCTCGCTGATTGTTCTGGCTTCTGTCCATGATGCTGAAGATGAAATACATGAGTCTCTTGCTGTCTGTCATGTAGAGCTGTGTTCTAAGTCCTGGGGGATTTCAATTTCTTAGCAGCAAGGCTAAGTATAGAGTCAATGTTTCATCTATCGGTAGAACTACAGGGATAGTGGTGTAAAGAGCAAAATATATGCTATGCTTGGTGAAACTAGTGATTTCAAGATTTGATGTTTGCCTCTAGCTATATCTAGTTCCTGAGACTTCAGAAGAAGCTTAAGTTTTTTCCTTTCGCTTGTCTGATGAAACTACCTTTGTGTAATTGCACATAGGAGGAACAATTCTCTTGATATTCACAGGCAGTGTGATTTGAAGCAGATTATGTATGCTTTATCAGTCTGAACAGTCACAAATATTAACAGCAATTCATTTTATAGCGTAATTCAATTCTGATACCTGTTTTCTTCAGGGCTCTGAACTTTTATTACGCTTTGGCCATGTCTTCTGATCTTGATATTGTAGAAGAGAATAAAGATGGCTTGTCTGTTAGTGGCTGATTTAATTTTTGAATTAAGCATTAGAAAACGGAGAAGGGAGAAAAACAAAGGCTACATGAGCTCTGGTGAAAATTGCCGGTGGCTAAAGAAACGGCTGTCTCCTGCTTCCCTTCCTCCAGATTGCCCTCAAAGGTGCACATGTGTTTGTATCTCAACCTGTCCGGTTCATATTCCAGTGTTCCCCTGCAAGACTTGTGTCTATAAGTGTTCTGAGGTCATATAAGTTGCAAAGGGAAGTACTCCTTTGGCATTGTGTATACCTGTCTTCTAGGATAGGCAGGGTCCAAATGATTGCTGTCTCAGTGCTCTAATTAAGGTTGATAAATGCCTGCTGTTATCAGAGACTTTGGCTCTCTTGTGGTTGGGGGGGAATTGAGTGTTTTTGCCAAGATGCAGTTTGGCTGACATGGTGAGTTCAGGGCTAGGTTGCCAACATAACTTGCTTTTGCTGTGGACATGATTTAATCTAATAGCTCTCTTCAGTTGACTGTTTTTTTCCCCCTAAAGCTTGTGTGTACTGAAGGAATGGTATAGTATAACTTTGTGTAAGACAACTTGACTGGGTTCCCTCTTATCTGGCTGTAGACATCTACCCTGTAGATGAAATCTGAGCTAAACATCTAGCCTCCCTATATAGACCATGCAAAGGAACAGGCATTTCTGAAGCATGTTCCATCCTGTCCTGAAGCAGATGTTTAAGTGCCTAGTGTCGATTTCTGTCCATCAACTGTAAGGCTATCTAGATGCCTACCTCAGGGGTAGATAAGTTATAGACATCTGTGGGTGGATGTCTACTTGAAACAAATGCTTCTGTGATTTATCAAAATGTGTTGTATAGTTCTGTGCAGAGTTTCAGTTTTTTACCTAGCTTGTGTGTTTCTGTTGCTGAATTTTAGGATGCAAACAAGGAAAGCAGTAAGGCATCCAAGCCACACAAAGTAACCAAGGAGCACAGAGAGAGACCAAGGAAAGATTCTGAGAGCAAAAACTCCTCCAAAGACCTTGAAAGAGAACAAAACAAGCCTTTGAAAGACTCCTCCAGAAAACCAACTGAGAACAAACTGCCTAAGGAGGAGAAGGCACCTCCAAAAGCTGCTTTCAAGGAACCAAAACTGGCCGTGAAGGAGACCAAACCGGAGAACACTTCTCCAAAGGGTGGGCCGCAGCCGGAGTTAAAGTCTTCCAGCAAGAGGCCCTCCAATGTGGAGTCACCAAAGCCTAGTGCCAAAAAACAAAAAAAGAGCAGCTCCAAAGGGGTAAAGAATATCCTAGGGACATCTCCCAGAACCTCGTCTTCCTCGTACCCAGAGAAGAAACAAACCAAGGAGAAGATGAATGCCAAAGTGGAAAAGGTAAAATCTGAAAGTGAGGCCAAGGAGATCAAAAAGCCTGTGGAAATGGAGGAGTCAAATTCAGAGGATGAGACTTCTTTCAAGTCAGAGGTGAGCATGGGTTCATCCTTTGTCAGAATTTTTGAGCAAGCTGATTAAATCGCTGCATGAAAAACGTCTTCAAAAATACTCCCTCAGACAAGACAGAAAACCAGACTGGCAAATGCTTAGGCATGGTTGTATCTCAAAACTCTTTGAAAATCCTATCAGTATTATCATTACTGCTGCCTGCTTTACCTCTTGTTTCACATGTGCACTTCTATTCAGATTTATCTGCAAGCTGTTATCTAAATGTCAGAATTTAAGGTTATGGTCTCTCGTTCATTTCTTGCAGTGACATTTTTAGAGCACAAATATAGGCCTAGGTAATTTTCTACCTGCTTATGATAACATGCTTTTGAGCCTGATCTTACTTTAGAAATGGAGTAAATAATTTCAGTTTTGCTTTTGAGAAGAAAAAAACAATATAAAATGTAAACAAAAAAAACTTGTTCCTGACGTGGCCTCTGAGAAATGCACTATTGGCTAAAGCTCAAATACAACCACATGCCACTAAACCTAAATAAATTGTGTTGTAAAACATAAACCAAATTATGTGATTCTAGTACTATTTTAAAAAGCTGTCTAAATATTTTTTTTCCTTTTTACAACTAAGAACATTCCTCACCCTCCATCTTCTAAAAAATCATTTTCCCAAAGAAGGCAAAGAAAGTAGAGGGAGGGGAAAACACAGCCCAAATCCAAACTCTTGCTACTTTTCACTGGTGTGTTTTATATTTACTGTAAAGCAGCCATACATGCTTTATAGGAGTCACAGAATAATGTCATGTGAATTTTTAAACTGCTTCCTACTGATCACTTCTGGAAAGATTTGTTTTACTAGAATAAATCTGCCAGGTAAAATTCTTAGCATGATTTAATTAGCCTCATGATACAGTAAGTATTGATGGGTTTATTCCAAAAAGAGGGTTTTTTTTCGCAAAAGATTCCCAATAGAAGAATTTGAGGAAGTGTTAATTTAAGTCACTCTGCAAAGCTTTGTGCAAATTAATTAAACGTGTAGCTTGTGGGGGTGAACCCAACAGCTCCTGTTCACTTCTAGCCTTGAGCCTGAAGTGCATCAGTGTGTAGCTAGCCCCTCATCTCTGTATAAAATACACGGCCCTCATTGCAAGCTTCTGTCCTCTGCTGATTGCCGTTAAGTCCTAAGTATCTTGTAGTTCATTATGTCTCAGGTGCCATCCCTCTGGGTCTCGCCATGCGACTGTAAGCTGATACTGCTGTTTGACTTTGTCCCGTGAAACCACAGACTGTGGCTGCGGTCCCACAGCGTCTACTGCAGTCCTGTCCTTCCCCCACCAAGCCGTACACTGCTCTGTCCTCTCTTGCACCAGCTCTGGTGTTTGTCGGATGCTTTACAGAGTTATTTGAGTGCTAGCCCAGAAGGAGGATAGGAATACACAGTTTGCGGGGGGGGGAAGAAACTGTGGCAGCTGCCGGTCAGGTCAGCTTAGGTTTCTGTGGAACTTGAAGCTTAAGGGTATAACTGCATAATGCATTGGCACCAGCAGAGAAGACTGTTTGAGTTCCTTTTCCACCCTGGGGGTTTCTTTTTTGCTCTCAACACTGCAGTTTGCTACTCCATCGTTGGTACGGGTACAGCTGTTTGTGGATCTGTGTGGTAAGCCACATCACTAAAGCGAATGAGCAGCTGGAGGTGGACTGGGGCCCGGAAACTCTTAAATCAGCTTTGCTGCTGAAGCCAATGTGTTGTGCAACGTGCTCCGAGGCTGCAACTCGGCGACTGCTTTGAGTCGACATCTTTGCAGGCTGCTGTTGAAAGGAAGAGCCTTGCTCTCATTTGTGCTGCTGGCACGAGTGCTCATGTGACTTTGCAGTGGGCTGGAGGAGTTTCTCCTCCTGTTCCAGCTCCTGCTGCAAGTTAGTTGTCCCCTCACTTTTTTTTTTCTGTTCCTTTTCCTTAAATACTGTTTTATTTTTCAGCAAGATCAGTTCCCTGATCTGGCCTCACGCTTGGCTGCCTGAACGCCAGTGCTGACAAAAGGGAGAGGCTGAGACGTGAGGGCAGGATTGCTTTTTTCCATTGTTGGCATGTGCTTTTGTCATATCACAGTGACTGTGAAACTGCAGCCCGAGCGTGCAGAGCGTGTCCAGCTGGATGTCTCCTAAACGGCTGGAATAACTGACAGGGTTAACGGCAGAAGGAGAAAAGGGGGGGTGCATCCGACTTCTGCCTTCTGCATCTCATCTCCCGTTAAGTCACTGGTGGAAACACCTGCTAGACTATGAGGAGTGAAAGATAATAAGATTGAATCTGTGGGTAAGACATGAACGAGAGCTGTGCTCCCTAATCTTGAAAATACTGCTCTGCTCTTTGGTAATGTAATTTTTCTAAACAGACAGGGCTGCTGTCCGATACATCAGGTATTGTCATTGTTAAATTGCTCTGCTTTGCTACGGAGTAATTGTTAAGTGGAGTAATATCACTTTTTGACACTATTTTTTTCCCTTCTTAGAATTGGATAAATGCAGTTCTAACCTTTGGATGATAAATTATGCAGGGGGGGTGTTAAGATGAAAATGCTGCTGCTGTCTCTACTTGTTAATGCCCAAAGCTGCTGATGTGCCTCTTCCTACCTGTTGACAATGTTTTCCTTATACTATTCACGGTTTCTCCAATAAAGTATATTGATCAACGGGAACATCAGCGTTTGGTTGCAGAAGTCGTAGGTGTACTCCTAGGAATAGTGCGATGAAATTGAAGTGGCAAAGGGAATTACTTAAATAAAGCAGTATTACAGTACATGGAATTACTTAAATAAAGCAGTATTACAGTACATGAAGAATCTTTAATCTAGATCCCAATGAGAAACAAAATAATCTTTAAGAATATCGTAATGGTCACTTTTGCTATTGGGGATGAAATGTGTGATTTAGCTTTCACTGCCACCTTGTGGTCCTTTATGCTAAAGCATGTGATTGCTATACAAATCCCCGATTTTATGTTTAAAATGTATAGAGCATTAAAACTTTGTTTCTGCATGCTATTAGTAGCTATAGTTCATTGCGTCTTTTTTCTTGCACGGTATGCTTCTGGCATTTCTTTTGAGCAGTGACAGTGGAGTTGGTTTCACAAGAGTTTAGCTGGTTTCTATTATGTTTTCAGAATTCAATTGGAAACAGTACAGTGGATCACTCAAATTGGCATAGAAATAACTGTTTGGGGGGTGTAGTATTAATTCATAATATTTTTAAATTTTGGAGGCAAATGGACTAGTTAGGAGAGGCATCTTTTCTATGCTTAATGTCCTTTAAGAGAGGTGCTCGGAAGGAATCTTGGTGGGTTGAAATACATACAGGTCTGAAAAGAAAAACTGGTGTTTTTAGAGGGAGCTTTGATAATTACGTGAGGTTGTATGTTGTGTGTGCATCTTTCACACTGCAAAATAAGCATTTTTTTTCTTTCCACTTTGGCATTTTTCAGGTGCTATTTTGCATCGTTTGAGATGATTTGAAGCTAGTGGCATGAAGGGTTTTCTTGGGAGCTGTTGATGCTACCACCCAGGTGTGCTGGGCTACAGGACACCAAAATTTTCACAAATGTTGTTTTTATTTACCTTGCGTTTTGTATATTATTTTGTAATTGAGAACTGCATTCAGTGATGTATGATGTTGTAGAGTCATTGAATCCTTTATCTCACTGTGCTCTGGTCTGGACTTCTGGATTAGAAAGGTTAAGATTCTTTTTTCTTTTTTTCCTTTTTTTTTTCTTCTTCCCCCTTTTATGGGGGGTTAAGTCTGTCCAGTCCAGCCCTTCCAACTCCAGCTCCAGCTCCGACTCCAGCTCTGACTCTGATTTCGAACCATCTCAGAACCACAGTCAAGGTGTGTTGCAAGAAATAAAATTTGTTAAAGTCATCCTTACGTAATCTTGAAAGGCTTATGAGAATTAGATCTGTTTTCCCAACACCATATATTAAGGCTAATATGACTTTATTTTATGGAACCATCTTTTGAAGTTGTGACACTTCATCAGAAAAAAGGTAGTAATGTCATAGCATAATCATGAACAAATATTTTTCTTGTTTTGGCAGTTAATTTATGAGTAGGTTATCTGTCTGGATTTGTCTCTTTTCATGTTGACTTTGGTTTCTGCCTCAATTTCTAAATGTGTGTTGCTGCTTGATCTATAGTATCCCCAGAATATTTCTCCTCCAGTCTCAAATATGTTTTAATAAAAAATAGAGATGTTAGAGACCTGTTAATGATACCTGTCACTTTGGCAGTGCATAACATTGCTTCTTGTCCTGATTCATACCGTGAGAATGCAAAGAGATATACTGTGGCAACAGTAAACTTTCTAACCTTAACAAATGCTGTGTTGCTACAAATACTGTCTCTTATTTTAAAACAGTCCCCAAATGCATGTAAAATGTGTCCTTTTATTTTCATTACAGAAAAAAAGTGGGTGGATTTGGGGGGGGGGTGCTTTTCAGTAATTGTGCAGTTCTTAATTTCAACTCTGCTTTAATATTGAGAGACTAGAATAGTGTCTTCTACCAATATCTTTGAGCAAAATTAAAATACCAGTGACATCTTCCTGAGAAATCTTATTTTAACTTAATGATAAACTAATCCCAGTTTAGATCAGAGTGTTCAGATGGAAGTTCTGCTGCATATGTCCTAGATGAGTGTTGAACTGCTTTGTCCTTTCTCCTCCCAGGCCCACTGCGCTCCATGGTGGAGGATCTGCAGTCGGAGGAGTCGGACGACGACGACAGCTCTTCTGGAGAAGAGGCAGCAGTCAAAGCAAACCCAGTCAGCCGGGATTCCAGGTGGTAACAAATCAGGAAGAAAGATGTATTGTTGTCTCTTTGCCCTCCATATTTTGTGTTTTTGTGCACCCTCCTTTTGGAGGGAGGAATCAAAGTGGTGAGGATATGCATGAGAGGAAAGTGTGAGAGAAGAGGAGAATGGACAGATGTGTGGGGTACTTAGCACAGTGTAGGGACACAGAAGAGTTGATGAAAACAGCAGGTTGAGAGCAGAATTGGATAAGGAGAATGTCACTGAAGCTCAAAGAGAGGAAGCTACTGGGAAGTGGTGTGTGTAGAGCTTGCAGGTGTTAGTGACAGAGCCCCTTAAAATAGTCATCTAATTGTCTTTTTCAGATCTCTGCTGAGATCTGAATGGTGTGTGACACCTTTGATCTGCAGAGATTAGAGAAGTGTTGCTGAGGCTGTTGGCATGTGTGCTCTTCTTATTGCATGTTACTGAGACAAACCTGAGAAGTCTTAGTCTTTGCTGATGGTGCTTGCTGACAGTTGGTGACTTGACTCCTCTGGGACTTGGTTAACAGCTGTTTCCTGCTTTAGTCAATGGAAATAGTTGAATTTCATCCCTCTCCCCTCAGGAAATGCTGTTATAGCCAAAACCTGGAGTCCCAGGCTGGATACTTGAAACCAAATGCTTGGCCCAGAGAGCAGCTGCAGATTTCAAATGACACTTGTGTTCATCAAAAAATAATCCTTTGTGTTGCACTGTGTCATTTTCAGCTCAACAGGAGATGAGAGACTTTGAAAGATAATTTTTATACATTTAGGGGACAGGTAATAAACACATTGTTTTTCAAGCCCATCAAAAGAAGGATACCTGCTAGAGATCTGTAGGGCCACAAGATGGTTAAGATATAAAAAGGCAATCTCAAAGATCAAGACATAACAGAAAAACTAAATGGATTTTTTTTTACCTGTGTTCTCAGTGGAGGTCTTAAGAAGGTTCTTCTGCAGGAACTCACGGTAATTTTAGAAGAAATCATGAAAATGAACAGTTGCCATTTGCCAAAATCAGATGGTACTTATTCAGCTGTTCTAAAGAGGCTCGAGTATGAAATAGTTGAACTGCTAGCTGCACTGTGTAAACAAACTAAAACTACCTAGTCTGCCTCCCCAGGGAACAGAAGATGGCAATGTTGATGTCAGCTGTGACAAAGAGGATTCTCTGGAATTGCAGACAGTTTCTCTTGGTCAATTTAATATAGTCTAAAATAAACAATAGAATTAATGGGCATTGTTTCTGTTTCATTTAACTCTGTGTGGTTCAGCTGCCAGCGAAATAATTTCCCATTGGCTGGTGATGCTAATTCTGTGCTGCTTGTTTTTCAGACTGAGCCTTAGTGACAGCGACAGTGATAACAGTGCAGACTCCTGCCTGCCAAGTCGAGAGCCTCCTCCTGGTCAGAAACTGCCCCCAGCAAATAATAAGGTATTGCATCCTGCATGTCCATACAATGCTGCTTTCCATCAGTCTCGGTTCCTGTATTATGTTCAATCCGTGGTGTTAATTTTGGCTTGCACCAAAGCTTCACTGTTTCACTGTCTTCATCAGACAGGTAATTTCCTTCTGTTCAGTGCTGTGCATCCAAACCATTAAACCATTCTGTTGTCTGAACTGATTTTGGTCCCTAAAAGCTATTTGTTTTACTCTCAGGCATCTGGAAGAAAAAGCCCAGAGTCTTGTAACAAGCCAGAGAAGATCCTGAAGAAGGGAACTTATGACAAGGTATGTTTGAAGATTTGCATATTATAGAATTGTTGCTTACTGGCTAACATTTCTGAGTGAGAATAATTTGAGTCAACCTAACCTGTTCAGATTGTTCTGCCTTGGCAGGTTAGACTTGAATACAATGAAAAACAGATGCTGAAAGAATAGACTGGAAGATTGACCCTACAGAAATTGTGTAGTTTAAGTAAATGAACCCCCAAGTCTTTTCCATGTGCAGAGTGTTGTAATTGCTTTATTTGTTTGCCCTTAGTTTTAATAGCAGTGTGGACACTGCTGCAGCGTGAGTGCCTCTTCATCAAAAGGCAGTTTTCATCTATCTTTGTGATCTTACAAATTAAAGATTGTTTTATGCTCTGCTTTGCTGTTTTAGTTGAAACCTTTGTTTATTCAGTGAATTTCCCCTCACTTACTTTTCTGTTCTAACACTTCCTCAACAGGAGAACAGAGTACAGGTTAATCACTTAATGCTAGGTCTAAGTGTGATCTTGGAGATATTTACATGAGTCCTCTGCTAGCTACAAAATCTTCTACCACTGAAGGTTGTTAACCATAGCTGTGAGGCCTTATCTGAGACAAGGCTTGTAGGTAGTATCTTTTCTATGACTACTTAGTATAGACAGAAGTAGACACATTTGAGACCTGTTGGAGTGACAGAGTGCCTGAAATATCAGCTTTTCCAACCATCAATGCTTTTATAAAAGATATCAGCTCTCTCTGCAAGAGTATAATTCAGTGCTGTTTGGGTGTTTTGGGAGAAATGCTTTTCTGTGTGTGAATGAATCTGCTGGGCAGGGCATATCTCATGACTGATTTCTTTGCCTTGGTACAATTACTTAGATGAGTTCAGTTTTGCTAATACAGACATGAGCGACTCTGGGGCAGCTTTTCAGGTTAAGAGTCTATCCTCTGTGAGTACTAGCAGGCCAACAGAAACTTGCCTTGTTGGCTGTTTACAAAAAAAGAAAGGAAAAAAAAAGTCTTACAAGAACCACTGAAGTGCTGTTGAGCTTGTGAATAGTCCTGCGCTTCCCAATGTGGTATACGTAAAACTACCTGGGAACAGAGTGCTCTCAAAGAACTTTTTTTCTTATCTAAGCCCAAAATGGTGTTCAGCAGATTGCTGTGATGTTGCTCACTGACCACTGATGCAGGTATTTTCAGGTAACAAGTACTTATTAGTACAACCTACTGATAAAGAACTAACACTGAAGTACACCAAAATTAACTTCACCATTTCTTAGAAGCCATTCACAGATGTTTGTTTAATAGTGTCATTAAATAGTCTAGCTGCTGCTGTTCAGACCATCTGTATCTGTGTGAAGTCTTTAGTCTCACAGTACTTAGTATGGATGGAAGAGGCAGTAGAAAATTTAGGGAAAATTTGGGAACAGAAACTTGCCTGAAAGGGCTGCAGGTTCCTCTGGACCTCAGTAGGAAAGTCACTTTGGCAGTCATACATCCATGCTAGGTATATCACTGTTATTTCTGTTCATGCCTTCTTTACAGGCCTACACGGATGAATTAGTAGAGCTTCACAGGCGACTAATGGCACTACGAGAGCGCAATGTGCTACAGCAGGTAGAGATTATTTGTCGGTTTTCTGGCAAGCTGTTGTACTCTGATAACCTTTGTGTCCAAGGGTCTTGCTCAAACCCCTGTGATGCTTGAAATTTCAGTCGTTTCTCCTTCATGTAGAAAAAAAATCAGATATGCATGCAACGCTTTTGTTGGAAAAGATACACAAGTGTGGTTTGGGTCTCCTTTCTCTGTCGTCCTGTTAGCTGTCCTGCACTGGGCTCACTTGATATAACTTAAAAGGGGAAGAAGGTGCCCATGTCTTTTTCTGGACTGAGCTACTCTGGAATGCAGGAGAAGCTGGTTTGCTTTTTTTGGGAGGGGACTCCCCTCTTGTTGTGGGACACCCTTGCCCTCATCCCTTTAAAATAGCCTCAAAGGAAAGGATTGGATGGGTTGCTCTGTATCTGCTGGCCTTTCTGGTGTACTTAAATCTTTATAGGCTCTCTGTATACATCCTTCCTCATCTCCTTTCTCTACAGATTGTAAATCTCATTGAGGAAACTGGGCATTTTAATGTTACCAACACAACCTTTGACTTTGACCTCTTCTCCTTGGATGAGACAACCGTCCGTAAGCTGCAGAGCTACTTGGAAGCAGTAGCAACATGACGCTTGGCCTTAGAAGCAGGCTGCTTTTGAAACCAGATATCCCATTTATTGGTACCAGGAAATAAACCCATGGAACTAGGCCTTCTTATTCTCTTGATTCACCCGAAGCACTGCCTTAGAGAACAGCCATGCTCTATGAATGCACAGCCAGCTGCACTTTCTTGTAGGCTTCAAACAAGCACCCATATTGCTGAGTCTGTCCTCCCTAGCTTCATAAATACGCTTGGGCACAGGTCCTGAGTAGAGCAAAAGACGTGCTGCTCCTAGCTGCACAGTGTGACCTTTTTTGGTTTTACTTCGAGAAACTGTGTTGTAAGAACACATTTTTCAGGCGTCTCTGAGATCTGAAGAAACGGGGACGATGTTTTCTTCACTGAATCTAGGGACCAGCCTGCCTGCAGAGAGCTCTAGCGAGTCAGATTTCCTCCAGCTCTGTGAAGAATCGTTCATGCTGTGTAAGCAAGATTGGCTTTTACAAAGCTAGCCGAGTGACTAATAACAGAGAAGGCTTCCCGGGGTCTTGCTGGTCCGTTGCAGAAGCGGACGGATTCCAGTTTTGATCACTTGCAAGTTCTGCTGCCGTTTGGTACAGAGTACTGCTGTAATTTGGCTCCCGATTCCTATGAGGCATCGCTCCACGGGCAGAACGCAGGACCTTATTCTGTGTTTCGGCTTCCTGGAGAGACAGTTTGTGCTCGTTGAAGAGGTCTCTAGAATCTGCTGTCTCCCGTTGGGGGGGTTGAGACATCTTGTTTGTTGATCTAAGCTCCTAAACAAAGTCTCACTCCTTTCAGTCTGCTTTAACTGTAATAGGACTACAAAACTGTAAGCTGTATATTTTATATATATATTATATATATGTATGTACTGTATGTATAAGAAGGGCCTAGTTGGGTCTTATGATTTTAAGGGTGTGTTTTTTCTGTTATGTTTTTTAATGGCTATGGCAGGGGAAGGGCGCTTAATAAGATTTGACTTGTTTGTTAAAATGCCTCTTGTGGACAATTTTTAGTGTATGAAAGCTGAACAGCAATCTTCAAAGCATTTTGTGCTCTGGAAGGGACTCACCTGTCTTATTTTCATTTGTCAGTGTTTAATAACTTTGCCAAAATACGTGATTGGTTTTTGTTCTATGTTCTCAAGGATGAATCTTTCCTACATTGGCCCCTATAGTAGTGGCTGTACTTTGGGAAAACCAAAACAAGGGAGAATTTTTATCTCGGGACACACCTGGAAAACTCTGATACAAAAACAAGTGAAATCAGGTTTGTTTCCTCCTCCCTCTTCCCTCCCCCCTGCCTGTTCAAGAAATGGCAGGAAACAGTAAACACTAATCCAGAATCTTTTATATATTTCTAGTTAAACTAGTATTGACTTTCAAGTATTGTCTGTATGTTAGGTGGGTGTGGGGAAAGTCTTGTAACTTTTATCGAAATTGTATTAAACTTCTGTTTCCTAAATTCAGTATTTTCTTAAAGAATTGCTTGGTTTTTCCAATCAGTATGTAAGCTTTTGCCAAATGTTAAGCGGGCTGCTGGCAGTGAGGAGGAAAGCAGCAGTTCAGAGGAGCCCTCCACTAATGAACAGACCACCCATGTCTGTAAAAGTCCCCTGTGGGAGCTGGGTGAGTTGCATCATTCCAGGGTTTGCTGTCCCTATCCATTATGAAACTGCGGTCCCTTGTTTTGGGTTACCCCTTTCTTTATCATGGAAGTGTTGCAACTGATCAAGTTAAGTGGCAATATGATGATAAGCTTGTTTGAGTTGGGTCATGTTGACCCGATTCCCATTAATTTTGTCTCTTTGTACCATCTTTCATGTGTCTTGTACATAAAAAAATCAAGCTCATGCCAGGTGTGTACCCTGTCACAACAGTGAACTTAGCTGTTTTCTCTCCTGATGGACAATGCCAAGCCTGGATAGAAACCCCATGTGCAAATGTACAATGAGAAGGTGGAGGACTGCTGGAAAAGGAGGAGCAACAGTTCTGCCTTGAGGCCTGCAGCTGGATATCCCTCGGTGGAGGATGTAACGCGCAGCACGCGAGTTGCCACAGATTTCGCCCTTGTGCTGCGTCAGGCTCAGTGGGTACGTGTGAACTATTAATAGTCTCTGTTCAGTCGGTCACAGGGAGGAAGCGAGCCTCAGTGTCACTGGCCTCCCCAGCCTTGATTGCTCGGCGTGTGGAGCAGCCCCAGGCGTGCAGTGCCGCGCGCCAGCTGCCCCTGTAAAGGGGTGGGTGTGGTGACACTGTCCTGTCCCTGAAGCAATAGGAGCAATGGTATTAGCTGCTCCGAGTCTGAGATCTCCCAAGGTTTTTGCCTCCTCTCTCCTCCCCAGGTAACTTACCCCCAGAACCATTGCATCTGTGTCACCCGCACTGACAGCGTTTCTTCCAGGACTGTAAGTAGCTTCCAGAGTTACGGCACAAGTGATTAGAGGTGCACCTCCCTTCTCCCCCTTCTCATTTTAAGATCAGCGTGTTGCTCCCAGCTAGTCCAAGAACAAGCATTGGAGGGTGTTCCTGAACTTAGCTGGAAGTGCCTGGGGCTCTCGCCCAAGGCTGTGGCACCATCCTGTCCTGGAACCAATATTTTATTCGTGAAGTCTAATGAGCATTGGTGGGAATTTTGTTTGGTTTTTATAAGAAGTATTTTACATATGGATTTTTTTAGACTGTTTATAATCTCCTTGAAAACCTGAAATAATAGAATTGTTCCCCCAGCAATAGTTCTTCTCCACTGTGTGCACATGCTGATTTGTTACTAAAAGGTTTCTTGCAAGTACTTAGTTGTTCTACAGAGTTGTTGTTTTTTGGGGTATGTGGTAGCATTGGGGACCACATGAGGAATGACTCTGCAAACAAAGAATGGTCAAATTTGGGCCTCATCTTGTGTCCCCTTCTAGTTACATATGAAAGAGTTCCCTGTGTAGATTCTCTATAGGCTGGCTGAATGCTGTTCTGAACATGCCATGTACAGGTATTTGTGGATAAAGTGTTTGTTCTTGTGTCACTCTTGAGAGCATGGATGGATTATTGTAAAATAGGAAGGAGGTGGCAGTGCTGCTGTTAGCATTGCTTCAGGTCTTCGAGGATGTGTAGTAACTTGCATTGTTTAAAAAAAAAAAGGAAAAAAAAATCCAAAATTGACTTCTAGCCATAATGGTTTTTCCAAGGAAAATGGACAGAACTCTGTTACTTTTCAGTGTCCTTCATCTTGTTACTGAAGGCATGAACAAGTGATGATCAATCTGAAGGCTTTCAGAGTTGCTTTGAATTGAATCATGTGGAGGTAAGATTAGGACACAGCTTTTCCTTTGTCCTTGGCCTTTGTATTAAAGGGCAAAAGAGGGTCAGGAGTACTTTCCTGTTGTCTTGGTCTGATACGTATTAAGCCTTGAGGCTTTGATTACTGACATTTGCTATTAAAAAGGATAGAAAGGCTGGCTGGATCCCAAAATGCCAGCCCAAAGAATATTGGACACATTGGTAATGAGACTGGCTCTGTTGTGGTCAGACTGAATATATGGAAGTGCAATGATTTAGCCACCGGTTCTTATACTGTTGTGTGCGGTGGCAGCATCAGAACTAGCAAAGAAATTGATGCACCAATCCAGGAACAGTTGTTGTCAGATCTGGAATGTATTTGATGGTAAGACATTAAAATTCCCTTGTGGAGCTTGCCCCGTCATGTTCTCTGCGAGCAGAGACCTAAGTCACTATGGTTCAGCAAATTTCAACTGTAATGTTCTCTAATGCACTATAGCACAGTTGGTGTACTCAAAAGAAGCTTCTCTTATTAATTCAGGTGCCTGGCACTCACTAGTTGGCACGCTTCTGTCAAGGCTATAGACAACCATTGTGCACCTTGTACAAGTATTACTTTTAAAAAGATGAAAAATCAATTGGTATTTTCATGGGGGCATGAAATAGCCATCAAAAACTAAGAGATGAGTTTGCACTCCTAAAGAAAATGTAAGTACTTCAACGTCTAGATAATTTTTAATTGTATTTCCGCCTAGAGCCAAGGTATTAAATACCTTGTCACTTGAGGATTTTAACAGTTGTGTTGGGAAATGAGTTCTTCACCCAGCTGTAAGAAATTCAGCTGGCCCAAGACTAACTTCAAGATTAAAAAAAATAAAAAATCATGTTTGTAATACATTACAGGATTGTTTGTCCTGAATTTTAAACTTTTTGTTAAATTTGTGGAACTATGGAGGAATTTTCTAGAAAAAGTGAAATAAAGTAAGATGGAAAAGTAAGACTTGAAGGGTTTTTTTTTTGTTGTTCCTCGCATTACTTCCCCAGGGAAAGCTGGAGGCTCTTCTAGACTGCCTTATCTAAATGTTTTCCATTAGAAATACACAAGCTGTGGCTTCAGCCCCAAAACCACCTTAGTGTGCTTTCTGCAGCTCCAGCTGTAGCTCCAGTGCCTCCTCCACCATGGAGACAGCGCGGTGCTATTTTTGCTGTAGGCTGAAACTTGCCTTGTAAGAGCATCTCCCTGCCTGAAATAATCTCAGACACTGTTTAGCCCTAAACAGTGGCTTGGAAGGGGGCAGGAAGGCACAGCTCATGGAAACAACACTGTCAGCAGCAGTAAAACTACCAGTCCTTAACTGCAGTTTGTAGTGGGCTCAGCCAGGCTGGGTCTAAGGTAACACAATTTGCTGCTCTTCAGCAGTGCCCTCGGTCCTTTGCATTGCAAGCAGCACCTTGCCTGGCAGCACAGGAGGTGAAAAGCAAAGAAAAAGTAAACTTGCTTAAAGTGCAGGCATTTGGGGGAGGATAAGACATAAACTGAGAATAGTGAAGCAGAGAGCTAGAGCTAGGGCTTTCCCAGCTGCAGAAATATGAGCTTAATTCCCACGTTGAATAATACAATATTATGTACAAGTTGGTCTCCTCCCTCTGCTGCTGCTGAGCACAATATCTGTACCCTTGATAATTATCAAGGAGTTGGCTCTATCTCCAGGTTTCCTTTTTCAGATCGCTGTGATAAGGCAAAGTTAACCTTTTTCCTGCTCAAGGTGTATCACCCTGGACCCTGAGCTCAACTCTTAGCTGGGAGTTATTTTGCAGGAATTACTAAGTGGTAAGAGACACAAATGAGAGTTTTTCAACTATTTATTAGGCATTCATCTGAAAGTTGAGACAGGCTTCAAATTCATCCAGCTGAGAACACGATTGCACAAGATCAGCAGTGGTTGTAATAGTGCATTAACCATACTTTCATACAAGTGCTGTAGGCATATGAGTAAGTAGCCGTTCCCTTAGCTGTTTGCTCTAGTTTTAAGCCTAGATCAGATGCAAAATTTTAGGCTTAAAAAGCTCCTTCAGGTGCCCAGTTCCAAGTACTGTCAATGCCCACCCCAGGGAGGTTTTGATACTGAGTCAGGCTGTAGGTATGTAGCCACTACAACTTACAGCCAGCAGCTTTCTGGAGCTGTTTGTTTGCATTTTTTCAGTAGCTTGATGCTGCTCCTCCCCTGCGTGACACACATCCACACCTGACCTCTTCAGTGTGTGAAACATTATGCAAAACCAGAGTACAACTGTTCTAGTTTTATTGTATTAAGATTGATGATTTCTAGTTTGAAATAAGCCATTTTACAAGCAAGCCTTCATTCGCTACTGTGATTAACGGTCCCTCCAGGCATTAGGCAGATCAGAATACCTGCTCTGCTCTAATATGCCTTGCAGAATGATTTAGAAGACCTTCAGGAGATATTTTTAATAGGTACTTTCACACACACACTTTGTAGAAGGCTTTCCAAATCTACCTCTGGCCTACATTTAATTAAATGTAAAGGCCCTTTACATTTTTTGGAGTGGCTGATCACAGTTCTGCAAATGAATCACCCTTTGAACAACTTAGTTCCCAATGCTGTCTCCTATCTACACATGCACATAACCCAACCTCAGTCTACCCCACCCCACAGATCTGGAGTTCTACCCGTGTCAAGAAGTTCTAGACAAAGCTTCTAGGATCGAGAGACTACAGACAAATTTCACACACATTTGTACAGCCTTATAAATAGTCCCTTTGTGGAATGCTGCTCAAAACACAGGCCACATATATTATTTTAACAATATAATTTATGGCTTTGTTATAACTCAACAAGCTAGACTTGAGGCTCAAAATATTGCACAGACAGACCAAGTAAACCCCAGGCTTTATATACACTTATCCCATGTGTATAGCCATACAGCATATGTCTCTTGTCTGACAGAAGACAGTTTGTGGGGAAAAAGATTTAAAATAGTTCAGATGTCATCAGCATGCAATTAAACATGCATCTAGAGGAAAAAAAAGTACATAAAAAAACCTCCCTTTCCTCCTCAGCAGGAAAACTGCTGTTTGTTTGTTTTACATTCAGCTTACTGAAAGAAAACTTTGGTTAACACATAACATATGCCATGGTTTTATAAGATAAATAATGAATTGCCACAGGAGCTATTCTGCAAAGATTTTGTCCTTATAAAAAGGAAAGAAGAAAATATGATGCAGAGGTATTTATACATATCTCAGCATTAGAACATTCAAGAAAACACTGGGCACCTAACACATTTGTATACTGTAGTAAGAGGGCCAAAAGTCATAGTTATTAAGTGATTCGGAGGGGCTGCATGATGACTGAGCCTCATTTATTTCAGCAAAACCCATTTAATCCTTCATTAAGAGTCCGTGCTGATAGTACGCTTAGACAGTGAGGGAAGAGTTTCATACCAAGTCACAAAGCCTCCGTCTTACTTCTGACCAGTGTTCCCTGTTGCGGTTGGCTTATCCACATCAGTATAAAACTGAGCAATTTGGTCTTTATACTTCTGTGCCACCACCGCTCTCTTCAGTTTCATGGTTGGGCCTGTGGGGAGGGAAACACAACACAGGGTTTTAAACAGGACCGTTTCCACAGGTGGTGTCGTTTTGAGACACAGATCAAGATTAGACTGAAACAAGCCTAGAGGAAGATTCAGAATGCACAAACAGGAGCCGACTTCTGTAGTGCTCTTTGTGATTAATAAAATCACCATTACTTCCCCCATGGGTTAGAAACAGCACAACTATCCAAGCAACAGTCAAGGCAAAACCAAATTGTAAGCACTGCTCAGCACCACCAGGCAAGTTGTTGCTGCCTGACAGAATTCGGAAGTACAGTAAAATCCACCCCACCTTGCTGGCACAGGAAGTCCTTCCCCAGATCTGCTAAACGAGAAAAACAGTAACGAGCTACATCAAATGCTTTTGGCCAGGCACCAGTGCTTTGAAAGGCCGTGATGGCTGACATTGCCTTGTGCTACCCTACGCTGCTGGAAGGGCCTCCATTTCCCCAAGTTTACATGTTTGACAATAAGGAATTATATAATACATTAAAAAAAAAAAAAAAAAACCACCCATGACATGGTAGAGCAAAAGAGAGGAAAGGCCTAGGGTGGGTTTGCGTATCAGAGGCTCTGGTTGCATTATCTGGCATCCAAAGAAAGCAATTGTGTGGGTAAGCCTAAATGCACCACCACTCACCGAGCTCTCCCCCCAAGAGAGAAAAGTCCTTTTCCAGAAGGACCCACTTCTGGACTTTCTGAGCATTTGAGACTGCTCTCTCATTGACTGCTGAAATTCCCTTCTGGATAGTGGCGTAGATAGCTTGGTCTTTGCTACTTATGATTTCAGAGACTTTGGTAGCCTTGCTGCCCAGTTTGCGGCAGTATTCAATAGCTTCTGGAGTGAGGTCATCTCCTGGCTCTCCATTTTCACTTACTTGGCACTACAAGACAGGTTAGAACAGGTAACTTCAGTATTACTAAACACTCGATTCCTTTTACACTAATAAGCTTTACAACCGTGGGAAGCTGCCGTATCTCCTTCCCCACCCCAGTACCAATTGTACAATTAATCAACCACTGTAGTCTTCAGAAGCTTGACACAAACCACTGCTTCAAATGAAAACTCGCTGAGGCAAAATGCAAATTAAACACCTTCGGATGTCCACAGACTCAACATATGTGTACAGTATTAAGGCGCAAGTGTGGTACAGAACAGCCCTTCCAAATTCTTCCTGTGCTATCCCCCTTTTCCTGGTCCACTGCTTTACTTTACTAAATCCCACTGCAGCACAACAGTCCATTGGAAATGGACAAGTGCAGCCCAACCAGCTCCAGGGCCTGGCTCAGCGCCTCTTCTGTAAGGGCGAGGAGGTTGGCAGTCAAGGTCTCACTAAGAAGCAATTACCAGCGTCCTAAAAACCACAGGCCTGCAGGGGCTCTCCAATCCTAGACAGAAGTGTCAGTGTAGGCCACCATGTATGCATCACTATAGAGTTTAAAGCCAGAGTCTTAAGAAATCACTTGACAGCTCGTTACCATCTAGACTACTCTGGGAGATACTGAAAAAAGGGTAAGAAAAGCAGAAGGGTTTCTTTATCAGTCTGACTATTGTGTCTTTTGCTTCTGTTTCCTTCTATTTTCTGTCCTATATGGTACAGAGAAAAATGGTTGCCCTGAACAGCAAAAGAATCGGATGATGATCCAATCAGATGGCAAATACTCATTTTCCTGTGTTGTTACAACTGGTGTTTGCAACTCAGCTAAAGCAAGTCATGCTCCATGCTGCCTCCAGTCTCTGGAAGAATAAGATACTGTAGAACATTCAACAGTTAATTATCCTTCCCACTGGAATTAAAGACATGCAAAATAATCTATGTCCTTTCAGCCCTATCCCATGGTAGATTCCCCATCCTATTTTCCATAGGCAGAATCAATCCTACCTTTAGCGTCAGAAGCATAGCAAGGAATTTTGCTTTGTCTCCAACCAACATTGCGTTGCTAATGATGGGAAGAGCCTCTTTTACAGCATCCTCAATTGGAACAGGAGGAATGTTCTCACCTCCAGCAGTGATGATGAGCTCTGGAAGACAGTCAAAATCTTGATTAATGCCTAGAGCTTCCCCCTTCCTTCCTTCCTTCACAGGCTGAAGTTACTTTATAGCACCTTTGTGTCCACACAGACCAAATTGTGAGTCCATGTCCCAACATTCTTGTAAAGCAGCCAACCAGAAGGGCTCTTGTCAGGCTAGGAGAGACAAGACTAAGGTATGTAAGCAAACAGCATGTCAAAAGCTGCTTTAATGCTGCAGAGATGTCTGTAGTTTGGAAACGTGGAGTTTGGAGTAGGAGCACCGGCACCTTAGTACTCTGCCATAGACTGTCATCTTAGAAAAGACATGCAAGTTGATACCCATGTTGTTCAGAAACTTCTAAGTCAAAACTTCACTGTGGCAGAGCAGAAAGTTTTAGAAAAGTTGCATATACAGTGTGATACAGAGCATAGGTGAACCTGCCTTTCTTGGCTGTCTTTCTTTTTAATGATTGGAGTCTTATGTGAAGTTGGATTTGTTTAGTGTTGGTCAAAGTGTTAGGCACCCAGGCTGCTCTATAAAATTGCTTTGCTGCAAGCCATTTTCACAACAAAGTTAACCTTTAATAGAAAACAACAGCTTAACTAGCAAATCTAGTTGAAACCGGACGGAGTTAGCAGTACACACAGTCAGACCTGGACAGGTCCAGCACTGCAGAACAAGCCCATGAGGCACTAACTACAGCTTCTGAAATCAAAGGATTTCTTCTTACTCTGCAAACTCGCTCTTTGGTTCAGAGGCCACCTCCCCTCTCTGATAACACACTGTACACACGCTGCAGGCATATTCATATTAAAAGCTGCAGTGGGAGAAGTGCTCTTTAAACATTCTCCCATGCAAGCCATGACACAGGCCCACTTAATTGGCACGATGTGACACATTGTATCATGGTACTGCATAACCTCGAGACAACAGCTTGGAAGCGAGGGGATGCATTACCTTTAATTCTGCCAGTGATGTAGAGGAATCCATCTTTATCATGTTTGCCAAGGTCACCTGAATGCAGCCAGCCATCTTCATCAATTGCCTCTCTGGTTTTTCCTTCCATGTTCAAATAGCCCATAAAGATGTGTCTTCCTGAGAAGCAGATCTCCCCGTTGCCCTCACCATCTGGGTTATGAATCAGTGTCCGGCAGCCTGCCATTTCCTTTCCACAGCTTAAACAAAGAGAACACAAACCCAACTTTTTTTTTTTCCAAATGCAATAGCTAAACAGCTGAGTGAAGATTATAGCAGCACGCACTCAGGCCAAAGTGTTTGAACAAAGCCAGGCAGCCTTTTATTACAACTGCTTCAGCAGGGAATTTATAAACTTAAAAGGTATCTGCTTATGTAATAGAAATGACAAAAAAAGGTTATTATTGCAGAGAGATCAGTGCTCACACACCTGGTGTTTTCCATGTATTGTTCTTGAACACCTGAGGCTTCCAATTAGAAGATTTATGTTCTTGATAGCAAACTATTACTGATGGTGGTATTTACTCTGTAGACTAAACACTTGGGGACTGAACAAGCCATTCAAAGCAACAGCAGTTTGTTCACAGCCTTTATTAATTTGATGTTAAGGTGGATTGTAGGCTAGAATTACTAATTCTTCTTACCTCCCATAAATCCCCTGCTTCCTCCTCAGTTCCTAAAGAACCCAGGCCAATTCAAATTTAAGTAGCACTGCTGTTGTCCTTGGCAAATCTCTTCATCTCCCACATGCAGCCAAAACAACTGGCTCCCTAGGTTTTTTTTAAACCAGCAACAAGACTCTAGGGCAAGTTGAAAGAGTTGAGCCGCATCCGGTGAGACAGACAAGTCACGCAAGGGAAACCTTAAAGGAGCTCAGCTGCTCCCCATCTGCAGTGCCCTACCTGCAAAAGGATATTTACCTGGTAAGCTTGAACGCGTGAGGCAGAGAGATCGTGTGAGGCCCAGAGCTCTCGCTCATGCCGTACAGCTCATACACAGGAATGTTCAGACTCAGAAAAAATTCTAGTGTCTCTCTGGTAATTGGAGCCGCTCCTGTGTAGCACTTTGTGCACCGATCCAGTCCAAGAGCCTTTCGAACTTTCTTATATACCAAGTGCCTGGCTAAGCGGAAGTTCACCGGGACTTCAGTATTCCTGTAAAAGAAAGATTACTACAAAATCTCAGATAAAAAGTAAAGCTCCTCCCCACTCCTCTTCTCATCCTCCTCCAATTTTAATTTCTTCATTTAAAAAAAAAGAAAAAAAGAAAGAAATCCTTCTCCCCCCACCATGCAAGCTCCAAGCCTCGTTACCACCGCTACTTTTGGTTTTTATTATCCATGAGTCCTGGCCCATTACATGCAATACAAGTTCTGATCTGATACTAGTGTTCTGCTAAGATTCATAACACCTCTTAAATGCAGGTTGTAATTACCCGTTCATCTGTTTCAGGTTTGTCTGCAACCCGACTTCCTTGGCCCACGATGCCACTTTTCTTTTGAGTGCAGATGATTTTGCGCCTACACATTTCATTTTTTCTTCCATTTTTTCCCAGACACGAGGAACTCCCAAAAAAGCAGTTGGCCTCACCTCCCGCAGGGTGTCTATCAAAGTGCCCTAAGTGAAGTAGAATTTAATACAGCTTTCAGAACCACTTTGGTATGGACCTCAGGTCAGCACTGGTCACTAGCCTAGGACTAGGACAGAGGCCTAGGACTCTGCCATCAGTTTTTAGAAATCACTCCGATTTTAAACAGAAATGCCATCACAGCTGAGTGTAAACAAAGCATCGCCAGACAATACCAGCCCTCATCTTGCCATGCTCCGCAAGAGTAAAGAACCCCAGAGATATTCAAGCACCACAGTGGTTTTGAAGAGACAGCAAGGGTCGATGTTTTCAATGCCCATGCTGACACAGCATCAAGGCAAGAATCTCATCATTCTCTTCTCAGGACATAGATTTAATTGTGGTGGCATTTTGCAATATGGACAGAGCAAATACAAATTCATTGCTCAACCATGCCGTTAAAGCAGAGAACTAGTGTCAGGTGAGATACCAAGAAGCTCCTTGTTGTGAAGTGCTTGGTCAGCTCATCCTGGCTTGTAATACAAAGTCAAAAAGCAAAGGTCAGACATGCAACACTCTTCAAACCAACAGATCCTTAAACAGGAGCAATCTGCCACTACGCAAATAAACCGAGTTAATCTTATGATTCCAAAAGCCGTGTTAAGTCATCTAAGTTTGTTTTAAAGCATCCATCCCCAGCAACAAACAGGTGTATGGGTATAGGTTTTTTATTATCTTCTATTTTACCTTTAATGCATCTGGTTGAGCAAAGAAAACCTGTGCACCAAAAGTTAATGGCAACCAAATATCTAACATCTGTGCAGCAATGTGACTGAGGGGCAGATAGCTGATCACCGTCTCTTGCTTTTCTGCAGCATCTGAGAGTTGTATGCAACGCCCCACTGTCGCTGCGGTCCATGTCAACTGTAACAAAAGGACCCAATTTAGTATTAAGTGACAGCTGTTCTGAGCAGGTACAATACAGACCATGCAGTTCACAAGGCAAGATTTAGACTCCCTGTGATTTTAAAATCAGGTATGCCCTTCAGCTGATCTCTACTTTACCTCCCTCAGCACCCCCCAAGCGCACAGTTTTTGGAACATGCATCTATCTGATAGCAGTAGACAAGGATACTTGCATTGTCATGACTGAGCATTACTCCCTTTGGCTGTCCAGTTGTTCCTGAGGTATATATTAGCGTGCAGCACTGGTTAGGCTTCTGTGACTCAACGATATCCGTGAGATTATCTGTTTCCTGATCGGCAATGTTCATGAATTCCTCCCACTGTATACAGAAGAGAAGAGCTTGATCATTTTGTAGGCTTTCCCATATGAAATTAAACCCTTTGCTACACATGAAGAGAAGGAAACTTATTCAGGTTATTAGAGTGACAAGAAATCTAATCGCAAAGCAATAGATACATAAAACACTAGAATCCTATGTCCAAACTCAGTACAAACAGGTCTGGCAGACTTTGTAAGAGGTTGTGAAAGATGCAGTATTAGCCCCATGGTGTTTTCTGGCTGCCACAGGAGGCAGGGAAGGAAACAGAAAAGGAGAGAGTTCTACCTTGAAGAAGCTTCCTAGTTCTGTAGCAATTACTTCCTACAGTTGTACTTGTACCTTGACTAATAGAATAGTTCCAGAAGCTTAGCGTAGCAACGCTGCGGTTGCACTTCAGTGGGAGAGGACGACTCTCGAGGGGGTGATTTTTGTACACCCAAGGTACAAACCTACAAACTAGCGCCAACAGGAAGAGAGTACTGTTGTTCATATGAATGCAAGATCTTATTTTTGAACGTACTATTCTTAAATGTAGGAAATTACATTTAAAACACTGGTCTTTTGCAGGCACGCTGCACTGTAGCAAGCTTGGTATCCACTGAGAGTGCCAAGTAGAAATAACTCTGGGACCTTACACTGCCTAGCAGAGGTCAGTACGCTGGCACCCTTCCCTTCCAACAGGAACTGTCAAGGTTTGAACAATAATAAAGATCTACCACTTCAGCTAGGCAAGTGATCCCTCACCAAAACCAACAGGAACTCCGATTATGACAGTCTCATGGAAGGGATGGTTGCTTGCAACCCATCAGGCTAAATACTGCCAATATTTACAAGCCATCAGGATGGCCAGTACTTACAGAATACAGGTTTGGTCTCTTCTCCCTTGGCTCTTCCCCATACATGATTATAGCTTTCAGAAGAGGTAGTTTATGCTCAACCTGTGTTAAGAATGGAGATTCATCAGAAATGCTTAAAAGGAACAAGCAGGATTTACTCTAAATAACCCACTAGTGAACATGCAACTATCTACACAATGGAATACACTACTGCTACTTGCCGTTTTAAGTAAAGTTAAGAGAATCTTGTGCTATTGAAAAAAGAAAGGGAAGTTTCAGCAGAGACAGTAATCATTTGGACTGGGATGTTGCCAGACAGCCTAGGGGGTTTTCAATTGTTCAGTTTGGCTTGTGATATTTTAAGCTTGAGGCTTTGCTATACTGTGAACCGACCATTTAATTTCTCCTAGTGAGAGTTAGCACCAGTGACCGCTTGTCTGGCTTGAATGGGGAACACACCAAGTAGGCTTGATCAGTTCACCTCTGCTTTCAGACACAGCATTTCCCACAGGTATCTTTACCCTCCCACATCTGTCAGGAGGATGCTGTAGCCTCCAACCATTTTAACAAGTGTATTTACTTCTAAGATTTTCTGCAGCTGTTTATGGTTTTCCACAACGATAATGTTAGCACTACAGTTCTCTGCTACATAATGGCAGGCCTCAGGAGAGCTTGTAGTGTAGATACCAACAGCAAGTCCACTACAAAAACAAAACAAAGCAAAATGCAAAATTAGCAGATAAGTAGAGTCATTGACAAAGAATCAGCCTGTTTTAAATTTTAACAGAGGAAAAGCTTTAGGAAGAATATCCCATAAAACAGAACAACAGGAAGTAGAGGGCTTAGTTTCAAGAGGAAAGGCTCTGTTCTGAGGCATGGGAAATGTCAAAATAGTGTAAGGGGCTAAAGTCTCTCATGGAAAAAAGCTATCACAATTCAGTACTGTGAATCTCTAACCTATCCCAGCATCATATTTTTAATCAAAGTGCAAATAAGCATGCTTCTGGATTAACCTACTGTTCAGTTTGTTTTGAGAGAAGTATATGGCTAAAAAAATTATTTTTAGTCTCATTAATTCATAATCAAGTAAAAGGATGGTTTAGGCTTTAGCTATCCTCATTAAATTCAAATTAAGCAGCAGTGGTTTTTTTGTTTTAATCAAAAATGGCTTCTCATGTAATACGGAAATTACTATCTGAAGGCTAAACTATAATGCATGTTAAGAGACAATATTCATTCTTACCCTGCAAGGATCGCTCCAATGTCAGCAATAAACCACTCCGCAGAATTAAATCCCAAGATGCATACTCCATGGAAACGCTCTAGTCCCAACTGTAAACAAGAGATGAGATTACAGCAATCTTGTTTTCCCACCGAAGAATGCTTAGAATTAATTGACAAATCTTTGCTGCGAGCACAATGTCAAGAGAAAAGTTCATGCTATTAGATGGGGTAATTCGTATTGAAAGAATCCCTCAGACTTAACATGGAGTCAGTCAAGTTTCACATCAGACATTGTCCTACTTTATCAGTAGGCAGGGAAGAAAATTTTGCGTAGGTCTGCATTCAGTATGACCAGCTTACTAACACAAACAATATTATAAAGCTGCAATCTAGCTAGTTATCAGTTTGCTTTGTGGTCTTGGGCTGGGAAGGAGAAGGTAAGAGGTAAGCTAGACAACACCTGCTGAGAGATATAGTCATTTAATACAGGTGAGATATATCAGACATTATTAATGTCAAGAACAAGTCAAAGGCATTTTGCTATGAAATTCCAAATGTTGAAGTCCAAGTCTTTAAAACCACTTCAACCGTTCTCTCTGGTTTTGCACCACGGAGAGCAGAATTATGTACACTGGAAGCTCCCACAGTAGGAGGGAAAAAGAGAGACCGTGACTTCAAGAAATGAGACTTTATAATGATAACAGGAAATATATGTAATGGTTGTTTCTCTCCCCTTCTGAGTGGCTTAACACCCAACAGTCCAGCCAAAAGGCTCAGCCAGTTTTGACATTTAAGTTGGATTCATACGCATCCCTTGAAGTTTTTCCTGGAAAGATTAAAATTTACATGCCTCACAAGGGGCTTTGTTCAGGTTTGCCAAATGTCTCAAACACCTCCCCTTTAATGTTTTCATACTCACTTTCATTTAGTTGAATGGGAAAGCAGCTTGTAAGAATTTAAACAAAAACATTGTGATAATTGCCAAGATGTTTATGGCATTTTCAAGTATTTCCCTGTCACTTTAGGACTCGGCTACACCCAGAGAATTTGCAGGTTTAAGACACGGTTGACTACAGCCATTCCAGCAGTCTAACTGACTGAAGGTGATGAAGGAGGGGAATTCAACAATCATTTACCTTCAGAAAGCTTTTTGCTGCAGTCCAGCATTCACCGTAGTACCTCTTATACGATATCCTCGTCCAACGGCCATCCTTTTTGTATGCAAGGGCATAATGATTACCGTATTTTCTAACAGCTTCTTCAAATAGCTCAAGAACTGTCTTTGGTTCCTCACTGCCTATGCCATGTTCTTCCATCCTCAGTTTGACTTCTCCATCTCGTTGTGTTGTCCACACACTGGGGGTAGGAGGTGCAAACACTAGTTTGAAAGAAAAGTGTTCAACATCTTGTATTTAGAAATCACTTGCTGCCATAATAGAAACATGTACATATGTGTGTGTGCGCGCATGCACGTGTCAAACGTATGAAAGCAAATGCTAGTATGCACCTTTCTTATGACTTATTTCTTGTCAAGTTTGCCATATGACTCCCATTATTTTAGACCAGGACTAACAGATGAAGCCTCAAAAGCCATTCAAAATTTTATGTTTCCCTTCTTGTTTACCTCCCCCTTTAATCTGTTTAACAGGATCACCCTGTTCTACGCTAAAGCTCTTGTACACGTAACTGTGGCAACTTCCTGCAACGGTCAAATACGCTCTACTTTTTTTATGACAGAAGCACATGATTATTGGTAGATACGCCTTAGGTAGTGACACAGCCTATTTTACTCCTTAAAGTAATCACCAGTGCTTCACAGCCTAAGTTCAAGAGGCTTCTGGAGAGACTATCCTGTAATTTCGAGTCTTCTTCCATTGTTATGGCTTAGTAAATTTCTCTCTCTCATTTAAATAATAATTCTAGGCACACAGCAGTAACTAAAATTTCTTTCTGTTTACCTTTGCCATGGAACATGTCTGTCTGAGATCCCTCTGCCTTGGTATCTTCAACTGTCTCAGCGCTGTGGACCTCAACAATTCTGCAAGGCAAAAGCAATTAACACTGGATAGACTTTAACACACTGGCTGAAAAACAATGCAAGTTCATTCACATTGTTCAGATGTTCATTTCAGAGAACTCTATCATTTAGTTATATTAATCCTTGGATGCCAAACAAGGACTAGCGGTTCCCGATCTTCTGTAGTTGGCTTTATTATTCCTTTTACTAGCTCAGTTTGCATGGATGGCAATGTTACAGCCCCATCTCAGAACACCTGCAAGCTTTGCCTGCGTTGTTTTTACACACCCATGTGTGTTGTCCTAATTGTAACTATCCTTTCAGATAAGCTGCAGAAGAATCCATAAACATGGCATCCAGAAAGCAGCCAGAATTTCACACCACAGGTCTGCTGTATGTGCCTGAAACAAAGAGTCGACAGCAGTGAGAAAGAGAGGGGCAAGAAGTGGCAAGCAGAAATTGGTGCTTTTCTTGGCAACATGCGAGTCTAATGAAGGGGGCAGGCCCCAGCAGCCTTACTCCTACGCAGTATAATAATCACATTAGTAACCTTCTGGGAGAGCCCCCAAAGATTTCCTGCAGAAGACTAGGCCAGCTGAAGAGCAGGAAATGTTTTTAGCAGGAAATCTTCTTCTCATAGGTATTCCTAATAAAGTCACTACATCAGACCCCACCAGACGTTTGTGAAGAAATTGAAACAGTCTCAGACATCTCCTGGTCTTCAACTACGCTCATCACAAGGAACTTGTACCAAAATACCAGTTGACAGTTGCCTCTTTTGTTTTCAACCTTGCAAGATCTGGTAAAAGGCCATGCGCCAGCTTTCGTAGACCACAGTTCCTCCTCCTCCTCTTTCCAAATAAAAGAACTTTGTCAAACCCATAAGTAATGAGGATACGGAATAATCAAGTCACATGTCCCACTCTTCAGACTGCAAGTTGGAAGCTACATCCTGTGAGATTTGCTGCTTGATTCTTTGTGCTCTGCTCCCTACAATGACACCTCCCACCTCCGACTAACAGAAAGGTGACACTTGTTCCCGTACCCTGGGCTAATACCCTACTTGTACCATCATCTGAGCACTAAGGTCCAAGTTTTAGTCTACCCAAAATTATATCCCAGAGAAACAAAAGTTCCATCTTGCCTTACTGAGCAGTCCATCCAGTTCTTTGCTCCAGGCTGTCATGAAGGTGATTGTTTCTTCACATCAATGCCAGATATTTACTCTTCCCCATTGCAGTTTTTGGTGAGGTGCCTTTTTCTTTAAGTACTGACCCTCACATTTCAGAGGGGAGAGCACCTCCCGGTGTCCCCACCTGGGGCCTGGAAAAGCCGTGGTCTTCTGGAATGCACCCGGGTCTCATGACATCACAGACATCTGCCCACCAACTTACCCAAGCCCTGCGCACATCCCTGTATATCTATGGGGGCAGTTCTGTGACAAAAATAAGTCCCAATATCTGTCTATCATTATCAGAACACACTTGCAAATAGGCAAGTGCCTCTTTGGCATGGGACAGAATCGGTTCCATGCAAAATCCTCAGCCTAATTCTGACAGGGTTCCACCTAAACGTCACAGTTTCCTCCCTTTCTACTAAATAGAGAAGACAAATCAGCACAAGGTACTATGTGAATTTCAGCATAAAGAGCAAACTGCCTCTATTACATTTTCTCCGAATTTGTAGGGGATGGTAAACTATAGTTGCTTTGGACATTGATATCACAGGATTTAAGGCATAGAGAAGATGTAGTATTTCAAGAAAACAGTTAAGCTGGACATGGCTAGTCCTGTGTACTGTCCAAAAGCAGAATTGTCTCTCCGATCTAATCTGAAAACTAGAAACCAGAGTAGTAAATCAAATTTTTTTTATTCCCCCAAAGGGGTTACTAGATCTTTCTTACTCTGCATTTCCTCATCATTACTGAGAACATTTTTCAGAGCACAGATTAATCTTCACTTGCAATAGTTCTGCATCATTTCACCACCTGCTTTCATAATCAGAGCATGCAAGTGATCCAGTAAAATAACCAGAAAAATTTCTCAGCTATTTCCCTTACAATGAATGAAAAGCTGTCCGTTTCTCCCCCTCACTATATGCAATTCAAATATTGCTTGAAAAAATTAGCTAAAGAGTGTCTTGGAAGTCTGTCAGCTACATCCCATTATGCTGTGATGAGATTTAGACCCTTAACTATTAATCTGCTCTTTAGCAAGAGGCTGTTTAGATTTGCAGATGGATTAACACATTGTCTAGGTTGATAAATATCAACATATGTATTGCAAATAAGCTATCCCCAATAAAGACACACCTCTGGTTACAGTACAGCAACGTTTCACAAACAAATGTATTTACCTGGTAGGTACTCTAAGTATTTTAGAAGTGCCTTCCCAATTAAGTAGATTTAACAAAGTTCCTTTATGAGAGGTGATCTTTCTGACTATGCAAAATATTCTACCATTCCTATGCTTTAAGTATATAGCAAATGCACACTTTATTTCATAAGCCAAGCTCTGGACTCTGTATGGTAACTATGTAACTATGTACAAGCAAGTAAAATTCTGTTCCTCTTCTCCTTTTGAGGTAGCTAGATTGTAGATCCAACTTCCAAATTTTGAAAGTAGTACCAAATGTTTGAAATTTCTTCCAAAAAATCTTAATGCCCCAATTAATCTAAATAAACATCCTAAAATAAAAACTATATCCTATGCATACAGTCACCACAGAGAAAATAAAATCTCAAATTAGACAAACCTAGCTGAAGAGTTGACCAGTACATCATCCAGCGACACCTCACATTTCCTTTGAGCATCCAAATTAAGATAAGCCGCAGGGACTGGTTCTGCAAGTGCCATATGTGTATCTGACTCGCACAGCGTTGTCCCTGTAAAAATAGTTTTTAAAAATGAAAACAGAATCAAATGCCACAGTGAAATCAGTTTCCATTGATGCAGCTATCTGATCAAGGCAATCCCAAAGCAGACATGATTCAAGGCTGCTGTATTTGCATTTCATACTTGTATTTGTATTTCATAATACAGTAAATTCTAATAATAGTGGATTAAGCTCACTTAACATCATGCTTGGCTCATCTGAAATGCCTAATCAGAAGTAGAATATATATCCATTCTCACATCCAAAAATGAGCATGACATTTGCAGTTTTTAAGAGGTACTGTGAGGCTAACACTTAAATTTTACACTCTTTTGCCCAAAACATTGCCGTTCAGCTCTCAGACCTCCCCCCAAAACCAACCACTGCACAGTTCCGCTTTTAGTCTTACAGTGCATTGTCTGTGCTTTTGTGCAGTCTCTCCTCTCCGCAGCCTCTCAGGATGAGCACAGATGTGTAATATCCTTTATTTTTAAACTAGCGCCCACAAGGCAGATCTATAGCATCTTATGTCATGTGTTCCCTGCCTTGCAATTGGAAGTGGCCCATCACCCCACACCAGGCTCCTTATAAGGCAGCTCCAGTCATGTGCCTCCTGCCTGCAACAGCAGGGCACACAATGAGTTTTTAAGGCGCGCTGGGATGGTTGAGGGTTTCTTTTTCCCTACCTGGAACACACCCACAAGAGCTGCGAAGGGACGCAGCCCTGGGCTGCCGCAGAGCTCAGTGCTCTGCATCCAGCTGCATTTGTGCACACTAAAGACTGAATCTGCTTTTGTAAAAATCAGCGTTTGACAGACGTATTTTTGGCAGCTTCCAAGCTGCTTTCAGTGGGTGTTTCACACTTGGCCACTACAAGGTTTCATCACCTAAAGGAAGTATTTTCTAATACTGAAAGCAACATCCATTTTGTTCAAGGTTTACATTCATCGAAGGCCTTTGATGCTTATGACTCGACAGGTTGAGCTTTTATCACTTCAATGAAATTCTAAGTGATTGGAGAGGAATCTCATTACCTTTTTAAAAAGTGCATTTTAGCTTGCTATTTTGTACCTGCATTAGACAGAAGTAATTTAAACAGGCAATGTGAAAAGCGTATTTGTCTGAATGACGACAGACCTTAGCTGAAGGAAAGATCCCTTTTTATCTAATGAATCAGACACTGCTAAGCAGGGGCTGAAAGAGGAAGTGACTCTGCAGCTTTCTGTCTCTGACAAGGATGGAGAAAATCATGGTGAGCTGCAACCTATAGCACGCTGACCTGCTTCTAGCTCAGGAGAGCACACACCCCCTATCTGTTCCCTTACCTGCACAAGGACACGATGTTGCTTAAACCATGATCTGCTGCTACAGGCTAGAATTCACACACAATACAAGAAGAGTTTAATTAATAAGGAGCTGCGAGAGCAGTGTCTCGAAAATCCCATCTCTGAAGCTCTGAGATAAATGGCAGACTTTGCTCAAAACCCCATTCTAGACTGGAACACCAGAGTGGTTTATTCTGTTCTTTTAATAAAGCAGCTGGGAGAAAGACATCTTATCTCTACAGAGTAACCTAGTGCTAGTAACACTCACCCAGAACTGTGAAACATGGGTTTAGTTCCCTCCCCTGCCTGGAGGAATTCAAACCCACATCTAGGAGAATGTGCTAGCTACCAGACTGTATGGTGCCTGTCTGGATGTTTCACTACCACCTCTCTTACACAGGAAGAGTCCTAGTCACGAGGCCCCCTTTCTCAGTGCCTTACACGCATTTCTTCCCCAACACCCTCGCAAAGACAGCAAGGAATTTAAGATTCCCCCTTGCCCCCAAAGGCAGCTTTTCTCTCTGCACTAATTATAGCCTTTCCCTTGCCACCTGCTTGTTAAGACAGCAAAGCAGTTTCAAGAGAAAGGGTGAAGGTGTCCTCACTGCAGCTACCTTGCAGCATAGCTGGGCATAATCTTGGGGGGCCAGAGACTGGTCGGAATCATATTGGTCAAAGGAAGAAATTGAACTCAGTCTCTCTTCTTCCAGACAAGCGCTTTGACCAGCAGGCTGCAGGTCTGTCCCCTGTGCTCGATCACTCAAGAGGAAAAAGCACTACAAAGTGGAGAAAATAACTATTCTGCCCTCACTGTGCTGTGCGCATGTGCTGTTCACAGAGACTTCCCAGTACTGGCCACAATGCTGACAACACACCTACAGAATGGCAGCACCTCCACGCATACAATACAGTAGAACTTTTGGAGCATCCAAATACACTCGCACCATAAAACATAAGAATGCAAGCAAAAAAATGAAGTGCAGTTCAACTGTGCAAGTTCCCCTGTGAATCTAGGCCATAGGAATTCCAAATCAGTCATGCAATTTACGTAACAAATGCCGATTAGAAACAAAATTCTGCCAATACACTGATGCTTTCATGGTTTTCGGGATTTTTTTTTTTTTTTTTTCCTGAATAGCTAGAGACTTGAGGCTGGAGTCAAGATACCACGTGCTGCACACTATGTGAACTGTACAGACAGTTCCTGCCCAAAAGGTTCCATGTGTTTTTCCTCCCCTCAACTATAAATCTGAGGTAGGTAAAAAGCCTGCTAGTTTACTGATCATACCACGTTGTAAGAGGTCTCCATAGTTATTATAACTAATTGTTAAAGAATATTGGACTGAAGCTGTCTAGAATTAATCACTTAGCATAACTTGCTTAGCATTAGTAGCTAAATCTGCTGAAGCCTTAGGCCTCGAGCTGTGAACTTTCAGCTAGATATGCTGAACTTTTATCTCGTTAAGTAAAAGAAGGCTCCAGAGCTGGTTCAAGTTGGAGAGATGGGGGGAGGGAACCGTAGAGAGAAATAAGCAGTTTAGCATTAATGAGCACCAGCAGGGAGATGGACTTTAACCTAGGACACAGAAGAAAAAAAAACAAAGGAACCACTGATTCTGGAGGACAAGATAAGGAAGCAGAAGACCCAGACAACTATGCGAGAAAGAAGTAACCACAAAGACTGGTTCCGAGGGACAAGATAAGGGAGTATAAGAGCCATCAACTACGCAGAAGTGAGATAAGAAGTAAAGAACACACCTGGAAACTACGGAAAGGACCAACTGGGAGCTAGAAGACCCTGAACTCTAATATTATGATTGGTTCAGAACTATGGGGTAGATACTAGACTGGAAGGGTATATATACCCAGGGATTTGTTCAAACGGGTTCCCTCTCCGGAGGCACCCAGCTCGAGCTGTTATTTGCCACTGTACCACTTATAGTAAATCAGTTTGTGATACTCCATGTCTGAGACTCTGCTTTGGGAAACCTAGTGTCAAGAAACTTCTGTAACATAATGCAGCTGTTGTAAAGTATAACAGTCAGTAAATCACTTACACAAGAAGTATTATGCAAGGTCAGTCAAGTTTTCCATGAAAGAGACTCTCTGGACTCATTCCACTTAAATAAAAGGTTGTTGTCTGAGAGTTAAATAAATTGTCTTGCCAACTGTGTCCTTTATTTGCACATTAATAACGACTAAGTCAATATATTAAGACAATGTCACAAAGTTTTCTCCAATTTAGAATAGCTCTGAGGATTTCCTAGTAGCTGAACCAGACAGTTTCTATAACTGCGTCCAGTTCTAGTCAAAAAAGTTAAGCAATACTGTGTACTGCAACCTGATGGCTAGTCATCTTTCACTCCACCTACTATGCAGTGGGGTGAATCTGAAAGTATTTGGGTATTTAAAATTAACTGATTTCAACATTTAGAAGGTACACGTCTTTATAGCAGGAAGCTGCTAGCAGTTTTATATTACTGCTCAGCAGTAACCATCCACTTTTTAAATTTTAACTTTGTCAGAGGCCACCAACCTTACAGAACGCTCAGCACGTCCACCCCCTTTTCCCCTAAATCATCCTGAGCAGCTTAAGAGGCAAAGAAAAGTATTACTACATCTTCCTCTCCCTTCTTTCTTTGTTCACTTGCTGCAAGTTTACAGTAATGGTACATGATCAGAGTTTCACAACCACATTTCCCAAATATTGACAAAGCAGCTGGTGCAAGTTGCGCGGGATCCAAGAAAACGCGTGTGTTTGTGCCATGACTGAATAACCCAAGAGCATTTAGCTCAACTGGACTCTTATTCATGTTCTCTCAGGTTCCATATCTCCTTATTTTTTTTCCTGTTTTACCCATAGGATCTATGGAATCCTACCCATTTTCCTATTATTATTAGATCTGCTAAGCAATTTAGCTAGCACTTTTGTTCTGTGAAGCTTAGTTACAAGCACAGCTGTTCTATATGAGCCATAACAAAAATAAACACACGCTTGCCAGGTCCAGGCCACAGTTTTTATGGCAGCTCTGCAGGACTGTGTACAGCTCAGTAGGATCATGGATGGTCCTGTCCTGCCACACACTGTTTCTGGAGGAGTCCACATACTATGATGCATCCCATTTGTTCAGTAACATAAACACCACACATCTAAACAAAAACCTGATGGAAGAAACCTCCCTTTTAATGAAGTCTGTGTGTCAACATTAAGTCATTTAAACATAAAGGTCTTTTTTTCTGCTTTGAGAAAAAGAGCTATAACCTAGAAGAACTGGAAGTCTGTGAACTATTTCATGGAAACAGCTTTGGAGCTTCACTTACAAAACAAAATAAAAATTTGACTACATGCAAACAATACAGAAGTGAAGGTTTCATTTACAACAGATTCTGAACATGCCTTTACTCAAAACACATGGAGAACTTTAAAAACATCAGTTCAAAGTCAAGTTCATCAGTCATCTCTTAACATTTGCTAGTATAGGTTTACTTTGTTTCCTGCTGCTGCTTTATTTTCTTCTTACTCACAAAGAGACCACATATGATCCTGCCTGATTTTCCCTGTGCAGATCAACTTTAGGAGCTTGCCATATTATCCCACTGTCTTTCCAGATTTCCACCAAAATTGGAACTCTGACTTTTTGTTTGTTTTCTTTAAAGATTTATTAAATATAGGAATTGTTAAATAATTAAATGAGGAAAAAGAGGATAAGCAACAAATGACTTTCCCTCTTTTAGATAAATTCCATTTATAAAAGGGCAGCAACATAAACTTTCTGAACAACGAAGTCATCTTCCTAGACAGTGCCACTGACTACGGGTGAGCATACGGTTGTACTGTAAAATGCTCTGGTGCCCTCTGGGTTTACCTTGATACATGGCAGAAGGAGCAGAGAGAACGTGAAGAAAATTAAACCCAAACCTTAGGAGGATGATACCAGATCAAGCTCTTGAATGAACTGCAATGACTGCAGATAAACATTTGAGTCCACTGCAGCTACTTCAGAGAGCTGATTTTTTAGTTTAACAAAACTGCCAACAGTAAGATATTTCCATAAGGAGATTTAGTTACAGAACATGTAAGGTTGTCGGCTAGACCCCCATAGTTTCCCTATCCTGAGCAGGGTGCCTGTGTGTACCGAACACTAGAGGGCTTAGGGGACGAGCCAGGATCCATCAGCAGGACCCAAGCAACGCAGTTATTCCGCCACGTAAGCCACCACGTAACTGGTTATTTTCAGCTTTATGTAATTATTTTTCCAGAACACTGGGATATTTTAGGTGAATTCCCCAGCAAAGTGGCTCACCAGAAGGCTGTTTTAAGTTCCTCTTTCCTAAATTGCTATTCATTTTACTATGTGATCAGCATTCATTTGCTTGTGGAAGGGAAATCCCCTCAAACACAGAATAAAGACAACTTCAGAAGCACCCGAATGTATTTTCAGAGACACATCATCTGTGTTTCTGTCAGCTTTCACAATATCCAAGACTCTAATCTCTGCTTAAAGTTCAGTCAGATTCACAGTTTGTGGTGCCTCTAACACTGAACATTTGAGTCACTTAATGTTATTTTACTATTTGTATAGGTGAGGTAATTTCTTGCATAAGTTAATAGCTCATAATACAGGGGAGCAGCCTATGCTTGTCTCAAAAGAAAAAAAAAAAAAAGAATAACCAACTCCCCTGCAGGAAGCCAGCTCTCATTACCATGTTACCAAAAAGCAAACCATGTTCAGGATATCATTGCCCTCAAACCAGTTGCTAATGTCTCTTGCTTGCCCACCTTTCTTGCTCTTGATATAGCAAAAATAATTTCTACATAAACACATGCAATTCAGTGCAGGAAGACAGAAGCTGAACAAGGCAGAATTTATGATAGCTATTCATAGCACAGGAGGAACTTACGGAACTTCTCTCTCATTTAACTTTCATTTTAGCATTTTCCATTAACCTGGAGCTCTGGCCCATTAACAAAACAGAAAGTTCTAAATAATTTTTTTATTATTACTGTTAGGTCAAAACATTTCAGCTTCCATTTGCTAAGCCACCTCATTCATGAAAGCGTGAAGTAGTTTCTGGAGCTGACAGAAACGTGGCTCATAATTTCACAATGAAAGAGCGAGAACCTCCAAAACTGATCTGTTCAGCATTCAAGCATGATCACTGTTTGAATCTGACAGCCAACAACAGCTTACAAAATTATAAGTCTGTCATTGAGCACATTTAGAAAGTCCTGAAAATACAGTGGCACCAAATACTGCTGGAAAGAAAAGAATTTTGAGATCTTGCACCAAGATCTACACAGTCACGTAAATAGACAACTCTGGCCAAAAGACATGTGATTCATTTTCATGTAACAGCTTCCAGATAGCAAATGAAACATTACCAAAGCATATGAACCTGCTGTGAGGGTCACAAGAGCCCAACCACAACACATGCAACAGGTTATTCAGAAATGGAAAAAACAGGTAAGCTGGTTTGTCAGACACAAATGATGCTAGTACCAAGCAACTGGTCGTGTACAGCAGTTATCTTTTTTTTTCCATAGTAAGTTTTCTCTGAGGCGAGAGAGCAACTCACAGCCAATTTCAACAGCATCAGTAGGAATTGCTGCAACAAGAGTCTAACGAATTAAACCACGCCTGCCACATGTGGCTAGCTACAAAGAGAAAAGAGGGACAGGGCTGAAAACTGGCAGGTATGGCAGGAAACACAGCACACGGCCCGATTCCTCAAGGAGCGCATCAAAACGGCTGGTAACGCAACGAGGCGAAGCAGCAGCATGAGGCTCAACGGACTTTCTGCTCGTTTACACAAACTCTGAAGCAAAGCCGGTTCCCCCCCCCCCGGGCCACGCCGCCCGCCGAAGGGGCTGTTTGCGATGCGGAGGCCCGCTCTGAGGAGAAACGGGCCGTTATCGAGGCTCGCAGGGCCAGCAGCGGGGCCAGCTGACCCGACACCGCGCGGGGTCGGCGGTTAGCTCGACCCGGCCACGACGACCCGGAGGGCGGCCGAGCGGGACCGGCTCCAAGGCGCCGGGCCGCAAGCCCAGCTTCCCTCGGCAGCTCGCAGCCCTCACGTTTTCTCTTCCCAGGCAGTTATTCAGCCCGCGGAGGGGCTGTACCAACCCCCCGCCCGCCCTCAGCGGCGGGAGAGGCGGGGAGGCGGCGCCCCCTCGCGCACGCGCCGTTACCTCAGGAGCGGGCGGGCGGGCGGGCGAGCGAGCGCGCGGCGACCCCCGTTCGGCGCTGCAGCGGCTGCCGCACGCCGCCACGCGAGGCCCCTTTAGAGCGCTCGTGGCGGGGGGCGGGGCCGCCGGGGGGAAAGGGCGGGGCCGCACGGGTGTTTCCCCCCTCCCCCGCTTGAAAATCCCGCGCCACGCGCCCCATTGGGCGCCGCGGTGCTCGGAAGGCCGCGAGGCCCCGCCCCCGCCGCGGCGGTAACTCGCGGCCGTTGACCCGGCGGCGGCGCCTCGGCCGCTCCCGAAGGTTCCCCGGCCCCGCCGGATACCGCCGCTCCCCGTTCCCCCCCCCCACCCCGGGCTTTGAGACGCCCAGAACCCCTCGGCTGCCCGGCTCCGCGCAGCCCCCCAGGGACGAGGCAGCGCGCAAAGGCCTCGGCGAGCGCTGAACAGCGGCTGCCCGGCGGCTGCTCACCCCCGCCGGTGGCTCTGCGCTGCCCCGAGGCAGCCCCGGTCGCGGAGCCCCAAGGACTGCTAGCACGCACTGAAGACGAAAAGCAGAGTGAGCAAGTGCAGAGCCTTCGAGGCCGGACAGGAGGCAGGAGTCACTCCGCAGTCATCTTGAAACAGCCGAGCAGGGCCACGCTTCAGAAACAGTTAATAGCGGTGGTTTGCATATAGAAAACGCGCGGCCCTTGCAGCTGCTCAAGTCCTTTACACCCAAAAGCGATCTGCAGAGATGAAATGAGAGGGAAAGAAATGGCGTGGGGCCTTTACTCGTAGCCGATGCCTTGCAGCACGAGGGAAGGCAGCGCAGTGGCTTCCCCAGTACAGCTACGAGCTAACCAGCAGCACGCTGCTGCTCTCCGTTCGGTGCAGGCGAAGGCAATCGGCTGGAGCGGTGCCAGACGGCACCACGGCCGCAAGCGTGCAGTTATGGCAGCAGCAGATGCGCCAAGTGGCTGAAAGGCAGCGTGGCTGATGGGTTACTGGACTCGGTGTCTGAACCAGCGGTCTGTTCCCAGCTCCCCTGCTTTCTGTTCTTCCTGCATTCTGCTCATGTTAATTATTACGTGCCATTGGACTCTGATTTAATCTACCCAACTGTTTCTTTTATCATCTAGAAATAACAGCAAATAATTAGATGAAGTTGCAGAAAAGCCAGAATTTTGCCTATCCTTTAGCAGAACAGCAGTACCCACGTAGAATTGTCACTACAATTTTGCTAATGCAGACCAAGAATTCCTAAGCATTTTCTTGCCTGCATACTCTTCTCTACCCACCACCTTCCACATATATTCCCCCCTTACACTGGGTGGGGAAGGTATGGTTTGAGCTATTTAGTTGAAGAGAAGACCTAAGGAATATGTCATGAGAGGAGTTACTGCCAGAAGATCAAAGGATGCAGGTGGAACAGCAAAAGGTCTAAAGAACAGAACAGTGCTAAGATACCGCAGCTGGGAAATGGCAAGAGCAGAGAGCCTGCAGCTGCCAAGTCAGCCCCCAGAGCCCCACACCATGAGGTCTGCAGGTCCCAGCACCCAAGAATTCTTGCTTTTTCCACTGTTCGTCATCTCTTGCAGCCTGAGCCCTCTCCCACAGCTCCGCTGCGCTCCCTGCCCTGTCCCAGCTCTCATCAGCTCCTTTCTGCAGCCTGTCCAAATGACTTAAGTTATTCCGAAGAGCAAAGATGAGCAAAGCAAAAGAGCAGAGCAAAAAGATAAGCAGAGCATAAGAGCAAAGATCCAGAAGTTGGGAAAGATCTGTAAACCCAAAGCAGACTGCTAGCCCTCTTATACTCCGGAGTCCTACCTTAGTCCTACTGTCCTGACAAGGAACACAATTCTAAAAATATATATATATATATATAATTATTCAGTGGCCTGGCCCAAAGGTTAACTGGCAGAAGTAGCCAGTTCTATTTTTGGTAATGCCCTGACCCAACAAATGACCTGTACAAGTTGCTTTTTTGTGCTCCCAGCATGCTTATCTATCAAACTGAGGTTGCAACACCGCAAAGGTAGCTCTCCTGATGTTTGCAAAACTCTTCAGTTCCTCAGACCAAAGGGGCAATGCATCACTGGCAAAGGACCAGATAAGAGCAAAGCACATGATCCAGAAATGCAGGTGGTCTTCCTGCAAGTCTGCCACAAACAGGAGAGGGACTGTTCTCACTGCCTGCAGGGGATCAGTTTATACCTTGTAATAAGAATTGGGATTAGCCATAGCTGGCAGATCTACAAGAACTGTTATTACTGACTGGTCACAGAACAGCCTAGCCCTTTACAAATAAAGGGAGTACTTAAGCTCCAACTCCAGGGATAGTGAATGCCCCAGCTGACTGCACCCTTTGTCAAGTATCATCATTACTGGCTCTGCATTTACTAGTAAATAGCTTTGGTAGAGTCCCAGGGTTCTCACTTTCTGAGGCACCAAAAGCCGGTCAGACCAAGCAGCTCCAGGAGGTATTAGCAGAGTACAGAATCACTCATCTTGGGCTGAACTTTTGCCTTGGCTGGCTAGGCCAGGAGAGATGGAGAAGGCCTTGCGGGTAACAGTTGTTCAGATCACAGGTTTAGGACCGATTTTATTGGTTGCCTGATGATTGAGTTTTCATGTCATGAAAACTGCAACCAGCATGAATTATCTATATTGGCACAAAGGGGGAAAGAGTGAAATAGGTGTCTTAGTCCTGCATTTGTTCGCGACAGTTGAGGGGAGAGATGAGTGAGGAAACATATACTAGTTTCTATGGTCTGCATAGAAATTTTCAGTCTCCAGGACTTCAAAGGGGATAAAGGCCAGTTTCCTCATCTGGCGACAATCAGCATTGCTCTGCAGAAGAAAGTATGTGCTATGGCATGCTTTCTGCCAAGATCAATATCCAAAGCAAGGCTGGGTACTTTACAGTAAAGTGTCAGGTAGGTGAGCATAGTGCCTTGGTGTTTGGATCTGTAAAATTAAAACAAAATTTGTTGTCTAACTGGCCAAAGGTCCTGGACAAACCGGACAAAGCATGAGAGCTGGGAAGAAAAAGTTCTTGGTTAGAGTCTGACTGTGGAACAAACTTCCAGAAGATATCTGGCAAATCCCAGGTATTTAAGAAATGCTAAAAGAAAATTTCCCCTTTGAAGAAGCCTTTCCGTTATAGTGTCACTAACAATCAAAGTTTCACACTACTTTTAAGTTGTGCTTGTGAGACAGAAGGAGGTTGTGGGAGAGGGGGAGATAGCCGTAAATTAAGCAATCTCAAGCTCTGTTGGTAATATAGGTTTGACCTTGAAGGGAAAAACCAAAAACTCCACAGAATCTATTTTGTTCTTGCTGGTAAGTTTTGTGGGGAGGGGGCCCAAATATTACAGTAAGTAGAAAATGCAGATATGTACATGACTTGGATAAAGCATCCAGTTTAATGTCCCCTTGGATCACTTACAATAGTATAGTGACATCTTGTATTGTCTATGCCTAAGACTTTACAGTTCGTTAACTACTGTGTTATAAACCACCTTTTCCTGAGGGTGGAGATGGCTCTTTGTGTTTCCAGCTTGTCTTACCATTTATGCAGTCATTTAACTTGCTGTAGTAGAAGACTTGAGTGGAGTAAGATCTCATCAAGGACAGATGCATCTCATGCAAGATGTGAGAGAGGTAGGAGATGTAGAATAAGTGTCTTGACAAGGCCCAGGATAAATGCAGATTGGGCCCTTGGTATTTTATACTTGTATATCTCAAATCATCTGACTGTGGTTAAAAACACTAGTGTACAAACAGCATACTTTTCCCTGCAAGATGTTGTAATTTGCTAGATGAAGCAGGGGCTGGCTGCTTCAGGGTGCTGCTTTCATCTTTCAGTTTGGCCACAAGCTTCCTGTGACCTACAGAAAGACACTCAGCTTTTTGGTGAAATGGAAGAAATTGCATTTGTGTATTCTCTCCTCCCCATTTCAAGCAAAGAGTCATCTCTTAATAGAGGGTAGACACAGAGAGCAGAAATAAGTTTCCTATTTAGCTAAACTGTTCCCCATATGGAACAAGTCATATCTGCCCACTTAAATGACCTAAGACAGTTTACCCAGCTTTACTTTTATCACCCTTCCACTTCATCCCTAGCATTGGAGCTGGATCTGTAAGTCAGTCCAGGCTAGCCTTCTTCCAATAAAGTTCACAAGTTTCCAAAATGTAGTTGCACCTCAGGACAATGACTTGAAAGATAACAGGGGAGGGAAGGCAAAGGGAGAGAGGAAACAGTTTTACCCATTTCCGGATGAAGTGCAACATGAGGAGAATGAATATACTGAGAAAGTGTGATAGTAAATAAGGGATCACAAGAAAGGCATGGAGATAGAAGAGTTTTTTATAGCACAGTCATTTCTAAACATAAACAGGTCATGTTATCTTTCCCACCAAGGACTTGTAACATCCTTCCAGTCATGTGAAAGGCTCTACAGCAAATAGGTGCAAGTTTCTCTGGAAAGGAAGAAAACAAAACAAAACACCCCACCAGATTAAGTTCTAGAGTCACATCCAACTCTCAGCTATCATAAACCAACGTAGCTCCAACAAAGCCAAGTAATCTTCACCAGAACACACCAGCCGATAATCTGACCTTTGTTGACTCAGTAAGGCTACTCTATAATACATGATCCTTATGCAGTTCTGTTCTTATAAATAAAACTGTAGCAAACAGTCCATTGGTCCTGTCTATAATAGGCACAAATTCCTTTTTATTTTTTTTAAACACTCATTAAAACCTGTGTACTAGTGGATTTTGAAGCAACATAGTATAGACAAATATTGTCCATCGTTTTACACAACATGCAAAGCGTCGTATGGCATACACATTTATAAAGTGTGAAAGGGAGTGGAGAATTAGATCCAGAATTTCTAGCCCATATAATCACATAGCCTGATGCTAGATATAATTTCTCTTTACAAACCTTGTCAGTATTCTTTGAGCATCAGAGCTTAAGCCACATTACTATGTTATTAATGCCCAAGGGTATTTCCAGTCTTGAAAAAGAATTTGATGGAGAGCCATTTGATCCAAAATTAGATGCACACAAAAGTTACATGTGTAAGAGGAATGTGTTTCCAGCAGCCCAGAAAATCAGCTGTATCTCCAAAATGTCAAACAAAAGAATTACATCTATTTTCTCACTACTGTATGATAAAAACAGCAGGTCTGCTTCATGATTACCAAGTCAAGGGACTCTGTTGCAATGGTGTTACAATGTCTACCAGGCATATCTAACCCAAAACAAGAACAAGGCTGTGCCCTGTCTGCTCTCCCACTTTAAACTGTGTTGTAACTGAGAAAGAGGATGAATGTGTAACTAGGGTAAGAGCAACATGAGAAACATGTTCCATCACTTGATTACAGCAGAGTTCAGATATCATCCTGTGTGCTTTGAGACAACATAAACAGCAAAATTGCTGCTGCTGAGTTCATTATAATTGGAGCACAGTGCAAGACCTATGCCCTTATAATGAAACCTTAATTATTAATAATCCATGGAGATTCTTAGTATTTTTCTACAATTTTTTTGAAGTGTAACCTCACTGTAGTAGAGGAATCCCAAGTTTTAAAATGCTTAGTCGTAAGCATATAGAACTTACCTCTACGAAATATTACAACTGATCCAAGTTGAACCTTTCTGTTTGATATTCAGGTTCCAAACTTCTCTAAGACTTCAACCTTTTGTAACAATTCTGGATGGAAAAGCGACCTGAAACACTGAAAACATTCACAAGATAGGCAGATGGAGAGCAATTGTCCTACAATAGTCTGGTTTTCAGAATAATTCAGTCCCAAGCTTGTCTGGTCAAGAAGTGAGTAATACTACATCATGTGAGAACAATTGCTTAGTCTTTGCCTAGAACTTTTGCCTATTGCTTGTCCATCTCGTAGCACAATTCCTGACAGAGGTTTCTCTGCTGAACAAAACTCTCCCTCAACAGCCTAACCTGACAGCTTTAGAAAGATATTTTATAGCAGATGAAATAATTATTGCCTCTCATTGCCCCCCTTTACCTGAGTTGCTGCAGTTCACCGTACCGTAGCACAGCCTCACTTCGTTGCTAGTCTAGGCTATAAAACCAGGTTTTACATAGAGGTGGCTGAAGCACAGGGTTCCCTCCTGCAGACACTGTTGTGCAGATGACAGCTTTTGGCAGAGAGCTGGAATGGAGAGGTGAGCACAGACACAGCAAAGTTCACTACAGCTTGTCTATCAAAGTCCTAAGGGCCACTTAAACATGGCTGAAGGCGTTTGTTACCATCCCTCTTCCAGCAAGCCACTGACACAGAAAACCAAGAGCACTTCCCACCTACTTCAGTGCCAGCAAGTGAGCCATCTTAAACAGCAGATACACGCCTCTTTCAGATCCACATGATGAGGACAGAAGTTCTCATCCCAAGGCACTGTCACTACCCATCAGCTGGTGATTATCAGCCCTGTTAATTTGCTGATGCACAATTGTTTCCTAAATCAGGCAAAAGCAATTGATCTGGCTTAAACAATGTAAATAGCTGATCTAACTTAATGCAGCTGATTTGGCCTGATACTAATTTGGGTGATCATTTTTGAACTTCATTGCTAATAACATTCACCTCCAGAATGCATGAGAAGATGGTGTGAATTTAGGGCAGTAGTTTTTTCCACCAGCATACCTGGCTCTGGAGGACATACAACTTTAGTGTAAACCACTGAAGAAGGTGGTTTGAACTAGTGACTGATTTTGCATGTGTGAAGAGTGGGCAGTAGTCACACATTCTGCTCTGCTGGGAGGGAAGTGCGGAAAATAACCTCTTCCTATTAGGAGATGACAAACCGGTGAAGGTGTAACATCTTCAAACAGAAGTTGTTTGCCACTAGCGTTAACTAGAAAAAAGAACCCCCAAAACAAAATACTTTTCTACCAACATAGCTGAATTCACACAAGGGGTTTTTAGAAAAAAATGGGAGTGACAGTTTGGGGTAAGGATTTTTTTTTTTTTTTTACAGTCCCAGTGGACATTGCTACACTGACTAAACATGCTAGATCCTTGCTAGCCTCGCCCCCTAATTCTGGGCATTGAGCAAGTTCAGTAGCTGTGCCAGTGTGTCTGTGGTTATCTAGGAAACAGAGGGAGAGTTGTTAAACTGATTGCGTTAGCAAGGAATTTTTGTATTTTGCAGAATGGAATTTAACTGTTCCATTGAAATCTTATGCCAGGACTATCCAGACATTGAGAGTTTAATTGTGCAAACATTGTCTCCATACAAAAGTTTTATTGACATAAGTTGTGTTGATTTAGTTAAATCAATATGACTATCTTCAATTATGTCCAAGTTGTGAACATCTTCTGGCTTCTGTAAGCTGAGGAGGCTACTGTTCCCTGCTAGGTGTGGCATGTGTACACTGCACATCTGCCATGACTGTATAAAAGTGTTTTTTCCAGAATTTCCAAACAGCTATGGTCAAACCAGAGCTGATTAAACTCCAGATAAATACTTAGTCCTTTAACTCTGCTCAAAGAAAATTTCCAGAGGAAAAAGAGAGCATTTGGGCTTCTAGCTTGGCTAGCAAAATTATAGGGGGGAGACACAAGGGTGAGAATAGTAACCTCTTCAAGCAGTACCGCCCATGTCAAGAGGACACTAGTCCCCAACCTCACAACACTGAGCCATGAACTCTGCATTTCTAGGTCTGTAGTTACTCAACACTACATGCACCAATCTAAGCAGGTTGCAATGCAAACAGGTATTCCAGAGTATTGTGCACGATCTCCAGTCTCACTGCACTGTGCACCTTTTGCTGTAGACTGTTGTGATACTTGCTGCCATCCAAAGGAGATACAAGAAAAAATAAGGGAAGGGCCAAACACACCCTTTCTTCTTTCTCTCACCTTCAGAGCTCACTTATTCTCTTTCAGTTAGGATGAGGTTGAAAGGAAAGCAGTGCTCTCGTATGCTGTCAGGACAGGAAAGTGCATCCTTTAGCATCAGAGCAATTACAGCCCTGAAATCACTTTCCTGATGAAGAAACTTGCAGGCAGAGGGAATTGGCAGAAAAGGACATATGCTATGATGCTGTTGGGAAATTCCAGTACGGCCTTGGAACAGCTACACTCAATAGATTTATCCTTTAAGTCCAGCCAAAAGCACAGAACAGAGTTGTTTTCTTACCAGCAGCATATTCTGAAATTTATGATGCAGAAGGCTACATTCTTGGGGCTACAATTTGAGCAGGCACTGACCCAGCAGAATCAGAATAAAAACAATGCAGCGCTCAAAGGACATAGCAGCTCCACCAGGAAAGGTTGTCATTTCAATTTGCTGTTAGTCCCTTTAAACCAGTTTCTTCCAGTGTATCTGCTATGGAGATTTACTCTGTTCTTCTCAAGTGCTGCTCTTCAGCAGCTACCTGCCTGGAAGAATAGAGCTTATCCCATCTGCATCACAATTTAAAATCATTGTAAATTAAATTTTGTAGCTGATGTATTAAAAAAGTCTATTATCTCAGTTTAGACAATCTTATCTTGCATTGAATGATGCTGTTTATACTTTCGTAAAGAGGATGGAGAGAGCCACCAGTTCAGGCTGCTTGTATTTTACACCAGCTGCACCCAGTTGACACTGGTAAGGATGTAACGATGACATGGACAGGGATGAATCTGACACAGAAAGTTTTTAGGTAGCAAAGTGCTGCGTGGGTTGGTACCTGTATAACAATAGGGATTCTTCCCATTACAGCTGGCTGAATACAAGCAAGTATTTTTCAAGCAACACCCCCCCAAAACATTCTTTTCATTTCCTTTTTACAAAATCCTCTGAGAAATTTTTCACTTTATCAATAAAACAATTCAAAGGAATAGCTTGATTCAAAGTTTAATTCTCAGCCACAAAAACTATGATATTTTCTGCAGATAAACATGAAATTTCAAAAGATCACCCTACACTTGCAAGGCATTTGCTTCCATCAAAATACTGTTTTCTGTCAAAATTTCCTCTCAGCCAAATCACTTCGAACAGGTCCTCGGAGCAGAGATGACAGAACGGCATTTTACTGCGTTCCAGTTCACTTTGAGGAACGTGCCCTCATGCGGGTATGTGTTATAACTGCAGCAAACAGGATACCTTGTGAATAGGCCTAGTTTCTTCTCCTCCTTTAACCATTACCGACAGCTTTCTTAAAACAAGACTACTTTCACTAGATTGACCCTGGTACTTTATGGGCTGAAATGAAAATGATGAGATCTGGCTTAGGCAACATGTGCAAGAAATGGGGAAAAATTAATCCTGGTGACCAGCTTGACACCACTAATCACAGACAGGTCCTAATTAAAAACAACAACGCTGTGATTACTACCCAGTTCCAAGAGGGAACTGGTTAACTTCCAAGATTTCTAGTAATTTATCAAAGGTTGTATGCTTGGCATTATTAAGCATTTCAGGATACTGCTGGCTGTGTAAGACAAGATAGGAAACTTCTACTTTTGACTTCATACAATAATTCACACTCCTGAAACATAAGAATATATCAGAATGTGTTTCACATTTGCTTTACAGAGATATAGATACCATGCAAGACACAAGTGGTGGAGAATCATGCCCTGGGACTAAAGTAACAGGTCTGCAACCACACATTGCAGGCAATACTAAACCGGGAAGGACTGCAGGCACTTTTGAAGGACTTCAATAAGTTCTTAAGCAATTTGAGCAATGACCCGAAATAAACATGATGCAATTCAGTTTGACCAAATGCAAAGCACTGTGCTTAAGCAGGAATAAGTGGCCACATCATTACAGGATAAGAAATGATTACCTACGTATCACTTCTGTAAGGAAAGACCCGGATTTTCCCTGCAGAAAAAACAGAGGGAAATTGCAAAGGTTCAGGGTTGTTTAATTTAGAAAACAAAAGACTGAGGGGAGATATGAGAACTATCTTAAAAAACATTACAAGCTGCTATAAAGGAGAAGATATTGATATGGTCTCTGTTTCCCACAAGAACAAAACAAAGGGGAGGAACTTGAAATGCAACAGGAGAGATTTAGCTTAGGAAAGGGGTGGGGTAGGGGGGCAGATCTGTCCAACTATAACATTAGTTAAACCTGGAATACATTTCTCCCTAAGGAGAGTTTGGACTCACCCATCGCTAGGAAATTTTAAGAACAGGTCAGGTACAATACAGGTAAAGTAGGTCCTGCCTTCTGGTGGAATGTTTATTTGTATTAGATGACTTCTCAAAAACTATTCCGTCTCTGTTTTGTACCATGCTATTTACTAAGCAAGGACCCCTTCATAAACAAGTTAGTATTTTTGAATACCCTTTGCTTAAGGGCCTACAATCCATTAAAAAAGGACTTATTTTCTTTTTTGGAACTTCTGAAAATTTTATCTAGCATATCCTTGGTGCTCATACAAACAACTCTGTTCTATGGATTTTTCCAGTAAAACTCTTTTAGTAACCTATTTAGAATAGGTATACTAACCCAAAATCTGTGGGTAGACCAAATCCTAACCAACAAACCTTCCTGTTTGCTCCAAAGTCTAGTCTCTTGAATTTATATTAATTCACTCACTTGCTTTCTCTCGCTCTCTCTTTTGCAGAAACCCCTTTCCTGCTTTCAAAAACCATAGGGAGAACTGAGACTCAGCTAGAGCACAGAACTACTGTGAGGTATCAGCTTTCTATTATGCAGGCCTTACTCCCGGAATTAAAATAAACAGGATAGGACATAGGGAGCATAGGGAGCACATATTACTGATGTAATATGTGTTTTTTCCCAATGTTAAGTTATTATAAGCAGTATCCCAAAGACCTGTAATGCTAGTCACATACAAATATATATCTGAGTGGTCATAGGATTCTGCAAATGTATATACTCAACATAAGCACTTTCAGCTATTGCTCAGAACTCGTTTCAGCCAGGAGAGGTCTCCTTCACACACTCTCTGGCTCCATGTGCTGACTTAGCTTACTTAAAAAAAAAATAAATCTTCCTGCTAAAGCAATTCGGAGTTAGAACCAAGCATTTTATACACTATTTCTTAGCTGGTTCTTTAAAACCTGTGATTAAGATTCCACCAAGAAGCAACTGCTGTTGACAGATAATTTTGTATCATGTGACGATTTATACTGGTCACTCATCACATCCCCCAAATCTAACTTCAAGCATTCCAAGTACGTTATTTCACCCGTGACAGAAACGCAGCCCGTTCTGGGGCGAGAAGCGGAAGCTGTATAACAGCATGTAACGATGCTTCACATTATTTCTAAGGAGTTTGCATTGACACAGGCTTTCTGATTGCTGTCTACATCAGCTGCCTGTGCTCCGCTCCGACCTATAATCCTCTGTTTGTTGTTTGTGACTTCACAATCGGTTGCTGTGGAAACGATTTTGATGTCATGGAGAATTATTACTTCAGGTAGGGAGAAATAAGCAGCAACAGCAAATGAACTCTTAAGAAACAAAGAACCTGTTTACATGCAAATGTCCTTGTGTGGAAAGGAGTGAGGCAACAGAAATGCAGCTTATCTATAAGTAGGCTGTTTCCAGAGATTTTTGTCAGTTACCCATGAGCCAACAGGAACTTTTTAATATTTAATATCAGAAAAATTAACTTAAAAAAAAATTGGAAAATGTAATTAATCTAACAATACATACCTGTCTCTCTGACAGCTTTATAATACTGCCAATTCTATCATTGGTGGTGATTCGGCATGACTCTTTGTCTCTCTTCTCTGCCCTCTCATGAATTATCTGTTTAGAGTTATTAACTCTTTGGTGCAAAGGATATTTTCCCTTCTGGCTTTTTTACAGGGCACAGCTCAGAGGATTACTGATTGTGTGGGACTTCCAGACACAACTGCAATATAAATCATAAACTCATCTGCATGTTTTCACGTAACAGTAACTGGCAACTAGATGTTGGGGGTAGGGAAGCAATAAATAAGACACTGGGAATTTATCACACCTGGTAAATTCAGCAGTCTGGTCTCATCCAAACTTGGTTAAACACAAACAAACAAAAACCTCTGAGGGATGGATGTTTTTTTCAGATTCCAAGCCAATTTTCTAGTGCAATGCTGAATTTCATATCACAGATAAACAATGGAAGGGCAGATGACAGCCTGCCTTTTGGACAGGGAAAGCTGAAATCCACGTCCTCACCAGTTATCTTCCTCATGCATCCCCATACACCTTTCCCAAAGCAGAAAGTGAGTGCTGTTGTCCTGAAGCAGATGAGATGGGCCTGGCTTTGCCCCTCGCAGGCTACCAGTGCCTCCCTCAGCCCCTCTTTCTCAGCAGAGCGCCCTCTCTCAGGAAGAGGGCTTTACCCATTCTTGTCCTCTGATCATGGCCCCAGGCTGATGCCTTGGCCCTCACCTCCTCCCACACCCATCGGTCCCTATTTTTTGTCGCTCCCCCTTCTTCACCAGCCACCCAGTGCCCCTCTCTCCCCAACTCACCTCCTTTTCCAACAGCCCATCACTTCATCTGCTCCCTCATCTCTCCTTTTACACAGCACCTCATCTCTCCCCTCTTCCCCAGCTCTTTCCCAGGCCTCGCTCTCCCTCAGTCCCCTTCTGCTTCATCAGTCCCATCACTCCCTTGCTGCCTCATCTTGCTTTTTTTGCCACCAGCTTCCTTCACTCCCATCTTGTCCCAGTCACCTCAGCCCCATCTCTCCACCAGCCTCCTTCATCCTCACCTTGTCACCTCAGCCCCATCTCTCCACCAGCCTCCTTTACCCCCATCTTGTCCCCAGTCTCCCCTCAGCCCCATCTCTCCGCCAGCCCCCTTCACCCCCGCGGTGTTCCAGTCCCCTCAGCCCCGTCTCTCCCCCTTGTCCCACATCCCCCCCCCGCCCGGCGCGGGGAGCCCGGCCCAGCCCATAACGGCTCCCGCACCCTCCCACCCCCCCGCTGAAGAGCCAAAGCGCGCGCCAACTCTAGGCGCCGCCCCCTCCCCGGCGCTATTGGTCGAGGCCCAGCATGTCCCGCCCCTGCAGTGACCGACAGCCGCCACGCCAACCGCCGGCAGCGCTGGGCGGGACACGCCCCCCGCCCCCCCGGCGCGGAGCGGGCGGGGCCCAGCCGTGACGTACAGGGAGAGGGTAGCAACAGTTGCCTCGAGACCCGGCGCGAGGCGCCATAGTGACCGTAGCCCTGGAGACTGTTACTTGCCAACGGGAGCAACACGCAGCCCCGGCGGCCGGAGCCCAGCGCAGCCCGCGGAGCCCGGCGGGGAGGGCAGGTGAGCGGGGGGGGGGGGGGGGCGCGGGGCCGCGGCCGCCCTGCGCAGGGGGCTCGGCGCGAGGTGCTCGGAGGGACGGGTCCGGCCGCGGGAGCGGGGCGGCTGCGCCGCGGGACGGGCCCGGCCCGGGGGGGGGGGGGGTCCCGCCCGCTGAGGGGGGCCCGGAGCCGCGCGGAGGGGGCGGGCGAGGCGGCGATGCGGGGCCGCGGGGCTCCCCGCCGCCGCCGTGCCCGGAGCTGGGACCGTCCCGCCCGCGGCGGCGGCGGCCCGGGAACGCCCCGCCGCGGCCCGGCCTCCCGCCGCAGCCCGGCCGAGCCGGCGCGGAGCCTCGGCGCCGCCCCGGCGAAGTTACGGGTCCGGCGCGGCGGGGGAGGCGGCCGCCTCCCTCCGTCCCCCCCGCGATCCTGCTCGGCTTTCCTGCGCGGCGGCTCGGGGCTCTCCCGGGAGCCCCCGCGGACGGGGCAACTTCGGGCGTCGAAGTTTTGTGCCTTTTTAAAGACGATAATAAAGCTCATCCTCTCGTCTCCCGTGGGCTGGTGATTTGTGTTGCTTCGCGCTCCGGTTACCTCGCAGCAGGGGAACGGGATACGTCTCTCGGGGATCGGCAGCTCCTCTGATAACTAACTTCTTGCTTTTTTTTTTTTCCCCTCCCTAGTCTGAGCATCAGGTTTTGCGCTGAACAAACGTTCAAGAGCGAATCTTGCTGGTTAGAGAACCCTTAACAAACTCCTTTCATGATGCTTTTCTTTCTGTTTGCTGTAAGGCTGTAAATGCATGGTGTGGGTATAAATTAAGAAGCGGGAGGGGGAACGTTAGCCAACTCTGGCTCCTTTTTAAGAAACTTGGATACCTTTTGTTTTGTCTCTTCTCCCCCCTGTGCCTCAGACACTCTTACCACTCTTCTTAACTGCACAGGTTTTTTTTGGGGGGGGCGAGGGAGGGGGGTTGGAGGGGTGCGGGGTTGATTTCAACTCTCACTTATCCATTTAGTTTTGCAGAGCTCTGAAATGCTAGCGTTTGTTTTCTGTTGGTTGTAGCAATTAGTGAAAATTAAAAGAGGACCTATTTTTAAGCATTCGTGGGCTATTTTTGACTTGGTTTCTCCTGTTTGTTTGGAATAAAGCATGTTGTGAAATAGGTTGCATCTCCTGTTAAAGCAGGATTTTGTGTATGTGCCTATTTCGAGCACGAGTTCCTGCAGCCTGATTAAATCTTTCCGTTCTTTGACTTGGATACTAAACTACTCTAACTTCTTTTTTTGGTTTTGCATCTAAAAGAAGCGAATCTTACTTTTTAAAGAGCAAAGTGGAATAACTAATAACAGATGATCTACTTCCTATGTTTGCTCTTGGAGTATCCATCCTTAAACTGATCGTGTTCAGATTCATTTGTCAGTCAAGACTTTCATCTGCCTCTGTCCAGGCTTTCAACTCTTTATCGTGGTCATGAATCATTTAAGAACAGGCAGGAATTACTAGTAGGGAGAAAAAAAAAAAAGAAGTTCAGTCTCAAAATATAAGCCTTAAACCCCTGAAGACTTGGGTATGTTCTGTACCTCCCCTAATTGTCCTCCTGCATGGGTTTGCTTCAGTCACTTTAAGATTAATTCAATCTTATCTCATGTTAGCTATTTTCAAGCTTTGTGACTAGTGGGGGGCAGGCATATAAATCCCTGTTACGGCCCATATGGAAAGGAAGGCATCTCAGAAGGACCTATCATGGTTGTCTGTTTGAAGAAGGGGTGAATTGGCCTCTGAAGGTATCTTTCTATCTCTGTTGAGAGAGGTTTAAATGAGCAAAACTGGACATTTGACTTCTAGATGGCTAAAGTCAGGTGAGAAAAAACACACTCTTAAGACCAAATTGTGGCTACTGGGTACCCGAAATCAGATCGGCCTGTAGTGCTCTGGGTGTAGTAGCTCCCAGTGTCGCTCATTGTTTCACTTTCACAATCTTTGTTCATGTTAAAAACAAAACAAACACGTTTCTTTAATTCTCAATATTGCTGTCCCAAGGGACATGAGATTTAGTTACATTTGGTGAGGCTTGCTTTTAATTTGCCTTTTGGCATACACGAACGTGGGTGTATTCTGTTATTTTTGTTTTTGGCCTTTGGAATTCAGGCGCTCAAAGTTGTTTCTGTACTAGCAAGGTTTGGAAATACTAATTTTTCCAAAGGCAGCTGGGATTTGCATGTAACTAGGATCTTGGCTGTCAGGGTGCGAACACACAGAAAAGACGGTGAGAACTGACAGAACTGAAATTTCTTTGTCCCCACTTGCCTTCTACCAAACGGGAAGGGTACCCATGAGTTCCTAGGTGATGATGGGAGCGTGCAGTGCTGCAGAGGAACGGAAGAGCCAGGACTGTGAAGCTTCACACAGAGCTCCCATGGACATCCCATGCAGGGCCTTTCCCTGCTGTGGCATTCACATCTCTGTAATTCCTGCCATAGCACCGAGTCTCTGTGCTGGAGCCCCGTTGCTCTGTTCGCGCAAGGGCCCGGCATCGGGAGCCGTGACGCTGCGCCGCAGCCAGGCACGTGCAGCTGAAGAGGATCGAGCGTTTGCAGGCAGCTTGCTGGGTGACATGCCCACGGCTACAGCCCCGTGCAGGAAATTCTCCCTCATCGCATCATCTGCCCTCTCCAAGAGCGCTGCTTCCCTTGGAAGGTGTGCATTTGTATATTTGTCACATAAATGGAGGCCCGTCCTCATCAAGTGACTTGGCGAAAGAGCACCCCCGGTTGAGCCACCCACTGTGAGGGTGGGAGGCAGGGAAGGGGTCTCCTGTGTCAAGACTGCAAGTTGAGTGAGGTCTGCAGAGAGGCAGAGTTAAATCATGCATTTTTATATGTATATACGCATATACACACACACTGCATATATATAAATACTTACTCTCTATCTAGTGTGTGTGTATGTATGTGTGTATATGTATTTTTATGTATATGCATATGTTTACATACACAAAGGTGCATGTGAAATACATTTTCTGCTTACTTTTGCATACGTAAGTTTGAAATGGTAATTTAAGGCCATAATTGGTGAAGTCGTGAGCAGCCAGTGGCTCCAGGGACATCGGCAGATGTTGTATGTCCTTGCTATCTGTTAGGGGAAGATTCTGCGGTTGAAAGTATTCTCCACCACTAAAAGTAACCTCTGTACTTGTTACCCTTCCTGCACCTTTTTGTGACTAAGCATCTTCAAGGCAGATATACGTTTAATGTTTCAGTCGGTGGTTAATAAGTGTAGCTTTTTCTAGCTCGATCAAAATAAAATAGATGGCTCCAGTCATTCTCTTTAAATAGTCTCGTACTTGTAACACCTCAGAGCATTGACAGCTGTTAAGTTTTAATCAGAGCATGTTTTCACTTCAATATAGGCTTAGAGACGTAGCTTACTGAATGTATTCTAGCATATTTACCTTGTTCAGTACTCAGAATCTAAAAGCGTCCTATGGTGTGCAGAGTCACCGAATAGGGAGGGCAGTGCTGATTCAACAGGCTTATCTTACCGCTCAGCTTCTCAGCCAAAGTTTCTGCTGGAGGCTGCCGAGATATATTTAAACCAGTTTTCCCCTCTTTCCCTCCCTTGCAACAAATGCCAGCGCAGTTAGCGCCTGGATTCCTGCCAGCTGGAGCACAGCGCTGTCCCGACCAGCATGCCAGGGCTTGCGGCGGGTGTTAGGAGAGGAGCGCCTAACCTCCCCGTGCCTCAGGCCAGGCAGCTCTCCGATTCGGGATTCTATTTCTGATATTGGAAACACATGCGGGGTTTCTTTCTGTAATCTGTGCTTCGAGACGAGGTATTTTCTCGTATTTGTGCTGGCAGTTCTTTATTCCTGTGTTCAAACGGTCACAAATCCACCTTCTTGTCTAAGAATGTACTGGCTTTCTCCTGTTAGGCTGTCCCGGGCTGAGGAGCACGTGAGCTGATTGTGTCATAAATACATAGACATCAACAAAAAAAACCTTCTTCAGCACCTTAATACATGAAACAAAGAGGAATCCTGTTGTACAGAGCCCTAGCTACAGATAACCATAACAAAGCAAACACGGAGAGACCTATTTCAGCGCACATCAGTCCACAAACTGTATTTCCAGTTAGGAAAAAAATCCTTCAGCTTTGGGTCATGTTGTTTTTATGAAAAATTGCTATGTTTGCATTTCACCCAGCTGGTATAAATAGAACAACTAGAAAAATCTAAATTTGCATAATTCAGCTGACTTGTTAAAAAAGTATTTAGTTATGTGTAGACATGTGATTTCATGTCAATGAATGTAAAAGTTTTCTTTCGCTTATATTGATCCTTACTTATGACATAAGGGGGAAAGGCAACATCTATCCAACCTTAAATTTACAAGGAAATTTCTGAAGTAGTGGTAAGAAAAGGGAGAGAGCGATATTTATTTTTTCCCTCCAGTGTAAGAGTAGTAAGAATCTTTCCTAACTGAGCTTTATAAACTGCTTTGTTTTGTTGATCTGGTGTTATGCAGGACTTAAGAACTCTGTAAATGCCAAATGAAGAGTAATTTGAAGGCAATAGTTAAGTATGCTTCTTTCTTTATTACTTGATAGGAATCTAATCTCGAATTTTTTTTTCTGAACGTAATAAATGCCAAAGAAGTCGCAGCATAGTACGAATGTGTCATAGCAAGTAAGCTTTGAAAGAGACTAACAACTGCATGTTGCAAAGAGAGGGGTCACAAAATGCGGTGCCAGTAATGGCTTTATATAAAACAAATGTAAAAAATATAGATTCTCTATTTTCTTGTCACAGATGAATAGTTTGCTTAAGTAAATCCTCAGTATCTCTAGGCCAAGAAAGTGAAGGAAGGAGTAATTGCGCTGGCTGCAGTTATATTCTGCACTGATGCATCATACTTGCATTAACCACTGCACTTGATTCACTGATGGATGTTATGACTGTCCAGTATTCACAGATTATTTCTTCTGAGATGGTTCTTCTCTGGCTTTATACGTGGGAATGTCTGACTGTGTATGTGGACAACTGACAGCACCTAGCTGTGTGCACCATGATGAAGACTGACAGTTTGAGATGTGTCCCTACCTTCTGTGGCTCAGTGACTTCTTACTCAAATTTCTTTAGGGTAACGCTACTCTTCTCATTACAAAGAAAACACTGGAAGATTGGAATGAATTACTGGGGGAGGAGGAAGGGCTCATGTCTGAAACCTTTCCCCCTTTCAGTGGGAAGCAAGGAACCCCAGTTACAATCTTCTGAAATCAGACCTGGTGGGACAGCCACAACCAGGAACAAAAGCAGGAGGCAGGAACGCCTCTGGGTACCACCATCTCCCAGGTGTGTGCGGGGACCTCTCTGGGCAGCACCAGCTAAGCTCACAAGAGCACTTTTCTGTTTGCTGCATCTCTGCCCTGAGTTTTGCTACCATAGCTACACGCTGCTGAAGGAGTGTGTTTCCTTTCTGCGCCCTTGCCAACTGACGCTGTTCTGCTGTCAGAAATTCGTAGTATGGGTCAGGATTTCCAAAACGGAGTTTGTTCAGCTGCCGTCGTAGGAATGGACTTGTGTTGTAACGTGGTGTGCAGCAGCAAATCCCAGGTTTTAGGTCAGGGAGCACGCACAAGCAGGAGGAGACATGCCTCCAGTCCTGCTGCCTCCGCGCTTATGAGGCAATGGCAGCCGCCGCTTTTGGCATTATACGCAGGTGGAGGCGTTTGCTATGTGGAATTATATTTTCCCCATCTCTTCTAGAGAAGAGGTTCACAGCTGGATTTACTTTTCTCCCATACAGCTTTGAAATACGCAGTTTGGCTTTCCTGGTGGGGACCAAACACATGCACATATGCATCGCCCATTACTGCAGATACATACACGTTTCCTTTGCGTACCTACTATGAATAAGTGAATCCTTGTAAAGTCCGTATGGCGTGAGTGAATCTGGCTGTGAAAAAGGATGATTCCATGTCCAAAGTTGAGTTTTATGAGTGCCCAACTCATTTGGAAGCCCTAAGAAGAATCAATACTGAGTCTATGCTGTGATACGCCAGTTATTGAGGAGTTAATTTCTGTGAAGCACTGGAATTATTTGTTTGATGGTTTTTTCATGGTCAGTGCAAGGTAGAGGCCCCCACTGAACAGAGCACGTAATTAAGGGTGTTCCTTCTTCTGGAGATGTCATTATCTCTGACTGACAAGAGACATCGGGAAAGAAGAGGAAAGGGAAAAGGCGCGGGTGGAATGATGATAAGCAAACAACTTAAGCATAATAAGCAATTACCTTAGCTGCCACCTGGTTAGTTGGTGTTAGACTATTCTTTAGTATTAGCTTAAGATCCTATGGCCACCATGACAACCGTAGAACTATTCTGGCTAATTTCTGGCTCAACACATACACCTGATCAAACATTCAATTTGTTTGGGGAATTATATTAGTTATTCTATTTCTTCTAATCCCTAATGGAGGGTATCTGGCACGCTGGGAGTTCAGCAGGTTTTTAAAAAAGGAACCTCCTGCTGACAGATAACATTCACAAGCGTGCTAGGTATGGCAACGTTTTAGAAGGAATCGAAATCTTCATGTTTATGAGCCTTAGCTGGGATAGGAGGTTGGGAAGAAAATTCGTATCTGGCATTTTATTCCACAAATAGCAAACTTCGGGTAGACGGGATCATGTTTTGTATGCTTTGTTAGTATTTAGTGTGCGTGAAGGTCAGGGTAGTAGGCTGAGTAACTCTCTGACCTCAATATGCCTGTCCTGAAATCACAAAATGACTGCCTACACAACTCGGCCTGCGAAGATCCTGTTTTACTGGTCCATCTTAAGCAACTAATATTCTGTGTTTTATGAATCTTTGAGTTAAACTGGCCTGCCTTTGTGGAGCTGAGCAGGAGATGATGGGGCGCTTTGCAATGAGCTTTTTTCCCTGAAGTGGTGCTACCGTTAGTAGAGGAACCAGGGCACTGGGCATTTAATTTTGATTATTATCGTATATAGGCAATCAGCAACTCTACACTGCTGTAAGTGGTGGTCTGAATATAACATTGGTTGAAGTTATTCTAGTCACCTTATTGAATAGGTTATTTATGGCTGTAGAGGAGGGTAGATACATGTCTCTCCTGGACTGGCAACTTCTGGAAAAAAGTCTTCTAAGGCATGAACAAGCCAGATGATCTGAACATGCTGTATCTCATGATAGTTTTTTCACACCGGATTTCTCATATTTTGTTGCTCCCACGACTGGATTTTGAGATAGTGGAGCTCTGCTCATGTGAAAGGCCTTTTTTTTCTTTTTCTCCTGTTTGGCTTTCTCCAAGACCTGATCCTGAGCTGAACCAGTGCTTGATGATGTGTGGGTTGGATTAGTGCTTCTCGTGGCAGGGTTGAGTTCAGAGGGCTTTGGTGGCTGGTACGAGACAGTTGCATTACAGCCTTAAGGAGCTGCTACTCGGCGTGCAGATGAAGCTCTGGGACTGGTTCGCAGGGCACGGGCTGCAGTAACTGCAGAAAATGGCATTCGTCTCCCTGCTGTCCAGAGCCCATTGTGGCGGAGGGTTTCACCAACACCAAAGGACAGAACCGGCTGAGTCTCAACCCGGACAAAGCACAGCTCTGCTCACAAAGGTGGAGAAAGCAGCCTGTCCTTATGCAGCAGTGTATCGGTGCCTCCAGCTGTGGGAGTTTGCCTCTTTTTCGGTGTTCAGCCAAACCTTTTTAGCCCCATGCAACCCAGGCTGCAGCTGGATGAGGGATGCAAGGGAAAGCATTTGGTGAGGTGTGATTAGATGGACAGATGGCCCCTCTCCCTGCAGCTGGGGGTATTCGATTTTTTTTTTTTTTTTCTTCTTTTTTTCTGTCCTGTTGATTCACCCAGTTTTGGGGGCCTGGCTGACAAGCAGGCTGTAACCTCATAACTTCTCTTACCCGGACTGTGTTTTTGTTTGAACAGAAAATAGAACTTCTGCATAGCCTCTGATAAGACAAAGATTAACGAAAACGGGGAGGAAGCGAATTCTGAGATAAGACCAGCCTCTCTGTATGGTAGCTACGCTGTTGGTAGGTATTGCAACCCCACCGCTTCTGCGCAAGGATATATCTTTCTCCTCTGTCTTCCTCTTTCTGCCACCCCTGAGCTGTCTTGGAAGGTACAGACAAAAAACCCCACAACTTGAAATCCATTTCTGGGGTGTGAAGGGTGGGGGTAAATGTGGATGAGTGCCCATGGATTAGCGCTGTCTAATTTCTTTTCGGTCTTTGCATTTAAACAAAATATTGTATGTGCTGTTTAACACTCCCCTTCTCCCCAGCAGATGGAATGCAGATCTTTTCAAATATTCATGACCTTAAATGACCAATCATGGGAGGAAGTATTTCTTTAATAGGTACAGATAATAAGAGAAATAATGGCTTCTGGTCACCAAGCTAATCTTCAGAGCTTCCTTCTTCCTAGCAAATATTTATTCTTTTTAATATGATAGATGCACACCATTGTGCAGAAGACTTGCGCTAGCCAGGGAAGTGAAATATCCCTCCCTTCACCTGAGTCCCCAAACCCTTGAAGAAACGGTGGCTTGCTTGCAGGCTACCCACCCTCTACAACTGTTTGAACTTAAACTGCAGATTTTTCTGTATTAATTGCCATTCCCCCAAAATGTAAATATAAGTTCACCGTCCATGTTTTAGGCTCCAGGTCTGTTGCACTGACCTGCCACACACTGTCTTAAGCCAGGTGTTGTAGAAGTAAAGACTGTTCCTACTCGTAGGTCTAGAGATTGATGGTGCAAGTGTTTTCACTGAGGAATAACATGTACTACGATAATTTCATTACTTCCCATATGATTGCTCCCAACTCTGCGAACAGATAATATTTACAAGATAGGAGCTATTGGCAGGCTGTAAGTGGTTAGGTGGCTGGAACTTCTGCTTGTTATACTAATAAATTTACTTATTTAAATTGCAGAATAGTGTCTTGTATGCTGCAACCATTAAAGATAATTGTGTAAGTTTAGAGTTTTAAGCCATATAATTACTGTTTAAAATTGTGGTGGAGCACCAAAAATGCTTTTTGCCTCTAACCACTGCCATTTTTGCATTTTCATTCTTCCTAGTCTTGATGCTGCTCAGAACTTAAACACCTCATTTTTTAAACAAGTATAGTCAGAATTCCTGGACCACTTAATAACACATGTTGCAGGAAGCTTGCCCAGATACTGAGATTTTTGAGAGTTAGTCCAGTATTTTTCTTGCTTGAGGTAGAGGCCCTAAGTCAATAAAGCTTCTTTTGAACTTATTCTCTAATACCAATTAAAAACCATTAACAGTTGCATTATCGCAGTGCCAAGAAGCCCTAATATAACCCAATAATCTGTTATGCCAAGTGCTGTACAGAAATACAACAGAGACTTCAGGGCAGAGACCAGAGTTTACAGTTTTATTGGACAGGCAGAGGAGAGAAATCATCTTTTGACAAAGATGAGGGTTAATTCTTCTGCGCCGGTGGTGTTTTGTCAGTCACAAATCTGCTTCTGCGGTTCCCGTCCAAGACGTTCCAGTGTTGCGCCTCATCAAGCGCCTGCTGCTTCATCTCCCTTCTTGCTGGGGTAACAGCCTTTCGGTTACTAGGGAGAAGCGCGATGTGTCTTCGAGCGCTGCCTCTAGAAACGAAAGTATCTTTAGGCAAGTGAAGATGCATAATTGTGTCAGAGATTAATTTCACTGAGTGCCGGCTCTTTTACCTTCACGGAGGAAATGTATGGCATGGGAGATGTATTGGTGCTTAATAAGCAAGCTGCAAGCTCTAATTTTAGAGTTGATTTTGGGGTAGCTGCTATTCTGATTCTTAATATGCCGTAGGGATGCAGCATACTCAAGTATGGGCCAGGTGCTGCCTTTCTGTTTATTCCTCTGTTATCTTTTGTCATGGTGGATTACAGCTGAGCTGGGCAGTAGATTGCAGGGTAAGTGTCTTTTAAATATCAGTGGTGGACTGGGTACTTTCCTGCATCTGCTCCAGGGATCCAGTCACCCCTAAAAACGTGATCCACCTTGCTGTAATGCTCAGGGGTTGTTCAGACTGCTGCTGTTGCCCTGTAGGGAGATGCGCTCTGTCCTCCAGCTCCGCAGGCACCATGCAAGCTCCGGCTTCGTTTCTCATTTGTAAAAAGCGCTAATCATCGGTTCCTTCCTTAATGGGGACTGAAGGGAGATGTTTTAATTTCAGAACATCTGATAGCCTGCGTCTGTCACAAAAAAATCTCTTCATATGTTAATTAAGGCCCTGGAGCACTATCTATATCTGTGTGTGTGTGTATATATATATATAAATAAAATAAATATATATTTACACACTATGATATATTGTAGCTCCAAAGGGTATACCATGCTGAAGGATGTTTATTCCATGTTTCTGATATACCTCCTTGTCTAAAGGCTCGGTCCTTGCTGGAGTTTCC